>NC_091000.1:61060000-61403333 GCF_041146395.1 Eulemur rufifrons | reverse complement strand
CCACAACCCCATGGCTTAGCTAAGGACTAGGACATTAGGTGCCCAAGGAAATGCAGAGGCTACAGAAAAGCAAACCAATCAATTGCATTCTTACATAATGAGAGATGCAAATTCCAGAAGCACTCCCAAAATGAATTTTAGTTGGTTAACCCAGACTCTGTTGGCTCTACTGGGGAAACATACATTTCATGACTCCTTTCCATATACACCTGTTGGGAACCTGCCTTAAGTATGTACAGCTGTTCCAAGGAGCCACCCTATCTAGGAAGCTCCTGGCACCAATGAACTTAATGAAGCCTCTCTTGCTAATAACGAGGTGATATTGAGAGCCAAAGATCCACTCTCTCTTTTTAGTTTATCCGAAAGTAAGCCTCCCCTTCACTCTGAAATATGTCCTGGTTTGGAACATAAATTGTAGAGTTACCATAAATGTAATCATACCTTTAAATTTAAATTTAATGACATTTTTTCTATTTACAAATGGCTAGGACAGTCAGAATCTGTGCTTAAGGAAGGCCTGTTCTATACAATGTTCAGATAACCTCACATTTCTTCCTTTTCTATGTGTGCTCTGGTAAACATATATCCTAAATGACCGGGGTAGGGGAAAGCAGAAACTACCTAGAAAGAGCATTCTTTCTGGTCTGAGAGCCACCTGGGCAGTGGATGCAGCTGGTTTGTCCTAAAAGAAAGGCACACCTACAAAACATTTGTCCCTCCTCACGACAGCATGAGAAAGTTGTGCTGATGGACCACAAAGACCTGAGCATCATTTTGAAGACATCTACTTCCTCTAATCTTAAGTCATAATGTCAAAATGTAAAAGAGGGGACTCTTGGGGGGTCTAACTCCTTAAGCTGGGGAAATAAAGAACAGGGACAAGAAGGATGGCACATTGAGGAAGCAAGAAATAAAGTGATGATATCTCAAAGAGGACACATTTTATTAGAGAAGACCAAAATGAGGATGTATGAGCAAAAGAGACCCCCACCATGGAGCTCTACCATCTTTAATTTTGCTGAGCAACTTCCAAACAGGGAACACCCACCAGCATAGCAGGCAGATGGCACATGTGGTTACCACAGCCACAAAGGAGAATATATCTATAATTAGTCAAAAAATTCAGGCTGTAGTCATAACTTGACCTGAGAGTGAGATAAAAATCCCAGAATGTGACAACAGAAATAAAAGAATGGACGGAAGAGGTGGCTGGGCAAGAAAACAGGGTGTTAATGTCTTAATTTTCTCATAAGTGATAGGAAATCAAGACACACTTTCATTTCTGAAGTTGATAATATACTCATACCTATACTTCTCTATTTAAAGACAAAAGGTAACCAACCACAAGACAAATAGACCACCTCCCAAAAAAGAGGAAAAAAAGAAAAGGGTGAAAGGAAGAAGTGTCCTAAAACCTTAGGCAATATATTAATAGCAAAAGGTTTTTAAAAAGTGGTACAATAGCAAACATCTGCTAAAAGGGAAAAACCCAAATTGGCTAAAAGGAAGAAAAAAAAAAAGAGAGAAGACATCTAACAAGATATTTTATGCAAGAGGCACACCTAAAACAGACTTAAAAAATTGAAAATGAAAGTTTGAGCAATAAAATATTAAGCAATTGTAAGTTATAAAGACCAACCCAGATGCAGTGGCTCACACCTGTAATCCCAGCACTTTGGGAGGCAAAGGTGGGAGGATCACTTGAGGTCAGGAGTTTGAGACCAGTGTGGGCAACACAGCAAGATCCCATCTCTAAAAAAATAAAAAGATTAGCCAGGCATGGCGGTGCGTGCCTATAGTACCAGCTACTCCAGAGGCTGAGGCTGGAGGATCGCTTGAGTCAGGAGTTTCAGGCTACAGTGAGCTATGATTGCACCACTGCACTCCAGCCTGGGTGACAGAGTAAGAAGACCCAGTCTCAGTCAATCAATAAATCAATAAAAATTTAAAAAAGTAGAGACCAAGGATCTAGCTATTAAATTCAACTTTGGTTTTAAGGCAAAGGCCATTACACAAAGTGTCAGGGAGGGGTTTCCATAGTGTAGTGGTTATCACATTCACCTCACATTACACAAAGTGTCACTATGCATATTAGGACACAAACCGTTGGGGGAGGGGGTGTCCGTAACATTTTGATTGCAAAGTACCCATTTCCCTAATACGTGACTATCTTATTCAGTCAAGCAAAATGGACACAATCCAACAGAAAAAAACAAGTAGACAAAGTCACAAAACACAAACACCAATAAACATTTTAAAAGCTATTTGCCCTCAATAATAGACAAATGTCTCCTGTGCCCGTCAGATTGGCTAATCATACACAGAAGACTGTAGAGCAGCAGACACATCCGCCACAGTAATGAAAAGTGTAAACTCATGCAGGCTCTTTTTAATTTGCTACTTAAAATATTTAATCTTATATCCTTTAACCTGCCCTTCCACATCCAGACATTTATTCTTAAAAAAAAAAAAAAAATTCAGATAAATGCTTGAAGTCTGTTAAAGCACTGAAAACATTTAAAATGTCAGATAAATGATGTGCTAAAAATCACAGCACATCTAAACAGGCAATTTTTAAAGAAAGCTCTCCTTATACAACAGAAGCAAGCAAAGAGCAAACTAGTATGTACTATATAGTCCATTCTCACCTAAAGCATCCTCCACCCCCTAAACAGAAACAAAGCCCAACCACATTGATTTTTGTAGCAAGAGTACAAGGGAAAGATCAAGAAGACACAGATCCACTCCAACAGGGTTTCCTTCTGAGTGGGGAGGGAAAGGGAAAGAGGGGGGCTATGGGGGAGGTTTTCCTTTACTCCAATGCATCTTTGTGTGGTTTTAGAAATATGTCCCTTTAGTAATCAAAGTTTTTTGTTTTTTTTTTTTGAGAAAGAGTCTCACTTTGTTGCCTGGGCTAGAGTGCTATTGTGGCGTCAGCCTAGCTCACAGTAACCTCAAACTCCTGGGCTCAAGCAATCCTTCTGCCTCAGCCTCCTGAGTAGCTGGGGACTACAGGCATGCAACACCATGCCTGGCTAACTTTTTCTATATATATTTTTAGTTGTCCAGCTAATTTCTTTTGTTTGTTTGTTTTTGTTTTTGTTTTTGTTTTTGTTTTAGTAGAGACGGGGATCTCGCTCTTGCTCAGGCCGGTCTCGAACTCCTGAGCTCAAATGATCCACCTGCCTCGGCCTCCCAGAGTGCTAGGATTACAGGCGTGAGCCACCGCGCCCGGCCCCTTCAGTAATCAAAGTATTAAGATATCTTTTTTATATCCAATAAAGGGCTAAAATCAAAATCTACAAAGAACTCAAGAAAATCAGCAAGAAAACATCAAACAATTCCATTAAAAAGTGGGAAAAAGACATGAACAGAAGCTTTTCAAAAGAAGATAGACTAATGGCCAATAAACATATGAAAAATGCTCATTTCTAATCATCAGGGAAATGCAAATCAAAACCACAATGAGATATCACCTAACTCCAGTCAGAATGGCTTTTATCAAAAGCCCCAAAACAATAGATGCTGGAGTGGACGTGGAGAGAAAGGAACACTCTTACACTGCTGGTGGGACTGCAAACTAGTTCAACCTCTATGGAAAGTAGTATGGAGATACCTCAAAGAACTAAAATTAGAACTACCATTTGATCCAGCAATCCCACTACTGGGTATTTACCCAAAGGAAAAAAAAAAAAAAGGCATGTTATAAAAAAAGACACTTGCACACGAATGTTTATAGCAGCACAATTCACAATTGCAAAGATGTGGAAATAGCCCAAGTGCCCATCAATACATGAGTGGATTAATGAAATATGGTATATGTATATCATGGAGTATTACTCAGCCATAAAAAAATGGTGAACTAATACCTTTTGTAACAACCTGGATGGAACCGAGACCATCCTCCCAAGTGAAGTATCACAAAAATGGAAAAACAAACGCCACATGTACTACATGTACTCACTATTAAATTGAAACTAAATGATCAACACTCGTGTATATATGGTAGTAAAATTCAACAGAAATCAAAGCAGGTGGGAAGGGGGAGAAGAGGATGGGTAAATTCACACCTAATGGGTACGGTGCACACTATCTGGGTGACAGACACACTTATAACTTTGACTCAAACTGTACAAAAGTAATTCATGTAACCAAAACATCTGTATTCCTATAATATTCTGAAATAAAATTAAGAAAAAACAAAAAAGATATCTTTTTAAAAATGCGTTCATGTCCACTGCTGTTATCAGTTGAAACCAAAATCTACCTCCTGTCCTAGATTAAGTGTTAAAGTCTACTGAATGATAATAATCTAAAATTTAGTAGCAAGAATTTAGGCAAAGACTTCATCAACCTTTTGTTTCTGGAAGAGAATGAGGACTTAAATCATTTGCAAGTCAAAATTTCTTAGGTTATGCATAATGTCCAAACTCATCAAACTCTACACATTAAATACGTGCAGGGTTTTCTTTTTTGTACTTATACCTCAATAAAGCTGTAATTTTTTTTTTTTTTCTTTTCTTAAGTCATCAGCTTTATGCTCTGGTATTAAAACAGAGAGCAAAGGCCATGGCTGTGGGGATTTGGATGACAGGACATGAATGTGTAAAGATAGGAAAGTAATGTTTACATTTTGGGGCACATGAATGACACAAGAGCCATTTCAGCGAGGGATACCTCAGGCATAACCCAAGTTCCAGCTGGGTGTTCAGGGGTCTCACGTGCTGAAACTCCATTTCCATCCACTGCGCAAGTGTAGCTGTAGCCAGAAAGAGGATAAGAGCTGTGCTGCTGCTTGTACCAGTTGCCATAGTGGTAACCCTGGCTGGGCTGGAACTCCGGCTTCACTCTAATAGCAGGGGGAGACCACAGGAATGACAACCAGCGTCAACCAACACAAAATCATTCACAAGCCCCCAGACTTTTCTTCATTCCAGGAAGTTTCCAGAAAGGATAATTTCTGCTTTAACTCTCTAAAAACGTCTATGTTCAAAGTTTGTAAGTTTCCAAAAATTATATAATGGAACACTCACAGCTTTCTTTTTCATTCAAAGTAGGAAAAAAAAAAAACCACTCACCTTTGCCAGTGGCAATAATAGTAATTTTGTTGAGTTATGCCAAAACCTGCAAAACTTTCCCGTTGGGCCATTTATCCAGAAACTTTCCAAAAGGAGATCCTGGAATTCAGTTTTTATTCCTGCAGCAAAATTCCAGCTGGTGGACTAAGACTTCTTAACCCTGACAAATACCTCTCCCAACTACCTCTGAGATAGAGTAATTACATTGAGTAGCAATTCCTGCTAGGCAATTAATTGCTTCTCTTTTCTGGCAATGAGGGGAAGGTGTGGGTGGGGGCAGGGTTGTACTGGGGTCACCTGGGGGAACTTCTGCAACCTGTTCCTCTGGCTTCCAGCTGCCAGCTCCTCCCCAACTGTCAAGCCTGGGCAAGCCAGCAGAACTTAGCGGGGGCTGGCTGGGGGTGGGGGGCGTCAGAAGGGCGGGGTGTGTTGCTCAACTATAAAGGACACAGTCTCCACCATACCTCTTACCATAATAGGTATGAGAGTCACTTTAATAACTAAAACCTTAAGACAAATACCACAATTTCATGTTTCCCTCCTCAGTTATAACTATTGGAACCAGCATGTAGAAGCTTCTTTTTTAAAAAAGCCTCTGCAGGTTGAAATCATTACCCCAACTAGCTGCAAAATTAAGAGGCAGGGAAGAAGTGTTATACCTCACTCACAACCTTAATATGGGTATAGGGTAAAAGTTAAAAAGAATACTTTTGTGGTTCACTATTTTTTTAAAAGCATTAGAAAGTGGTAGCTTCCCAAACTTTCATGTGCATACAAATTATCTGGATATGTTTACAATGTAGTTTCTGGTCAGGTGTGATGGCTCCGCCTGCAATCCCAGTGTTTTGCGAGGCAGAGGCAGGAGAATTGTTTGAAGCCAGAAGTTCAAGACCAGCCTGAGCAACATATCAAGACCCCTGTCTCTTAAAGAAAAAAAAACAATTAGCTGGGACTACACACACTTGTAGTCCCAACTTGGGAGGCTGAGGCAGGAGGACTGCTTGACCTGGGAGTTTGGAGCTGCAGTGAGCTATACGATCAGGCCACTGCACTCCAGCCTGGGCGACAGAGCAAGACCCTGTCTCTAAATAAATGAAATGTAGGTTCTAATTCAACCTACATTGGAGTGGAAGCCAACGTATCACGTTGAAACCACCCACAAAGATGGCAGAAGCTGGGGACAGAAGGCTGTGAGCAAGGATCCAGGATGAAGATGGACACTGAGGGACCTTCAGATGACAGTGACGAGGAAGGGCTCACAAACACTGTTTTGCTCTCTAAAAGCCCCAAACGCAGACCTTTTTATATTTCACCTATATGATTCCCATGAGGCAGGCGAAGGAAATTTACATCAGGGCAGTGTCCAGGGGAAGTAGACCACTATCTGCACTCCCCTTAGCTCTGGGAAATACAAAGGGGACCAAAGACCTCTGGGAATACAATCACATGCAATGCCTGTAATCCCAGAATTTAACAGGGTTGCTACCTGTCACATTGAGAAAGGAGAGGAATTTAGCAGGAATATTAGACTTTCATGGTATTTCTGACAGGGCTGATTTTTCTCTGTTGTATCCTGCTTTTAGCCCAGGAGATCCACTTTACCATCACCACTGCCCAAACAGAAAAACGGGCTGTTTTTACTTCAGCAAACCAAATAAAGCCAAGCACTCAATATTTG
Source organism: Eulemur rufifrons (assembly GCF_041146395.1). NCBI lineage: Eukaryota > Metazoa > Chordata > Mammalia > Primates > Lemuridae > Eulemur > Eulemur rufifrons. The sequence continues at coordinate 61,396,577 of NC_091000.1, read as the reverse complement.
TTGAGTGAATGAATAAATCAGCACATGGCTCAAGTGCAAAAAGCTTTTCAATGAATAATTTAAAAGCAAAACTTAAAAAGAAAATCTTGTGCTTTGTGTTGATTATTGAATTCTCAATAGTTGGTTGTTTCTCAGCAACTGCAGATTTCACAAGAATGAGATTAAATGGTTTTTTACATTCTATGTTTGGAAAGAGAACAGGAGGACTTACAGGAAGTATGCTCAGTTCTAATCCAGTTGAACAGGTATGTAATTCTGTATTGTATGTTTTTCTTCAGACAATGAAAACCTGTAACCTGAGCAAATTCTGAAACTACTGCCATGGCCATGAATAAAATGAAATGCTGTTTCCTTTTTCTCTGTTAAAAATAATGTTCAAGGCTAAGGAAACACACACACACACACACACACACACACAAAATAGCAGCAGTACTGGCTCTCCTGTCACTTAGCTGTGTGGTCTTGAAAAGCCACTTTTCTGGACATATTTCAGCATTTATAAAGACTGAATTAGTGCATTTTAACCTTAATGATGCAGTACTCTTTGAAAATGCAATAAAATCAATGCTCTCCTCCAAAAATTTACATCCACAATTTTGGAAGTAACTTCAGGAGATTCAAAATCCCTGAAACTTATCTATGAACCCCAAGATTAATAACACCTGGACTAGATGCTAAGTCCTCTGAGCTCTATGATTGGTTCCACTAATTTCTAACAATTAAAAAAGTAAATATGTTTATGGTGCTTACATTAGGGCTTTCATCCTAGAACCAACTATATTCTAACATTCTTGTTTGGATCAAATGACCTTTTCAAGCCACTTGGTTCCTCTCTAAAAGGTGACAAGTAAGTAGGCAAAAGTGTGACAGTCTGGTAATAGATGCTCAATATAGTAATTACCCTGTTTTAGTGGCACATTAAAATTAATTTCAAAAAATATTGAGAATACTTCTGAAACAGCAGTTGAGAGATTTCCCTTGAGTAATGAGGCAGGGTACCGGGGACATTCCAGAAGCAACAGACTGTATAAAGCAAGTGATTTTGAAAGTTTTATTCAAAGGCTTTTTCTTTTTTGCTCGAGAGAATATTACTCTTCCATTAAAATGAACAGATGTCATGTAGTAAAATGCAAAAAATCATATTTTTTAAAATGAGAGTTTAAAGAAATGTCCTGCTTATTCATTCTTTGTCCCATGCCCAGGGGACACCCACTTCTGACCTTACTAGTTGTCTGGCAGAAATAGTTGAGAAATAGTAAAATAACTTGTGACTTTTATCGCACGAAAATAAATGAACGCAAGAATTTCCCCCTAGACTGCGAATTAGTTTGACTACAGCATTTTAGTATCTGAGGAGCACATGTGGAGTTGCCAAAGTCAGAAGACAAGCCTCCCTTGCTGCAACAACCAAAGCATCTCTCTGCAAGACCCAAACCAGCATCAATTAAAATACGTAGAATTTTACTGACAATTCAAAACACCAGAGAACAAAAGTTCTTGGAAACAAATGGGGCCGACTCTAAGCGCTGAAGGATAGTGTTACAGCTCAAATGGGAGTTGAAGATTCGACGCGGACGTACGCATCTAACTCCTACTTGTCAAATCCACCTGCTAATGGTGTTTATGAGAACTGTACGATTCAAGATTTACTCTACTGGGAGTCTGTGAGAAAGCTGTGGTTTCTAACACAACCCTGAATCTCTGTACCTTATAAAAATCTCAAATGTAAAAGGCTATCTTCATTTTCCTTAAGGTTTAACTTTGCACCCAAACGTGGGACAAACGGTGGAAATGGTAATAATGTGAGCTTTCCTCCTAGAACGCTCACCAAGCACGTCTGTGCCTTTCTACCTCAAGTTCGTCTATCTTTATGCGCCTCAGGTCAGGGTCCTCCTCCCTCCCCAGGAGGTGCCACACCGTTGGCCAATCTGGCTCCACAGTCAGACAAGCGAAGCAAGCTGGAAGGAAAGGCATGCAGGCAGAGACGGCGTGGCCGAGCAGGTGGGAACGCGGGAAGCGGATTTCCAGGGCCCGGACTTCACTCTCCCACACTCAGGCCTGTCGCAGCAGCCCGGACGATGATGCCGCCCTCTCCAGTAATCGCGAAAACGAAATCCCACCCCTCCTTGCCCTGTCACAACAGAAAGTCACGTTCCGAAGCTCTCTGCACAATAAAGAAACCTAACTCCCACCGCCGTGTCACAGCCCAGAACAAGGCCCTTTCCGCACCGCCAAGACCACCGCCTCAGCCCCATGCTACTGCCACCGGCATTGGCCCCGCCCCTTCCTCTGTCGCCATGGAAATGAGGCGCTTCCGCAGAGGATGTCCCGCCCTACTTCCCTCAGCCGACCCCAGCTCACAGCTTGCTAGGATATGCCTGGTTGCCCCAATTTTTTTCTCTTTGCAATGGGAACTTCCTCATATAGCGCCCTCCTCTATTCTCCTCTTGGAAAGTACACGTGCTCTCCAAGCAGTGAAACTGTTTCCACAGACAATACAGGCGCCTACAAGACAGCCCCGCGGTCATGGCGCATACTCTGTGCGCCGACGAAGGAAGGACCCACACTTTTTTTTTTTCCATCCGGTTCCGTCTCCTCTGGGTGGAGCTCGCTGAAGAGGCACGTGTGCTCTCTCCCTGGATGGAGCTGGTCGCTGGTTGCTACGAGCAGGTCCTTTTTGGATTCACCGTACACCCGGAGCCCGAGGCGAGCGGCGACCACGAGGTGAGATACCCCGCGCCGAGAGACCGCCGTAGGCGGGGCAGGGGCGGTCAGGTTTGGTTCCCAGACCGCGGAGGTAAACATTCGAGTGCCTGCTGCCCTCCGTCTGATCTCTCCGGATTAATTGATGAATCAAACTCAGGGGACTTAAGTAAAGCTAACCATTTAAAACACGGAATAGGCATTTTACCAAAATGAGATAGAATAATGTTTGCTTATCATAGTAGACAAAACGTCCACAGGGCACGAAGGAAGCGGACATTTCTGCACACGGGCAAAAGAGTCAGATGTGGATTGAAGGGTTGCTCCCGTAAGTTGACTGCCAGTGTAGGTATTCAGCGTTTAATGAAAGAACAGTTCTCTGTTTCGCTAAGTTTCTGCCCTGGAGTTTTCCAAAACAGAGCTAGATTAGGGTAAATCTCTCTTGGATAAAGAAAATGATACTACTTCGTCTGTTGTTAGTTGGGAACTATCTGTGGGCTCGGCGATGCAAGTTGAAAGATGCCGGAAGTATGGATCTTGTTCTACGGACGTTCCTCACCTAAGGGTTGTAGGACTGAAAAGACAAATGCACCGAGAAAATTTACAGCAGAATATGATAAATATTTTACTAGATGTGTGAATAAAAAGGTTAATTGCCAATAGTCAAATAGATAGATAGTACTAACCCAAGATTAGAAATCTGGTCTCCTGACTTCTAGCCCAGTACTATTTTATTGCCGAGGCAATTCTGGGTACCTCCTAGAAATCTATTTTAGTTAGTACAGTACTTCTTTTTAAAGAAGTCAGAGTGTCATTGTAGAATTAGCCAGAAAATTGGAAGTATATGACTTGACTACTTGCTTTTGTTTATTTTGTTTTGTACTGTATTCACCTGCTTTTGGCCTTTGGCTGAAAGGTGACATGTTTTGAATATTCAAAGATATTGTTGAATTTGGTTTTTTGGTAGTAAAATTACTTACACATAGTACACTTCATAGCAACTCTTTGAGACAGATACAGTTATTCTCAATTTTCAGATGAGGGTTTTTAATAGATAGGTTAAGTGACTGCTCAAGGCCACACAGCTAATAATTGGCAAAGCTGATGCAGGATGTCAGGGACCCTAAGTGTCTCTGACACTTGCAGCTCTTAGCTGTTACCGAATACTGCTTCTAAACCTAGACAGTAGCCTTAATAACCGACATTACTTTTGCATCATGAATCAACAAAGGGTATTCTTAGATTTAAGGCCCTAGCAGCTCCTCAGGAATGCTATGCCTTGACACAAAAGAGGCCCCCTTGGTCCTAATTGATAGAAGGACAATTGGTTGCTGTAGTTACTTGGGACTTAATTTCCAGTAACAAATTTTGAGTGCGTTCAGGAGTTTGGTGGGTTTTTTCCTTCTTTAGTTTGTTTTGCTGTCATTCTTTGCACCCATCCAGTCACACTGCCCAGTCCAAAAGTCACATAGCAATAAGTGTAGAGTTCCTGGTGATTCTCTGGGGCCTATTTTTGTACTGATGGAAACATACCCTTACTCAGTTTACTTTTCTTTATAGGACTTGTCACTGTATGTATTTCTATATGACATCATATTTACTTATTTTGTCTCTCCCACTGGCATGGAAACTCCATTACAGTAGGGACTTTTGTCTTTTGTCTACTGCTATGTATCAATTGCCAGAAATGGTGGCAAGCATTCATTATTTAAATGAATAAATTCACATAAAAATTTGAACATTTGGCCTAGGTGGGTGGATCCCTCAAGGTCAGGAGTTCGAGACCATCCTGAGCAAGAGCGAGACCCCATCTCTACTAAAAATAGAAAGAAATTATCTGGCCCACTAAAAATATATATAGAAAAAATTAGTTGGGCATGGTGGCGCATGCCTGTAGTCCCAGCTACTCAGAAGGCTGAGGCAGTAGGATCGCTTAAGCCCAGGAGTTTGAGGTTGCCTGTGAGCTAGGCTGATGCCACGGCATTCACTCTAGCCTGGGCAACAGAGCAATACTCTGTCTCAAAAAAAAAAAAAAAATTGAACATTTGGAAGAGTAAATGATGTGGAAGTTTCACATATAAGTAAATATATTAAAGACGTAAAGATTTGGGTGGAATCTAAAAGTCTGTCTAGTCCAGACTCCATTGCTGGGTTCTAGAGCTATGATACCCAGTATTGCCTTCCCACTTCTTTGGTTTATCTTCCTTATTTAATTTTCAGATTCTTGTTTGTTTTAGTCTACACATAATTGCATAGATTTTTCTCCATTTGGAGGATCCATTGGTAGTTTTCATGGATCGTGGAATCACTTATCTGTTTCTGGAGAACTGTGGTGTGACTGTGGCAATTGATTTGTTTTGTTTGATATGTTTTACTCTTCAGCAGAAATGGTCTCCTGTGGCTGACTTCACTCACCATGCCCACACTGCCTCCTTGTCAGCAGTGGCCGTAAATAGTCGTTTTGTAGTCACTGGAAGCAAAGATGAAACGATTCACATTTATGACATGAAAAAGAAGATAGAGCATGGGGCTCTAGTGCATCACAATGGTAAGAAAAATTGTATCCTTTAAGATAGTAATGTGGAGGCATACTTTACAATTTGACTTCAGTTGAACAATTCATTAAGTGTCTGTTTTCTAGCAGATTCTGTGCTAGGAGATAGAGGAAAAAAAAAAAAAAAAGATCCTTGCCCTCAGATTACTCACCGTCGGCATTGGGAGACAGAAAGGAGACGCTTAACTCATTTGGGGGCTGGAGGGATTGGAGTGAGGTTTTACTGAAACCTTGCTTAAAATGACATCTGAATTATCTTAAACGAAATGTCAATTGTTAGCCAGGTGAAGTTTGCAAGGAGGGAGAAAGGGCATTCCAGGCAGAGCAGGCAGAGTGAAGAGCACAAGGAGCAGTATCATAACAATATCTAATTTTATTGAGGGTGCATTATGTACCCCTCAGTTTGCCAAGAAGCTACTGTTATATCTCTAGTTCATAAAAGGGAACACTTAAGTTCAAAGATGTTGCATGGCTTGCCTAAGGTCACAAAACAGTGGAACCATTAATAGAACTTGAACCCAGGTCTAGAGCCTGTGTTTTTAGCCACTGGTGTCCATGGGAAACTCTAAGGAGTTCTGTGTTATGAGAAGGTTACATTGGAGTGGGGTGGGGCACGCAGAGGTAGATGGGACCAGATCCTGGAGTCCTTGTGAGAAGGAGCATAGGAGGGATTGAATTGGGAGAGTTAGAGTGAATGAGCGAGCAAATGAGCAGAGTGGGCTTGAGGAAAGTGCTGGCAGTTTGGATATGGGAGAGGTGCTGATTAAGAACAAGCAAGAGGACTGAGGATGACCTGCCCCATTGAAGTTGGAGGCTATGGATTGAGTAACGTCAGTTTCTTCAGCAGTAAGCCACAAACATTTCTATAGAGAGAGGAAAGTTACTTTGTGTAGTAGAAGGATTGATTTACAAGGGAATTGAGGATTTTGGTGAAAGAGTAGGTGGTCAGCCTAGAGAAAAATGGGGTGTCAGGGTTGGGAGATCTCTGAAATTAAAAAACAGCCTGAGTGCAGGAAGGTATGAAAAGGCTGGGAAGGTGTGAGCTCATACTCAGAGGATAGGTTCCTAGAGTTCAGGAGTTCCAACATGGAGCAGCTCTAGGTGGAAACAATGCCCAGGCTGGAGGTATGAGGGACTAATACAGAGGAGGCCGAGGTCGCTGGAGTTGAGGTCAAGGAGCAGTAATTCCCAACTCATGATTGGGTTTTCCACACTGATAGTGAAGTTGCCCAGGATAGTGGCAGGATCAAGGGAGAGAAAGACTGAACAGGTAGTTTTATTTTTCTCAGTACTGAACATTTTATGCTGTTTTCATTGCATTTTCCTAGGGGACAGAGAATGAGAGGTACCTCAGCCAAGCAAGTTGGTCTCCTACAAAGAAAGGCAGATAGATGCCGTTTTTCCTACCCTATATTTTATGTATTTCAGAGGTTCCACACCAAACATTGGATTCTAGCAGTAAATTTAGAGGGCGACATGGCTTCCTTCTATTAGATGCTGTCTTAGTCCATTTGGCTTGCTATAACAAAATATCTTAGACTATACAATTTATAAATGTTAGAGATTTATTTCTAGCAGTTCTGGAGGCTGGAAAGTCTGAGATCAAGGTGCTGGCAGATTTCAGTGTCTGGTTAGGGGCTGCTCTCTGCTGCATAGATGATGCCTTGGTGCTAAGTCCTCACATGGTGGAAGGACAAGGCAGCTCCCTTCAGACTCCTATAAAGGAGACATAAGAGTCTCATGACTTAAACCCCTCACCCCGTAAGGCCCCCCCACCTCTTAATACTACGACATTGGTGACTAAGTCTTAGCATGTGAATTTTGGAGGGACACATAGCAGACAGTCCTTAGCTACTTTGACAGGTGTCTTGCTCTTCACCAAAAGCTATGCTTTGAGTGATTTCAACATTCCTTTTCCCCTCTGTCTCCCAATTCCAGTCATACAAACAAGGCTTCTCTCTCCCTGAAACATGGGAGAAATAAGTGAAGTCTGATCTGTTCAAACCCATTAGTGCAAGTGTTGAACAATGAGAAAAGGACTTAATTAGTAGAAGGACTTTCGGTGGCATTTGAATGAAGTGGAGTTCTTTGGTTTCTTCCATTGCTTGTATAAGTCCTGTTTTTCTAACAGTTGGTCATAAATTCTTTTTCTAGGAAACAGATGTGGGAGAGCAAACTTTCCAAAGTAAAGCGATAATACGGAGAGGAAAACATGAGCAAAGATGGGGGCTACTGGCTCCCACTTTGAGAAGAAGGTGCTGCATAAACCCACATATTAGTATTTTTGTTTTGTGTAAAATAATTCGTCAAAGAGCTTTGGTTCTTTCAATATAAAGGCTAGCATAAAGGATTGACTAGGTGGTGTATAGTTGGAAAATGATCCATATTCTGTAAAGGACCAAATAGTATATATTTAGATTTTGTGGGCCATATGGTCTCTGTTAAAATTATTCAGCTCTGTCATCGTGGTGCAAAAGCAGCCGTAAACATTTCTGTAACTGAATAATGAGTGTGGCTATTTTCCAGTAAAACTGTATTTTATAAAAATAAGCCACCAACCAGATTTGGCCAGTAGGCAGTAGTTTGCTGACCCCTGAGCTGTAGGGCGGTGAAGCTGAGTGACACAAATTTCAAAGGAATAGGGAATTTTACTTTAGGGCAAAGATGTAAAGGTAGGGACTACTTTGGAGAGCTGGTAGAATGCTAGGTTCTTCCATCACCTCACCCTTGTCCAGCCTTTTACTACTTGAGTTATAGGGGAAATTCATCAGAGATCCAAGCCTCAATTTTGGTGGAGCGGGGAGTAGGATGTTTTATGAGGAAGTTGAAAAGATGTAGGAAAGTTTGTTAACCGTGGGAAGGAGATTCCAGAGAGCATAGTTGAAGAGAGTAACATTTTATCTGATTGTTCTAATAAATTCTTTTGACAGTGAATGATAAGTGTGTATAAATTTAGTCAAAATATCTTTGTAGTCATGACGATTGGATTGTGACTGGTCGGGTGGCTAACTCACTGTTGAGAAAGTGGAAGTCATCTTGGTTTGTTCCCTAGATTAAATGGTTAGTTTTGTTTGACTTCTGCTCAAAGTCTCCTAGCTATCCATGTCCAAAATTTATAATTATGGAGAGATAAGTAAAGCAAGAAAGTGAACTGATTAATTAAATGTATATCTACAACTGAAGAAACTCTCTGAAAATAGCGTGTCTTGGTTTTTTCAAAGGCACTATAACTTGCTTGAAGTTCTATGGCAGCAGGCACTTGATCAGTGGAGCAGAAGATGGACTCATCTGTGTCTGGGATGCAAAGAAATGGGAATGCCTCAAGTCAATTAAAGCTCACAAGTGAGTCTGACTCCTTCCCATTGACATTGTCAATGTGCTCATCAAGTTGGGAGCTAACTGTTGGTTTCATTTTAGAGGACATGTGACCTTCCTTTCTATTCACCCATCTGGCAAGTTGGCCCTGTCTGTTGGTACAGATAAGACCTTAAGGTAAGTCATTAACACCCCAAAAATCTTTATTAAGGTGTATCTTTTATTACAATGCTTAGATACTATTTCTGTGTTGTTTCACAGCTCTCAACCATTTATAGTTACTGTGATGCAAGGGAAAGGTAGAAAGCTGGTCAACCTTTTTATAATGTTAGGATAAAAGAGATAGGCTCTATATTCAAACATGCACTTATATCTCAGTCATTATAAGCTGTCAAATGAAGAGGAGGATGGTCCTCAAGAGAAATGTTTTGGGCGGGGAGACATGTTTTGAAAACACAATAGATACAGCATATTAAAGGAGTAGGGGAACAGAAAGAGCTTTAATCCTGCTTGATAATAAATATTTCAAGGCCAGACGCAGTGGCTCACGCCTGTAATCCTAGCACTCTGGGAGGCCGAGGTGGGCGGATCGTTTGAGCTCAGGAGTTCGAGACCAGCCTGAGCAAGAGCGAGACCCCATCTCTACTAAAAATAGGAAGAAATTATATGGACAGCTAAAAAATATATATATATAGAAAAAAAAAAAAAATTAGCCGGGCATGGTGGTGCATGCCTGTAGTCCCAGCTACGCGGGAGGCTGAGACAGGAGGATCGCTTGAGCCTAGAAGTTTGAGGTTGCTGTGAGCTAGGCTGACGCCACGGCACTCACTCTAGCCTGGGCAACAGAGTGAGACTCTGTCTCAAAAAAAAAAAAAAAAAAAAAAAAAGAATGGGACCTTATCTCTACTAAAAACAGAAAAATTAGCCGGTGTCATGTTACACAAGTGTAGTCCCAGCTACTTGGGAGGCTGTGGTAGGAGGATCACTTGAGCCCAGGGGTTTGATGTCACAATGAGCTATTCCAGGGTGGCAGAGTGAGACTCTGTCTTAAAAAAAAATTAAATAAATAAATAATTCAAGATGTTACTATACAAAGGATGGCAGTTCCTTTAAATAGCCCATATTTAGCAAAATTGTCATTTGAGTATGTCTTCATTATGCTTTTTTACACTTAGTGAAAGTTAATTGATGATCATGCCATAAGCAAGCTTCCTGTTTTGCAGAACATGGAATCTTGTGGAAGGAAGATCAGCATTCATAAAAAATATAAAACAAAGTGAGTATTTTTGTTAGAAATACAGGTTGAACATTCTTAATCTGAAAATCCAAAATCCAGAACGCTCCAAAATCTGAAACTTCTTGAGCACTATCATGACGCCACAAGTGGAAAATTACACACCTAACCTCATGTGATGAATCACAATTAAAACAGTCAAAACTTTGTTTGATGCACAAAATTATTAAAAATATTGTGTAAAAGTACCTTCAGACGATTTGTATATGAAACAAATGAATTTCCTGTTTAAACTTTTGGGACTTATCCTCCAGATATCTCATTACGTATACGCAAATGTTCCAAAATCTGAAAAAAATCTGAAATCCAAAATACTTTTGGTTCCAAGCATTTCAGATAAGGGATATTCAACCTGTGTTTTTATAATTACTTAATGGAATATGAATGTATAGATACACATTTTTATTTGTGTGCATATACACATTTATTTCCTTGCATGATGGTGGTTACCTCTGAGATCAAATGTTTTAGGTTACTTTTTTTTCCCATTTTAGATGTGGGTGGTGTTGATATAACCTTTGATGATTGTTTGAACTCAGATTATTATCTAAGATGTCACTCAAATGGCTGTTGTAATGTGCGCATAGTTTTCATCGATGTTTGGTTGCAGTATCTGTGTTTTGCATTCAGATCTTGCTATCCACGCAGTCCTCATGCAGCCAAAGAGTAACTTGGGATCATAGTATTGGTCTAGTGTTGTCTCTTACAACACATCTACCACTGGCCAGCCTCCAAATTCCTGCACACACAACTCTAGGAATAGAGGTGAGCTTGGAGGAATTTAGTGTAATGCATCTATAGTAACTCAATGCATTTTTAAAAAAGGAAAAAATAAAAAATAAAATATAACTCATAAAATATGTATCATCGTACGTTAAAGATTGGATGTGAAAATGCAAAGTATAAATATTTGCTATTTTTATTATTACTCTGGTCATTTTATGTTTTATTGCTAATATAAATAAACTTTGTTTTTTTTAACTTCAGATGCTCACATAGTGGAATGGTCTCCAAGGGGAGAGAAATATATAGTTGTCATACTGAATAAAATAGACATCTATCAGCTTGATACTGCATCCATTAGTGGCACCATCACAAATGAAAAGAGAATTTCTTCTGTTACATTTCTTTCAGTAAGTACTCAGAAATCAATGATGGAAGTTTATGGTGATGGTTGAAATTGTTGATGACATTCTAGATATTATTACTCTTTTTCTCTCTCAGGATTCTGTCCTTGCAGTGGCTGGAGATGAAGAAGCTATAAGGTTTTTTGACTGTGATTCACTTGTATGCCTCTGTGAATTTAAAGCTCATGAAAACAGGTATTTTTACCAATTTCTGTGTGTTTATATGTAGTCTTAATAAATGTTATATATGCAATAATTTCATAAATCAGAATATATGTTTTTGTGAACTGCAGAAATAATAAAACATACATCTGTATGTACAGTATATGATGTCTGGAGTCTAAGAAGATGGTAGAAAATGTTATCTTCCTGGCCTTAGTAACGCAAAAGTGGTGAAATTGTGATCAGGACTAGTTCTTTGTATAGGATATTTATTTTTTAAATAAGTCTGTTAGAATTGGGCCCTGCAATTAAGCATACTTGATCAAATAAAAGACTAAACAATCTTAAGCTTTATCCCTGGCCACTCTTGTCCCTTTACTTCATTTCCCTTGCCACTTCTTCCCCCTTTCCACATAATATCTTTTTTCCTGCAGAAGAAATAAAATATTGTTGAATTCCTGTTTTGTGCCTTTCTGTTACTGCATTTCTAGGGGGTAGGTACTGAGTCTCCGATTAAGTAGTTAAGTGACTTGGCCTAAATCACTCCACTCTTAGGTGATGGAGCTGGGATCCAAACCCAGTTCTCTCTGGCTCCTATATCTCTGCTTTTTCCACTATAATTTTGGAAAAGGTGATCTGGGAAAGGTCACCAGAGTTATATTTTAACATGTCACATTTGCATATTCTATGTCTTACATAAGTCTTAGTTCTTATTTTCTAAATAATGGTTAAGTTTTATGAAATCTGTTTTTGTAAATACTCAAGAGTACCATAGTCAGTGTACAGCCTTACTTTTGACTTGCATTAGGAAGTAAACACACTATTCAAGGAAGGCCATTTCGGATGTACTGATAAAACTTTGGATATTTGGCCATTTGTTCCTATATTTATTCAACAAGTATCTGTTGAGCATCTGTTGTAAAAAAATTAATACTGTAGTAGGTGTTTGATGATGAACAAAAAAGGCAAGAGCTTGTGTTTTCGTGGCTCTTATATTGTAATGAGGCAGCAAGACAGTTTATAAACAAGTAAGCAGATCATTACATAGGATGGAAATAGAAAGGTATTGTGATTAAAGAGTAATATGGGTAATTGGTTTAGATAGGATGATGAAGGAAGAAGGAGTGAGACCCTAAGGATAAAAAGGAGCTGATTCCAAAAAGAGAGAGCCATAGGCACCGAGGCCCTGAGGGAGGAAAAATTGCTTAGTGTATTTTAGGGACAGGTAGAAGACCTGTATGACTAGATGAGAGTGAGCAAGGAAGAGGATAGTGGGGGCCAAGCAGTGCATGGCCTTGTGGGCCAAGGGGAAGAGTTTAGATTTTGTTTTCTTTTCTTTACTTCTTATTGAAAAAGTTAAAAGTAGGCCCACCAGTTTAAGGAGCCAACCCTTACAGACCCATCACCAGCTTTAGCACCTGGCACTTTATGGCCAGTCTTGCTTCATCTGTAATCCCCAGTCACTTCCTCCTCTCCCATGTTATTTTCAAGCAGATCCCAGTTTTGTAGGGTTTTAAGCCTAGAAGTTACATGATCTGATTTACATTTTTAGAAATTGTTAGGGGACAAAAATGTAAGCAAAAAGGCCAATTAGACTACTTCCATGATCCGAAAGAAAATGAAAGCAGATTAGACCAGGGGTGGTGGCACTGGAGGTGAGGGAAAGGGTGCATGACATTGTTTCTATTGTCTTGCTTTTCTCTCCTTATGGAACTTGGAGTTTCTTTAGGTGAAGGGCTGTTTTATACATCTTTATTTCTGTTGTGATAAACCTGATTATTTGTAGTTACTATTATCTATTCAGTTTTTCCTTAAGATATGGTTGACAGTCAATTTTATCTTGTATTTTGGCTCTGAAAATGACTTACTAACAGGAATGTGAAGCAAAGTTATATTTTAGGACATCATTCATTGAGCATTTTGGAAATACTTAAAGCTTCACAAAAGCAGAAGACTCTGCGTATAAGTTTTATAACAATATTGCACTATTTTGAAGAAAAGGTCTTTTATAGTGTTAATATTTCTATCCTAGGGTAAAGGACATTTTCAGTTTTGAAATCCCAGAGCATCATGTTATTGTTACAGCATCAAGTGATGGTTTCATTAAAATGTGGAAGCTAAAGCAGGATAAGGTCAGTCTCTTAGCACAGTATGTATAGATACACTTTAACGCAGTCCTTGCTATCAGTATTACTTTAAGTGAGGTAGAATTTTTTTTTAAACAGGTCATAAGACATAGATCTTTAAATCTCTTCCAGGTATGATTGATATTAATGGTTTTAAAGTTAGGATTCCCACAGAGCTGCTTTAGGAGTTGGCAGTTTTGAGTCTGAGCTGGGAGGATCCCAGAGCTTTCTCTCTGCTCTTTTAATCAGAGAAGCTCTACTTTCTTCTCTTTTGTATATTGGGGTTCTCTGAAAGATGATAGGTAAAAATGCTGCCATTGCTAAAAGCAGTTTAGATGCTCTTGATCAATTATGGAACTAATGATAATTTTGAGCCAGATAATTGAACAATTAAATTCCCTTTTGTTGGCCAGGCGCAGTGGCTCACTCCTGTAATCAAAGCACTCTGGGAGGCCGAGGCGGGAGGATTGCTTGAGGCCAGTTGGTCAAGACCAGCCTGAGCAAGAGCGAGACCCCGTCTCTAGAGAAAATAAAAAAATTAGCCGGGCATGGTGGTGCACACCTGTGGTCCCAGCTACTCAGAAAGCTGAGGTAGGAGAATTGCTTGAGCCCAGGAGTTTGAGGTTGCAGTGAGCTTCGATGAGGTCACTGCACTCTAGCCCAAGCATCAGAGTGAGACTCTGTCTCAAAGAAAAAAAAAAATCCCTTCTATAGTCTCTTTATAGTCTCTCTTGGTTTATTATTCTTTGTTCTCTCATAAGCATTCTGTGAATATGGTTTGTAGAGTGTCTATTTTGTGCAAGGTTCTTTGTTAAACAACAGAAATGAACAAGACATGGTCCCTTTAGAATTCTTAATTTCTGGGTACTTCTGAGAAATTGGCTCTGTGAACAACGTAGTCAAACCAAGCATGAATCAAGATTATAGATTACTTCTAAACATATTTTATACTTAATAGAATACAGTAAATTTTAAATTAAGGTGGCCTGATTGTAGAAAAAAATAATTATTCAGAATTCACATTATGAATTTTTCTTTCCTCTTTTAGAAAGCTCCCCCATCTCTACTCTGTGAAGTAAACACTAACGCCAGGCTGACGTGTCTTGGAGTGTGGCTAGACAAAGTGCCAGACATGAAAGCAAGCCTGCCTGCAGCTGCAGAGCCTTCTCCTGGTAATTGAAGTTGATCATTTGGAAAATTTGAATCATCTGTTATCTCTTAAATTGTTGAAGTGAAGGAGATACAGATAACTTTATTGTTAGCCTATGTTTATTTCATTCAAAGGGAAAAATGGTCTTTAAATGCACTGTCTCTTGTGTTTTAGTAAGTGAAGAAGAACAGTCCAGAATCAGCAAAAAAGAATCCAGTGACACAGTGCAGGAAGAAGAAAAGCAGTCAAAACCTAATGCAAAGAAATGTGGTTTAACTGTTAACAGTAGTAAACCAACAAAAGGAAATAGCCTGGTGTCAACCAAGAAGAGGAAATTGGTAGAAAAGTTAGAAAAGAAGAGAAAAAAGAAGAAAATATAAATGATAACAGTCAATCCCAGATATCTCCTAAGAGAACTTTTTTTAAATGGAATCATTCTTTTCAAATGCACCTAAATATTTTTTTTCTGAGTAAAAGCAAGAAATTGTTTCCTTTGGAGAAATATACATCTTACAAAACCACTTTTAGGTTGTTTTTTTTCTTTAAAATGGTGGTAAGATTACTTTTGACAGACTTAATTATATGTCAGTGACATATTAATGTGTAGCATGTAATTTTTACTTTGGGCAAAATAAATAAAAATCTTTCTCAAAATATTATAAGTTAATATATAATCTTGAACACATTATTTACCAGAGGTGGATAAGGAGTCGTTTTTCAAATTTTTCTCCTAAATGGAGGAAGAATTAAATAAAAAACTGCCTTCCTTTGGCTTCTTCAAATGGTAAGTAGTAATTTTAATGGAAATTTTGTTTATTTTGGTAACAAGGTATAAAAAATTTTTTCAAACCAGCAAGTATATTAAGACAAACTAAAACTTACATAAAATATATATGTATGAAACAAAGATATGCTTAAATTTAGGACTATATACATTAGGAGATTAATGAGAGGTTGCCAGACTTCTTTAAACCGATCTGCTTTCAAGGAATGGATGCACAACATAATTTAAGGACAGGAAAATGACATTTTCGATTTTTGTTTTGTGCCTTCCAAGGCATCAAAAAAATTCACTTAGCTAATCTTCTAACAATGATAAGTCTTAAATCCAGCCTGTTGATTAATTAATACTTTTTCATCTCTTCTTACCTGAAAAATTATTTTTTTCTTTTTCTTTTCTTTTTTTTTTTTTTTTTTTTTTTGTTGGTGACAGGGTCTCACTCTGTTGCCCAGGCTGGAGTGCAGTGGCACAATCATAGCTCACTGTAGCCTGTACTCCTGGTCTCAGGTGGTCCTCCTGCCTCAACCTGAGAAGCTGGGATTACAGGCATGCTTCACCACATCCAACTAATTTTCTGTAGAGGTGGTGTCTAGCTATGTTGCCCAGGCTGATCTCAAACTCCTGGCCTCAAGCAATTCTGCCTCAGCTTCCCAAAGTGCTGGGATTACAGGTGTGAGCCACTGTCCCCAGCTGAGAGTTCCTTTATATATTTTAGAAACTTGACCTTTGTTAGATTTATGGTTTGCACTTATTTTTGCCTAGTTGGTAGCATGTCTTCTTATTCTTTTAACAGGGTCTTTTGCAGAGCTAAAGTTTTCAATTTTGATGAAGTTTAGTTTATCAATTTTTCCTTTCATGGATCTTGCTTTTGGTGTCAAGTCTGAGAAATCTTTGCCTAGCCTTAGATCCTGAAGATGTTTTCATAAAGTTTTCATAGAGTTTTACATTTTACATTTAGTATGTGATCCATTTGGGGTGTATATAATGTGTGAGGTTTAAGTCAAGGTTTGTTTTCTTGCCTATCTATGGATGTTCACCTGCTCCAGCACCAGGTTGAAAAGATGATCCTTCCTCCATTGAAATGCTTTTGCACCTTTGTCAAAAATCAGTTGGGCATATTTGTGTGGGTGTGTTACTGGTTCTCTGTTGTGTTCTATTGATCTATATGCTTATCTTTTTGCCAGGATGGCAGTCTTCAATACTGTAGCTGTGTAATAAACCTTGAAATTCGTTAGAATGATTGCTCCCATTTTATTCTTTTGAAATTGTTTTCACTATTCCAGTTCCTCTGCCTTTTCATATAAATTTTAGAACAATCTTGTCTGTGTCTACAAAAAAAATCTTGCTGGGATTTTGACTTACACTGTTGCTTAGTGATGGGGATACAATCCAAGAAATGCATCATTTGGTGATTTCATCGTTGTGCGAACATCATAGGTTATAGTTACACAAACCTAGTGGTAGAACCTACTGCACACCTAAGCTATATGGTATAGCCATTATAATCTTATAGGACCACTGTTATATATGTGGTCCATCGACCAAAATGTTATGTGGTGTATAACTATATTTAGATCTTGTTTGATTTCATTTATCAATGTTGTGTAGTTTTCAGCATACAGACTTTGGTTATGTTAGATTTATATAAAGGTATTTCCTGTGTAGGGGGCAATTGCAAATGGTATTTTATTTTTAATTTTGGTGTCCACATGTTACCAGTATGTAGAAATACAATTGATTTTTTTTTTCTTTTTTATAGTAGAGACAGGGTCTCGCTCTTGCTCAGGCTAGTCTCGAACTTCTGAGCTCAAGCAATCCTCCCGCCTCGGCCTCCCAGAGTGCTAGGATTACAGGCATGAGCAACCGGGCCCAGCTGTACAATTGATTTTCGTATGTTGATCTTGTATCTTGCTATCCTGCTGAACTCCCTTATTCTAGGAATTTTTTTATGTAGACAATTATATCATCTGTAAATAGAAAATAGGTTTTGTGTGTGTGTGTGTGTGTGTGTGTGTGTGTGTATTTTATTTCCTTTTTTTGCCTTTTTAGTGTGTGGCACTATATTGAATAAGAATGGTGAAAACAGGCATCTTTGCCTTGTTAATGATCTGAGAAGGAAAACATTGTCTTTTACCACTAAGTATAATGCTAACTGAACCTAGTCAAGTTGAGGAAGGTTTCTACTATTCCTGTCTCATGAGTGGTTATCAAGAATGAGTGTTGGGTTTTGTCAAATGATCTTTCTACATCAATTGACATTATCATGAGGTATTTCTTTTTTAGTCTATTAGTATGATGGATAAAATTTATTCATTTTAAATATTGAACCTACCTTGCATCCCTAGAATAAACGCCACTTAGTCATGGTATATAATGATTTTTATATATTGCTGAAATCTTTTAAGTTTTGTTGAGTTTTGTGTATTTATGAAGGATATTGGTCTGTAGTTTTTTTTTATGTACTGTCTCTGTCTGGTTTTGATATCAGTGAAGTAGGAGGTGGTCCCTCCTCTTCTATTTTCTGGAGAGACCATGTAGAGTTAGTGTTAGTTCTTTATAAACATCTGCAAGAAATCTGCAGTGAAACCATTGGGGCCTGGAGATTCTTTTGGGGACTTTTAAAATTTTGAATTCATTTTCCTTAAAGTATAGGGCTATTCAGATTATCTATTTCGTATCGAATGAGCTGTAGTAATGTGTGTTTTTCACGATCGAGTCCATTTTGTCAGAGTTGGTAAGATTATGTGTGTAGAGTTGTGGGGAGGATTCCCTTGTTCCTTTGATACCTACCTACATTATCTATAGTGACAGCTCCTGTTTCATTCCTGATGTTGGTAATTTGTGGCCTCTCTCTGTTAGTCTTGCTAGAACTTTGTCAGTTGTATTTAGAGTCAGCTCTTTGTTTCATTGACTTTGTCTATTTTTCTGTTTTCAATTTTGTTGATTTCCGTTCTCATCCTTATTATTTCCTTCCTTCCTCCCTTCTTGCTGTAGGGTTTTTTTGCTCAAATTTTTCTAGGTTCCTGAGGCAGGAGCTTGGATTATTGGTGCAAGGTTTTTCCTCCTTTCCTGCTCTTAGTGCACAGCACTGCTTTCACTACGTCCCACAATTTATTTGTACGTAATAGTTTGAGACATAATTCATACTAACAAATTCACCCACCGAAAGGGTGTAATTCAGTGGCCGGCAGTCTATTCACAGAGTGCAACTATCACAAAAATCTGTATTAGGACATTTTTGTCACTCCATAAAGAAATCCTGTACTCATTAGCAGTCATTACCCACTTTTCCCTCTACAACTTACACAGCCAACTAGTCTACCTTCTGTCTTTATAGAGTTGCCTAGAATGGACATTTGATATACAGAGAATCATTCCATTTCTGGTCTTTTGTGATTTCACTTAGCATATTGTTTTTAAGGTTTATTCATGTTATAGCATGTGTCAGTACTTCATTTCATTTTATTGATGAATAATATTACATTGTACAGATATACCACGATTTGTCCATTCCTCAATGGATATTTCTTTCTTCTTTTGGTTATTATGAATAATGTTACTGTGAACATTTTTGTTTTTACATGGACATATGTTTTCATTTTTCTTGGGTACATATATACATGGGAGTAAAATTGCTGGGTCAGATAGTTACTCTTAGGTTCAGCCTCTTGAGGAACTGTCAGACTGTTTTCCAAAGTGGCTGTACCATTTATATTCCCACCAACAGTGTATGAGTGTTACAATTTCAACACATCTTTGCTAACACTTTTTAAAAAAATTATAGCCATTCTTTCTCCACTTCTCCTAAGATGGTATAAAAGTCCCGCATTTTAACCTCCTTGAGTCTCATTTTTCCGTGAACCCCTGCATAGGTATGTGAATAAAAGTCCGTCTTTTCTCCTGCTAATCTATCTTTTATCAGTTTAATTAACACGCCTCTGTGCCCCTCCCCCCAAATATTATACCATTCTAGTGGGTGGGAAGTAGTATCTCATTGTGGCTTTGATTTGCATTCCTAATGGCCAATGATGATTAGCCTCTTTTCATGTGCTTATTAGCCACCATTTTTATATCTTCTTTGGAAAAATGTTTGTCCAGAGATAGTGCCCATTTTAAAATTGGGTTGCTTGTTTTTTTACTATTGACTTGTGAGAGTTCTTTATATATTCTAGATACAGCTCACTTATCAGATACGTGATTTGCAAATATTCCTTCCATTCTGAGTTGTCTTTTCACTTTTTTGTTACTATTCATTGAAGCACAAAGTTTTTAATATTGATGAAGTCAAGTTTATTTTTTCTTATATCACTTGGTGTTTTTGGTGTCAAATCTAAGAACACTTTGCCTAACCCCAGGTCATCACGGTTTGTGCCTGTATTTTCTCCAGAGTTTTATAGTTTCAGCTATTACATTTAGGTTTATGGCTTATTTTGTGTTATTATTTGTGTATAGCTGACAAAGGAGTTTTACCTTCATTCTTTTTTCTTTTTTCTTTTCTTTTTTTTTTTTTTGAGACAGAGTCTCACTCTGTTGCCCAGGCTAGAGTGCCATGGCATCAGCCTAGCTCACAGCAACCTCAAACTCCTGGACTCAAGCGATCTTTCTGCCTCAGCCTCCCGGGTAGCTGGGACTACAGGCATGAGCCACCATGCCCGGCTAATTTTTTCTATATATTTTTTAGTTTTCCAGCTAATTTCTTTCTATTTTTAGTAGAGACGGGGTCTCACTCTTGCTTAGGCTGGTCTCGAACTCCTGAGCTCAAACAATCCACCCGCCTCAGGCTCCCAGAGAGCTGGGATTACAGGCATGAGCCACCACGCCTGGCACACCTTCATTCTTTGTCATGTGGATGTCCAGTTGTCCCAGCTTCATTTGTTGAAAATATTCTTTCCTCATAGAATTGGCTTTGGTGCCATTGTTGAAAATCATTGACTGTAAATGTGATGATTTACTACCGAATTTTCAGTTCTAATCCATTGACTTAGATGTCTGTCCTTATGCCAGTATGACACAGTCTTGTTTACTATAGATTTGTAGTAAGTTTTGAAATTGGGAAAAGTGAGTCCTGCAACTTTGTTCTCTGAAGGTTGTTTTAGCTATATGGTGTCCCTTGGATTTTTATGTGAATTTTAGATCAGTTTATCAATTTCTTCTGCAAAGAATTCAACTAGGATTTTGAAAGGGATTGCATTGAACCTGTAGGTCAATCTGGGGAATATAGAAATCTCAAAAATACTGTCTTCTGATCCATAAGCACAGGAAATCTTTTCATTTATTTAGGTCTTCTTTCATTTCTTTCCACAGTGTTTTTTAGTTTTTAGCTTAAAAAGTTTGTGCTTGTTTTATTAAATTTATTTTTCAGTGGTTTATTCTTTTTGATGCTATTGTAAATTGAATTGTTTTCTTAATTTCATTTTC
Organism: Eulemur rufifrons; assembly: GCF_041146395.1. Lineage (NCBI taxonomy): Eukaryota > Metazoa > Chordata > Mammalia > Primates > Lemuridae > Eulemur > Eulemur rufifrons. The sequence continues at coordinate 61,375,947 of NC_091000.1, read as the reverse complement.
AGATTGTTCATTGCTAGTTATACCACATATTTTAATAACATTTTATTTTCATTCAGTTCGTTGTGTTTTTTTTAATTTCCTGATGGATTTTCTTTTTGGCCCACAGATTATTTAAAAGTGTATTGTTTAGGTTCCAAGTGTTTGAGGATTTTTCTGTTATCTTTCTGTCATTGGTTTCTAATTTGATTCCATTGTTAGAGAACACATGCTGTATGATTCCAGTTCTTTTAAATTTGTTGAGACTTATGATCTATCTAGATAGATATTCTGTACACACTTGAATATGTGTCCTGCTATTGTTGAGTGGAGTGTTCTATAAATGTTGGTTAGATCCTGTTGGTTGATGGTTTTGTTGGATTTTTCTATATTCTTGCTGCCTTTGTGTCTACTTGTTCTATCATCGAGAGGAGTTGAAATCTCCAATTTCAATAGCTGTGGATTTGTCAGTTTCTCCTTTCAATTCTATCAGTTTTTGCTTAACATCTTTTGTAGCTCTGTTGGATAGATACATATTTAGGATTTTTGTCTTCTTGGTGGATTGACTCTTATGTCATGTAATGTCCCTGTCTATCTCTGGTGATTTTCTTTGCTCTGAAGTCTACCTTATCTGATATTAATATAGATCTTCCTTCCTCCCTTCCCCCCTTCTCCCCTCCTTCCTTCCTTCCCTTTTTCTCTTCCTCCCTTCCTTTCTTCCTTTATTCCCTTACTAGCTTCCCCCTCCCCTCCCCTCCCCTCCCCTCCCCTCCCCTCCCCTCCCCTCCCCTCCCCTCTCCTCTCCTCTCCTCTTTTTTTGTGACAGGGTCTCACTCTATAGCCTGAGCTAGAGTGCAGTGGCATCATCCTAGCTCACAGCAACCTCAAGCTCCTGGGCTCAAGTGATCCTCCTGCCTCAGCCTCCCAAAGTGCTAGGATTACAGTTGTGAGCCACCACACCTGGTTGATACTCCTTTCTTTTGATTTTTAGCATGATACATCTTTTTCCATTCTTTACTTTCAGCCTGCCTACATCCTTATATTTGAAGTGAGTTCCTTGTAGGCAGTACATAGTTGTGTCCTAGTCCTTAATCCATTCTCATAATCTCTGTCTTTTAATTGGTATATTTTTAGGATATTTACATTTAATGTCATTACTAATATGTTAAGATTTTTTTTGTTTTCTGTTTTTACTGTTTTTCTTTTCTCTGTTTTCTTCTGCTTTCCTGTGAGTTACTGGAACATTTTCTATAATTCCTCTTTTGCTTATTTATATGATGTTTTTGAATGTTTCTCTTTGTAGTGTTTTTTAGTGGTTGCTATAAGTATTAAATTTTGTATACATAACATCATAGTCTAGTCTTATTATTTTACCGAGTGAAATATATATAGGCCTGGGCAACATAGCAAATCCCTGTCTTTACAAAAATTAAAACAAATTACCTGAGTGTGGTGGTGCGAGCCTGTAGCCCAGCTACTCAGGAGGCTGAGGCAGGAGGATTGTTTGAGCCCAGGAGTTCAAGGTTACAGTGAGCTATGATCTTAACCACTGCACTCCAGCCTGGGCAACAGAGTGCAACCCCTTCTCATAAAAAATATAATAAATCTTTTTTTTAAAAATGAGATAAAATCTGTGATAGAGCTTGGTATTGTTATAAAAGGTGAGCCTATCTTTGAGAGGGGTTGAATAGAAACTTGTGGATTTTTAGTTAAGGTAATACAACTTGGAATCTCCACGGTGTCGAATGGTGTCCAATTTGCTACCATAACTTCTCTGTGGTTTCTTTGCAGCTTGGAACTTTGACTTCTTTCCTGGTGCATAGAAGTGAGTTGCACCTTCTATTTGGTTAAAGTTTATTTAGAGGATACTTTGGTACCGGATTTCTAGAATCTCGGTTCTCTCAGCCACAATTATATCCCTAGTGGCAAAGAGGGGTGGTGCTATGTTTTGAATGTATACCCCAAAGTTCAGTTATTGGAAACAATCCCCAGTTCAACGGTGTTGAGAGGTGGGGCCTTCAAGAGGTGATTAGGTCGTAAGGGCTCCACCCTCATGAGTAGATTAATTCCATTTTCACTGGAGTATTATCTCAGGAGTCTTGCCGTGGGATTTTGGATTTCTAATAAAAGGATGATTTTGGCCCCTTTCCCCTTTCTCCCCCGCCTGTGCTCTCTTGCCCTTCTGCCTCTTGCCATGGGATGACACAGTAAGAAGGCCCTTGCCAGATCCAAGGCCCTTCGCCTTGGACTTCCCAGCTTCCAGAACTGTAAGAAATAAACTGTTCTTTATAAAATCCTCAGTGGTAGGTATTGTTATAGCAGCACAAAATGGACTAAGACAGGTGGTCTAACTAGAAATGAGGTGTTAGTGAGAAAAGTATATGGAGTTGGTCTAAAAACAGGAATTCAAGGCTCAGAGCAAAGGGATGGTAAAGCCTTAGGAACAAGCCGCCTCTTCACCTGTTACTGTATTAGCATAGTTTCTGAGCATTAGAGAAAAAGGAAGTTGGGTGGGCAGGAAGTGGGGAAGGGAGGAAACATGAAGAAGAAAGAATTTACCCTTTTAAATATACTATTTATTGCCTGTGCATTCCTCACATGGCCTCACATACAGCTTTTGGTCTTTGAGAGACCTCAGCAACTCTGGATTACTAAAGAATAAATGTACCTTCATGCACCTGCATCACAGAATCAGGCTGCCAGGGCTGGAAGGGAGTTCATCTAGTCTAGCCCTGTCCTTTATTTAAAAAATCAAAAAACAAAAATACTTTTTGTTTTGGAATAACAAATTCCAAAGATAGTAGAGTTTCCATATACCCTTCACCCAACTTCTGCTAATGTTAACATTTTACATAACCATGGTATGATTGTCACAACTAAGAAATTAGCATTGGTACATGACTATTAATTACAGTCTATTCAGGTTTCACCAGTTATTCCATAAATGTTCTTTTCTGTCCTAGGATCCAATCCAGGTTACCACATTGCATTTAGTTGTCATGTTTCCTTAGTCTCTTTGATCTGTGGTATTTTCTCAGTTTTTCCTTGTTTTACATGACCTCGACAGTTTTTCTCTTTTTTTGAATTGTAGTTACATATATATAACAAAATTTGCCATTGTAACCATTTTTAAGTGTACAATTCAGTGGCATTAATTACCACTGTTGCAGAACAATGACCACTTTTTCATTACCGCAGACAGAAACTCTACCCATTAAGTAATAACTCCCTATCTCCCTCTCCATCCACTCTCTGGTAACCTCTGTTCTACTTTTTTTTATCTCTGGATTTTCCCATTCTGAAACATAAATGGAATCATATATTTGTCCTTTTTGTCTGGCTTATTTCACTTAGAATAATATTTTCAAGGTTTATCCATGTGGCATGTGTCAGACTTTCATTCCTATTTATGGCTGAATAATATTCCATTGTATGTATTACTAGATACCACACTTTGTCTGTTTGTTGACTGAGAAACTTGGGTTGTTTTTACTTTTTTTGTCTATTGTGAATAATGTTGCAATGAACATTGGCCTATAGATAAGTGCGTTTCTTTTCAGTTCTCTTGGAGTGGAATTGCCTGCTTCTGTAGTAGTCCTGTTTATTAGCCTTTTGAGGAACTGCCAAGCTTTTCCACAGTGGCTGCACCATTTTACCTGCCAACCAGCAATGTACAAGAATTCCAGTTTCTCCACATTCTTGCCAAAACTTGTTATTTTGTTTATTTTTAATTATGATAGCCCTCTTACTAGATAGAATGATACCTTAATGTACTTCTGATTTGCATTTCCCTAATCACTAGTGATGTTAAACGTCTTTTCATGTGCTTATTTGGCCATTTCTGTATCTTTGTTTTTTTTTTGAAATGTCTAGGTCCTTTGCCCATGTTTTACCTGGGTTGTTTGTCTTTTTGTTGTTGCGTTGTGGGAGTTCTTTATATCTTCTGAGTATTAAACCCCTATCAGATATATAATTTCCAAATATTTTCTCCCCTAGCACATGTTCTTAATGCAGTTCATCTATAAACTAAGTTCTTTTTTAACATTTCTTTACCAAGACAGCCCCATTGCCATTCCTCATGCACCTTCTAGCTATGTGGTGCATAGTTTGTCTATGAAACCTTCTCTTTTTACAATAGTAGCATGAGTAGACCAGGTTGCCCTCCAGGGTTCATGTCTAATGACAGCTCATCCCCTTCCACCTCACAAGCCTTCAGCACGTGCAAAACCTAGTTGCTTAATGTATTTGTTTCCCCCTTCTAACTAAATGTGTTTACTTTTGTTCCTGAATAAGAATGTTTCATAGTGTAATTAAGGGGCTCAGATTGCACCATCTCACTTAGACTTCAACAAAGGCAACAAGGTTTTTTTATGTGGTGCTTAAAAAAACAAGTTGGAGTATACATTTGCTTCTGAGACTGTTCAATTCTATTAAAGAAGATTAATATGTTAGTACAATACAGGGGAAAGCTTTTAGTGTGTGTTAAGTAAAAATAAGTAGTTAGCAAACAGTTTTTAAAAACATAGAATTCATAAGATGGATTAAGTAGTTAGTAAATGGAACTTATGTTAAACATGGATAGAATGGAATAGAAAGGTCCAAGATACCCAACATTCTTAGGTACTAAATATATGTGAGACATCAAAACACCAACTCTTTATGGTACATTAAATATACAAAAGGGGGCCGGGTACGGTGGCTCACGCCTGTAATCCTAGCACTCTGGGAGGCCGAGGCAGGAGGATCGCTCGAGGTCAGGAGTTTGAGATCAGCCTGAGCAAGAGCGAGACCCCGTCTCTACTAAAAATAGAAAGATGATTTGGACAGCTGCAAATATATATAGAAAAAAAAAATTAGCCGGGCATGGTGGTGCATGCCTGTAGTCCCAGCTATTCGAGAGGCTGAGGCAGGAGGATTGCATAAGCCCAGGAGGTTGAGGTTGCTGTGAGCTAGGCTGAGGCCACGGCACTCTAGCCCAGGCAACAGAGCGAGACTCTGTCTTAAAAAGAATACAAAAGGTACTAAATATTCACTGTGCACAAAATAGTGAAGTGTCCTGTCTCCAAGAAACATAATAAAAACCATGGCTGCTCCATAGGCCAACGGGCAAAGTGCAGCTGCTTGCCAGGCTTACTTGTCCCTGCATCTCTTTGATAGAACAAGCGTATGTCATTGGCTCAGGGCACCGGACCTCTGTGGGTGTCCTTACTCAAACCTCTGGTCTTCAGCACCACCATGAGCAGGAAGGAGGATGTCGCACAGAGGGTCGCGGGATTCAGCTAATATGCTTCTTCTACCAGGCTTGCACCCTCTCCTACCAGTGCTTACTCATCCCATGTCTTTCCCCTGCCTCTTTCAAATTGATTTAAACGCTGTGATTCAGGCATTTTAATGTGGTCTGTGAGCCCTTCTGCACAGTGATCTCTTAGAGAGCTTTCGTGGTTGTGTACCTCAGGCCGTTGTATTTCTGACATGACAACAGTTCATGTCAACATATAGATAGAATTCATTTGGGGTCAGGTTGATTTTGTTTCCCTTTTCCTTGTAGGAATATGTAGTCTGCACTAGTCTCAACCAAGTGTGTTGAACTATAGTTTCCTATTTACGTGGAAGCAGATTTTCATCACATATTCGCTCCTTCCTGATACTTAGAATGCCCCATATACCACCTCCATCTCATCCGCTTCAGCATTTATTCCACAGCCAGCTACCATCTTAGACTCTGGGGGCTGAAAGGAAAAGCACGATCCCTTCCCAAAGGACAAAAACCTTAGTAAATACATTAATGTATTAAATGCAATGGTCTGGGTAGTCAGAGGCAGCCTGTCTAATGACTCTAATAAAAGATGACATTGAGCTTTTGGACAAGGATAAAAAGGGCATTTATGGCTGAGGATACATGATGCTTTCAGCTAAAAAAGACTTGGTTGCAAGAACCAAGAGCAACTCTGGTTATCGGAGAGTTTAACAGAGGTCATTAGGGTAGATACATCACAAGGACACAGGTGTGTCCAAGGCCAGGGCAGGAAGAGCCAGAGACGGGATGCAGCCAGGGCAGTCTTCCTTTTGTCACTGACACTCTGCATGTTGTCTTCGTTCTTCTCTCTGCAGACCACCCCTCTCACTTCTCACTTCACATCTACTCGTCCACTCAACGAGTGTTTACTGAGCACCCATTATGTGCCAGGCACTGTGCTGAGTGCTGCGTAAATGTGCTAACTCATGGAACTGTGCTAACTCATGGAACTGACATGCTGGAGTGGGGAGGTAGATGCTATGAGTGAGTTGGTTACAGAGCATGTTAGGGGGGAAATGCACATGAGCTGCAGTTTCACATAAGATGATCAGGGAAGGCCTCACTGAGAAGTGATATTTGAGTAAAGCCTTAAGGAGATGAGAAATTGAGCCAGGAAGTTAGCTGAGGAGAGAGCAGATGAAGCAGCTCTTCAAATGCTCTGACATGCTCAAATGCTCTCCAGCCTCCAGCAAGGAGCAAGCAGTGCCAGAAGGGGGAGAAGAAGATTCTGAGGTCAGGGAGGTGGTTGTGTAGCAGGACATTGCATGAGATAAGGGAGCCGCCAAAGTGTTCTGAGCAGAGAAATAGTTTTATCAGACTTATAACAGTAGTGCTCTGGTTACTATCTTGAGAACAGACTAAAAGTGTTAGGGCAGCTCCGCCATTTACTCTCTGCCTTAGTTTCCTCCATGTGTAAAAGTAAGAGATAAACATCATTTTTGCTGCATGGTGTTGGCATGAAGATTAAATGAGTTAATACATGTAAAGCACTTCCAACAGTGTCTGACATAAACATATGCCACTGCATATACTTTTGCTAATGTGGCTCCAATATATGAGGTTTAGAAGCATGTGGCATAGATAAGGTAGGCTGAGAAAATAGATGATTGTTTTTATAATTTCATTTATTAATTTCTTGGAGAAAGGCTTATTGAATGGATGATTTTGCTTTTCAAGCAAAGCTCTAAATAGTCCCAGAGACGTAGGAATTGGTATGGTGGATATTTGGTGGACATGAATTACATTGAAACACTGCAACTTGGGATTTGTTTTTGATGTTTTTGTTCAGGGGCCTGTTAATTTGTAAAGTCAACACATTCAGGTCTCCAAAAATAATAAAATATTGCTTAAATTGAAGTGCAGTTCCTTTCTTTATGAGCTCTTCTATTGATGATCTCTGCTGGTGTGTGTGTGTGTGTGTGTGTGTACATGTGTGTGTGCAGCAGACACAATTGTGACTCAAGGCTTCTTTGTGGGGAAAAAAAAAAATCCAAAACCTATTATTAGGCTCCAGTGACCAAACGCTAAAAACTTAACATTCCCTCACATAATCTTGGTCACATCCTTTTTACACTTTTGTGGGTCAGGGTTCCTGTAATTCAGTGAGCTAGTTAACAGCTGAGCTATATCCTAAAGATGTTAATGCAAACTAGAAACACAAATCAATAATTGATTTACTCTAGGACTAACTGAAATAGAGCAGAAACCAATTTCTTTATTTTATGACATTTCAGTGGACTGTACATGCACAGAGGAGCTATGTTTTGGTTGAGGAATGACACTACAAGAGGCAGTATACTGTAGAGTTAACGATGGATGGAGGCTTTGAAGTTTGATCTTACTTCAAGTAGTAGCTCTACCAGTGACAGGGACTGTAGGTAATTTAGTTTTCTGAGGTTCAGTTTCTTCAAGCAGAAAGGGGAGGTTTGAGCTTGCACCTGTATAGGGAGGAATGAGTCCCTAAATCCATTCCCAGCTGCGTAACACAAGTCCCCTTGTTCCATTGTTCAGGAAAATCTTCCATTTAATTGGTGAGGGTCTGGAACTGCTCTGAGTTCTTAGTCATCAGCTTTGGCTGGTTAGAAGCACAGGCTTCAGTTTTGCTATCTGGAAGGTAAGTGCTACTGCAGGTGGAAAGTTTTTCTTTTAGAATAGGTATGCCCTGCAATTTGCTTTATTCACTGAAGATTATGAGATTTATCCATGTTGACTCTGGTAGAAGTTGGGGATGAAGGAGAGGGAGAAGAATGACACCAAATTTTAGTGTAGAGCAACTGAGTGAATAGTGGTTCAGGAAGTAAGGAAGAGAAGCAGCCCTGTCGTGGGAATGGAGTTAATGTCATGCTGTGGACACTCAGGATCCACGGAGGTTGGTGGGAATTATATTTATCTTGGTCTCTCACCCCCTTTAAGATGCTTCTTGAGTAACCTCACTCCCTAAAACAAACGCAAACTCTGCGGCCACCACATTCTCTGCAGGGTAGAAAGTAGTCCGTTCCTGTAACAACGTGATCGTGCTAGAGTGACAGTTCTCCCGGATGGTCCACGTCTGGTTTACACCTGGTAACCTGTCCCTTTATTAATCGGGTCTTTCAGAATCCAGTTTCAGATGCCTTCCTCCCGCATCGGTAGCCTCCACTTCCGGCCTGGCCCAGCCCACGGGCCTTGGGCAAGACCCGATTCCAACTCTGGGTTTCCGGCTTTTGGCCACGCGGGCTTTGAACTGGGACTGATGCTGGTCGGCCCTGGCCGTGCCGGGCCCGGGGACTCTGGGAAAGACTCGGGACCCCTCGCCCAAAGCTCCGCCCCTCTCCGCTCCCGGGTACGGGACGCGTGCCGCGATGCCCCGCCCCCTGGGTGCAGGGCGCGCGCTATGACTCGTCACCCCGGGCCCCGCCCCCGGCCAGTGCCCCGCCCCGGGACGCAGGGCGCGCGCCGCGCAGTTTCCGGCGGGACTTCGCTTTCTCGCCCTGCTGCTTGCGTGCCCTTGGCGGCCTGCGCAGACCTTCGGGAGCACCGTTCGGGTACTTGGGGTTTATTATTACTTTATAACAGCTTCGACTTTTAGGGATTATTTAGAAAGCCTCACTGCCGCCTGCTTTTGGTCCCGGCAACCGAAGCGGGGGCTTTAGGCCGCGTTGTAGGTGCTTTTCTCGTCGCGCATTTTCTGCTTTCATTAAAATAGGTTGTGAATTCTGGGGAACCCCTGAGCTCTTGAGGGGAGTGCTTACCGATGTTGCGTATTATTGATTAGTTTGCTGGAGATTTTGCTGCTGCTCCTCTTTAAAAGTCTCGGCACTCAATTCCTTTTCGACTTCATGCCTCTGGGCACGATCCTAAGACTTCCCCTCTCCCACCACTCCCCCTTTTATGGAAACTTAATTCTTTAAACAGAACAAAAGCGTCATGTATTGCTTTTCGTCGGATACAAGCTACTTTTCTTTAAGAAAATAGAAGTTATCTTTCCAGGGGTGCAATGTCACGTGTAACGATTACTCGGATTTCCGTGTATTTTATCCTCCTCACTCCGCCTCCTCAGTCTAACAAGAACTGTGAGTTGGATGCAGAAGTTTCTAAAAGTTTTACAAACGTTGAGTATTGAAATAATTTGATTGTTGGGGCAGGGGCGAAAAACAGCACCACTTCTCCCCTCAAAAGAGACTTTAAAATAGTTGAATTAAGGGTACAGAAGCATTTGCTTTCCAGTTGGTAATAACTTGGGTAACTGACGAAATGGTTAACACATTACGTGTATAGAGCTGGTCAGTGGATCCTGCTTAGTTTCCTTTGGGCCTGTGTTGTTAGGATTGAGGTTGTTATAAAAATGGTATCTGTTGAGTATTTACTGTGTGCCAAGCACTTTTACACATTACTCCTACTGAATGCTGACCACACCCCCAGAACATTGTACCATTGTTATCTTCGTGATACAGTGAGGGACACTGAGGCTTAAAGGGGTTGAGTACCTTGCCCTTGCTTTCTTACCTACTGAGGGCTACAGCGGGAACTTGGACCCATTTCTTTCTGACTTCTGGAGAACTGTGCTTTGAACCAGCTCTGATCGAGCCCATCCTCTGCAGGTGCAGGCCTGGTGTAGTCTCCTGTCTGGACAGAGTGAGAAGAGAACAATGCAGAAGGACACCGGCCCTCTGTAAGTGCACAGTAAATGGGAATGGAATAGCCAGGAGCTTCTTGACACCAGAGTTCTTTTCCTCAGCTGAAAGGAGTCCTAAGAGCAGGCTGCCTGGGACAGCCTGGGGGATGGAGGATCCCTGAACATGCAGGCCAGGGAACTGGACTTGAGTCCCAGCTCTGCCACTTACTAGTTGTGTGACCGTCTTCAAGTCATCCAACTTCTGTAGGCTTTACTTGCATTTGTACAGTGATAGGCTATGTCTGGAATGATGACCTTTTAAGTCCATCCTATAGTTATGTGGTTTGTTTTCAAAACATGATTGGCATTGACTTCTCACTCTTGTGTTTTCAGAGTGCCTTTGCATTGGTTTGGCTTTGGCTATGCAGCACTGGTTGCCTCTGGTGGGATCATTGGCTATGCAAAAGCAGGTACGGTTTTGAAGTCACTTAGCCTCTTAACTTCTTCGTGTTGTTTCAGTGAAGAGCGAGGGTCCCTGAAGACCAGTCTTGTTTGAGCAAATTTGCTTTAGGCCCCTGGGCTGGACTGCAGGCTTCATGGTCAGTTTTGCAGCTCCTGCACCTGCCCTTTGGTTATCTGGCTGAGCTGAGCCAGACTTTTTGTCGAATCACTTGTTTGCCTCTTTATCTAAAGATAGGCAGGGGTGGGTTGTAGAGTGTTACTATCATTAACTGCCATGCATCAGCCATGACCCCAAAGTGCCATCTCTAGGCTCTTTGAGTAGAGGAAACTCTGGTCTTCACCCACTCATGTTTAGAAGTCTCCTCGTTAGACCAGGTGGGGGTGTGTCAGTGAATGTGCTTGTTTCTACCCCCCACCCTCCACCCTGTCCTTGCCTGCCTCACCACCCCAACACACACACCAGAATTCTTATTCTCCAAATATGTTTTTTAACTGACCCTGCTTCCCTCTCCTTTTGTGATTTGCTTGAGTTCCTGGCTGTACACAGTTGCAGCCCTTGCCTGGTTAGAAGGAAGACCTAGCCACAGTGCCATCTAAGGAGAGAAGGTCTCCGTTTTTCCTTAGATGGCAGTGTCCTGCCTGTTAGAGGAGAGAGGAATGGGGTGGGAAGACCCTGACTTCTCTTTTAAGATAGCAAACTCCTGAAAACATTTTCCTGCTTGTTTACACCTTGGTTATGAGGTGTGTGGAGAGGAATTCTCTCTGCTGTTTTTCTCTGTAGAGGAGGGGAGTCAGGTGGATTCTGTTAATGAAATAAGTGTCTGACGTTACAATGTAGGCATGTGTTTGCTTCCCTCTAGGTAGTGTGCCGTCCCTGGCCGCGGGGCTCCTCTTCGGGGGTTTAGCAGGCCTGGGTTCTTACCAGCTGTCTCAGGATCCGAGGAACATTTGGGTTTTCCTAGGTACGTCTGCTGCTGTCTCCTTAGGGCAGTTAAGTATCCAGCATACTATTTACCAGAAGGCCCTGGTTTGGTGGGATGTGTCAGGTTCTTCATACTTAATGACAGTCTTACTGCTTCTGCCAAGTCCTAGGAAGTTTTAAAATGGGGGGGGGGGGACGGGGGGCGGGATTGTGCTGGTTTCTGTTTACCTTTTATGTACGTAATATGGAAGGGTTCTCATACCTGTTGAATTTACCCAGTAAAATTAGGTTTTGAGGTTGCCCAGTGAAGACTGTCTGCTTCAGCATTTCTGAAATATCACGTGTCTGGGTTAGGGTCGCATTGGTATTGCATTTTTCCTATTTGAAAATCACTTACCTCGTTAGCAGTCAGCTAAATGTGTAAGACAGAGGCCATGCCTTCAAGGAGCTTTCACCTTTATTGGGAAAGTAAGACATGGACACAAAGTGGGACTTTGTGGGACTGGAAAGGCAGCAGGGACAATGGGGGTACAGGGAAGGGAAGACCCTTTCTTATCAGGGTGGCTTCTGGCACATTTTCTTGGGCTCCACCCACGTGTCAGACGCTGGTAGGGGTGTGGTTTCTCACTGCCTCCACAGACCCACAGGGTGAGAATGAAGGCAGTGTGAGGGAGAAGCAGCGTGTTAACAGGTGGTCTATACTGGGGCTGGGAGGTGAGGTCAGCATGGCTGATGGGGGGTGTGGGCACAGAGGGAGGGCGGGTCCCAGCTCTGCCTGGTGGCTCCTTCCTCATGCTGCAGAGTGGCTGTCAGCGCACTTTCCCCATCTCTGATCCTGCTCCCCACTCTCAGCAAGTGACCTAATGCAGCCACCAGGGACTGTCTGGAGCCACCAGTCCCCGAGCCTTCCCTTGGCTTGCTTCTCTCCCAGCAAGGCCAGTGCCTCCATCTGGGCTTGGGTCTCTTCTCCCCCTTCTCCGGCGCTTTCCACCAGCAAGGACCCTGTCTCTTCCTTGTATCCCCCTTAGGTTGATCCCTCCCAGTGACTTTCAGATGGACTCATCTCTCACCCATTTTTTTTTTTAAAAGGACCTCTTGTACCCCCACGTCCTTCTTCAGTTGCTTGCCATTTCCTTCCCCTTCAGAAACTTCTCTTAAAAACCATTTGTGCTCCCTGTCTCCCTTTTCCTCTCCTCTCACATGTGGTGCCGTGTCCGTGTGTGTCTCCATTCCCGTTCTCTGTGTCTGTGGAAGTCGCTCTCCTGGAGGATGCCAGTGGCCTGGGTTGTACGAAATCCAGTGCACACTTCTCAGTCCTCATTTTACTTGGCCTGTTAGCTGTCCTCAGCACAGTTGACCAATCATTCTCCATTCTCCTGGTTTTCCTTTTTATCTTATTCTCTTTTGTTGACCCTTCTTCCTTTCTGGCCATTAAATATGTTGAAATTCTTTGGGCCTGGCTCATTTCATCTTTATACTCTCTCACTTGATAATGTCATTGAAGCCCATGCCTTTAATTACCACCAATACACACATGATTCAAATTCTCTCTCCTCCATGCTGTACTCCCATGTATATGGTTGCCCACTTGAGATCTTTGAGATGTCTCAAAGCACCTGCCTAGCCCTGACCCCATGACCTCACACACATCCCATCTTCTGTTCTCCGCGCACTCAGGTCTTGGTCGCTTTCTTCCCCCAGGCTTCCCAGTTCATCAGCAGGTCCTGGCAACACTGCCCCCAGCACCTATCCTGAGCTGTCCTCTTCTCCATCTCCACAGCCCCATCCTAGGCCCAGTTAGGCCTCTCTTGCCTGCGTTCCCGAGGAAGTTTCTTGATTGGTAGCCCTAGCGCGCTCTAGGTTCCCTGCAGTTTGTTCTCCATGGTACAGCTAGAATTATATTTTTACAATACAACTCTGCTCACATATATCTGCTTAATACCCTTTAATAGCTTCTCCTTGCTCTTAGGATGAAGACTCGATCTCTGATACGGAGTTCAAGGCCCTGTGTGGTCTGGCCCCTCTTCCTCACTAACCGTATCTTGATTTCTGTGCCACACTGGCCTTTTACTCCCTTGAATGTGCCATGCTCCCTCTCACCATGGGCTCGCAGGTACTGTTCCCTCTGCCTGGAACCGGCTTTTCCCCTTTCAGCTCATTAACTCCTGCTGTAATTCCAGATTTCAGCCCAGTCTTCTTCCTTGACTAAGCCTTGCATGATCTCCTGTATAGGTTGATCCCCCTATTGTGTTTTTTTCTGTAGCATTAATTGTACCTATAGCACAAATTGTACTTTGCTTTAATTTTGTGTGATTCTTTAAAGTCTGTCCCTTGAGACCTGAAACACTGTAAAAGGGAAGAGGCTGTTTTTGATGACCAAAACATTTTTTTATTCTCCTGCACCTACTGTAGTGCTGGACACACAGTAGGTGCTTTGATAAATATCTAATGAAGAGTGTATGGGGTAGAGGAAATCATATCTGCAAGGTGTGAAAAACTCTTACGGCATTTCTGAGAAAACTTAAGATATTGACAGCTGAAGTGTGGGTTTTGTAGAAGAAGAGTGGTGAGAGATGAGGCTGGGAGAGCGGGTGGGACCCAGGCTGTGAAGGGTCTTACTTGGCCAGTCTTTGTACTTGGACCCCTAGGATGTGGGCAGTCAGGAAGCTTCCCCTACCTGGGGAGGGAGGAATAAGTATAGGCTGAGGCCTGGGCCTGGAGAGGTAGTGGGACTTTTCCTGCTTCTGGTTTCCCTGCATAGAAAATATAATGACTTTTGACCCTTCTCTTTTGTCTTGTTCATCAGCTACATCTGGGACGTTGGCTGGCATTATGGGAATGAGATTTTACCACTCTGGAAAATTTATGCCTGCAGGTTTAATTGCAGGTGCCAGGTACTTTCCATTCCATTACTCTAAACCAGTATAGAGCTCAGTTTATTGCCCAAGATACTGTCTACATTCAAAAATTTGCTTGTTTCAGTGACCGTGATACTAGGTTCAAGTGCATCAATTAACATTATGTTCTTTATACACAAATAGGAAGGGCTGCGAAAACATTAGCTGATTTAATGTCAAAGTGGCATAAATATATCCATTCACTGGGGAAATGGCTTTGTTGTCATATTTGCTCTCTGGTCCATCCTGGCTCCTCCCTACAGTGGCAGAGGCTTTAGTTTAAAGCCATGACTGCTGTTCTTTGTGTCACTTGGGTTCCATGTTTCTTAGTTGTATGGGTATCCTTTGTTATTGGAAATTTTGCTAAAAGGGAATTTTGATGGAATCCTGTTTTCTAATTAACTATGATTAGAAAGCCTAAGCCAAATTATTATTTTTTTTTTTTAAAGTTTTTCCTTAAGTATAATAAAGGCATCCTGAAAGCAGGGGAATTTTTAAAAATCTGTTTCAGTAAAAAAATTAATGTACTTGACCTTGATCATAGTTACGATGCTGTCAAGCATGATGTTTTATACTTGAAGCAAAAGAGTCAGTGTAGACCAAGGTGAAAAGCAATAAACTGGGAGGCTGGATGGAGACCTGCTATTAATTAGCTCTGTGATGGTGGGGAGGCCTTGATGTCTCTTGCCTGCGGTTTCTTCATCTCTTCAAATACCGGCAGTTGGATTTGGAACTGCTGCTCACATATGCTATTTTAACTCCTCAGTATAAGACTGCCCACCCCTTGGCATGTTTTTTCTTTGGTTCTTCCAAGGATGGAAACTTTATCTCTGACTACTCTGCCTTGGAACCTCCCTCTCAATGCAGTTGTGAGGGACTTGCAGAGTCCTGGTCCCTTATAAAAAAAATAGTTGCCTGTTCTGTCCTTTTCCTGACATTTTTTGTTTGTGTTTCTTTTAAACAGTTTGCTGATGGTTGCCAAAGTCGGAATTAGTATGTTGAACAGACCTCATCAGTAGTAGTCACGTCCTACCTTGGACTCAAGAAGAATTAAAAATCTCTAAACTTCTACTCTTTTCAGTGTATTAAGAGAAAAAACACAGCATTTCTACATACTGTGACATTCTACTTAAAAAAAAAAAAAAAAAGACACTGAACTTGGTGGGGAGAAAAAAATTCAGTCATTACCATTACAAACCTACAGAAGTGGCAGATATATAACAGAGGAACTTAATACACTCATACAGTTTGATTCTTACATATTGATGTTACGTCTTCTTTCTGTGTCTATAAGTAAAATCTCAAGGGGTAAAATCTTACGTGTCAACATTGGGGGCCCTGAAACCTCATGCTCTGCTCAGAGGAACAGTATGAAAAAAATCTCTTACGAGATTTAGGATATCTGTTCTTTTGCTCATCTTAGAGCACAGACCTACTTTGAAATTATGTTAAATGAAATATGAATGAAAATAAAGTTTACTATAAATAATATTTTCTATAGTGTCTTCATTGCCAGCACTGTCTAGAACATAGAATGGGATGTGGATAGCAAGAAGATACAGAAAAATGAACATATTTTCTTAATATTATATTTAGAAATTACACACTTTGAATAATTTAAGGACCATGGAAAGTTACTATTTGATTATATATTGCATTGAGGATTGTTTTAAAAATGATCTGCAAAGATTTTAAGATTAGGACTGTGTACAGAATTTTTTGTTAACTAATGTGAAACTATGACTTTTCTAGAGCTTGAATCACCTAGTTTGGTCTCTACATTGGATACATTAACTGGGTACTGGTACCTTTTCACTTCACTTTTTTTTTTTTCAGCATTAAGAATTAACTCAGTCTGGGTACCCCTTGTTTTAGTTTTCTTTCCCTCTCCAAAAAGGAAAGGGTATTTGCTACATACCTTTACCCTAACTGGTATTGGTTCAGTTTAGAGTATAATTCAGGCCCTTATTTTATTAGCTTGCGTGCACACACACGGACCCTTGGCTGTTGACAAGGGTACTTGTGTTGTGATGGTATAGGCCATCCAAAGCTACCAGCCTAGCTTCCATAGATAACATTTTGAATTGCAATGTTGGCCCTGGTTTTTTCGTTTGTTGTGAAGTGTTTCCAAAGGGCACCCAAATGGGCCATCTTCAGTCCTAAAAGAGGGACCCTAGCATCAGACCCTGAATGACAATGTTCCCTGAAGGTAGGAATTAGTTTAGTAGCAAAGTAGATCCCTGTGTGACTATTTGATCCCCAGTATTCAGCTTTGAAACTTCGAAGGCTGCCCACAGATGGGTGGCAGGAGAGGTCCTCATCGCCTGGCAGCACTGATAACACCTTTGCCAAGACCCCTTCTCCCTTTCCCTGCAAAGATTCCTGAGGATTGTGCTGGGTCCTAGAAGTGCAAAGACAAACAAGTCATGGTGCTTGCCCTCCTAGGGGTCTAGTGGAGGAGGCTGACATCTAAACAGATAAAGGCGGCATAGAAGTGCCTAACAGGTAGATCCACTTTACTCTGGGGCACAAGGAAGAGTCAGGGTAGACTTCACTGAGGAAGTGATAGTTAAGCTGAGCCTTGAAGGGTGAGGAATTCGTAGACAAGGACAGGAATAAATGTTGCAGGTAGAGGGAGGAAAACAGAGCCTCAGAGGCATGAAAGTATCTGGCACAACTGGGTTAAAAAAAACACCCTTTCCTTATCTGGACATGGAGACCTAATTCTTTTTAATGGCTTTTTAATAGTATGGATGTTTACTATGTAGTTTACCATTTCCCTACTGATAACAGAAGGCTTTAAACAAGACATATTTCTCTTACAAAGAATGCTAGAATGCTGTACCAAGGAACATCAGTAAATGCTGGTCGTGCACATGCGCAAATGAGTCTTTAGGGAACATTCCTAAAAGCTGAGTCAAAGGATACGAGCATTTCAAATTGTGATTGCCTGCTGAAGAGGTTGCACTAATTTATACTTCCACCAATATTGATCAGAGATTTTCTCTGCCTTTGCTAATATTGTGTAATCAGATTTTTTCATCTTTGACTAAGTTAGGAGTCTGCAAACTTTTTCTGTAAAGGACCAGACAGTAAATATTTTAGGCTTTGCAGGCCATAGTCTCTGTCCCAACTACACAACTCTGGCGTCATAGAGCAGAAGCAGCCACAGACAGTACATCAAGGAAGGAGTGTGGCTGTGTTCCCACAAAACTATTTATGGACCCTGACATTTGAATTTCATATAATTTCCACATACCACAAAATAATAATCTTTTTTCAACCATTTAGAAATGTAAAAACCATTCCTAGCTTGCTGTCTGCACAAACAGGCAATGGGCTGTATTTGGTTCACTGACCAACCATGCCAGCCCTTGATCTACACCAAAAATGTTACTTAATGGTCCTCAGTATTTAGTTTTTGAGTTATTAAGCATCTTTTCCTATATTGATCAGCTGTATTTATCTTTTTCTGAGAGTTGCCCTTTTATATCTTTTGTCCATGTTTTTGGTTTTTGATTTTCTTATGGAGACTCTAAAAATGTTCTTTATCATATCTATTGAAGATATTTTCCTCTCTTGTCTTTTGATTTTGTTTATGGGGTTTTTTGTGTGTGTTTTGTGGAAATTAAACAGTTTTATGGAATTAAATTTATATGTTTTCTTTATGTCTTTCAGATTCTGTGTCTCCCTCAGGAAAGCATTTCACATTTCAGGATTATAAAATGAAATTCTCTTATTTTCTTTCAATACTTTTGCAGTTTTTTTTAGTTTCTACTTTTTAAATTTATTAACAAATAGTAAGTGTGCATATTTATGGGGTACAATGTGATGTTTTAATTTGCATACATTGTAGGAAGATTCAGTCAAGCTAATTAACATCCAGCACCTTGCCAACTTTTTTTTTTTTTTTGGTGGTGAGACCATTTCCATTTTTAACACTACTTTAGAATTTATTTTTTGTGTGATGGTGCAAATTAGGGATCTGATTAAATTATTTTCTCTTTAAAAAATAGCTGTTACTTCAATATTATTTATTGAATAGTATATTCCTTGTTGCTTTGAAATGCCACATTTACCATGTGCTGAATTTCTATATTTGGGATCAATGATGGGGGTTTTTAGTCTTTTCCATGGATTTATTTATCTTCTGTCCCTGTGCCAAATTGTATTAATCACTGTAGCTTTGTACTATATTTTGATATTTGGTAGAGCAAGTCTGTCATTGTTACTTTTCAGATTTTTCTTGACACAGTTGCTTTTCCAGATAAATCTAGAATTAGTCTTTTAATTTACCTGGGATCTTATGATTGCATTGAATTATAGATAAATTGAGGTGGAGAAAGCTTAAGTCATCAATCCAGGAGCATTGTATATCCCTTCATTTTAATTCAGGGTTTTTTTTTTTTAGTGTTTTAAAACATTTTAGAGCTTTGTTCATATAGTTCTTTACATTTTTAGTAAGATTATTGTGGGGTACTTTATAGCTTCCTTATTATGAATGGAAACTTTTTTCATATATTTTCTAATTAGGTATGAATGTGAAGAAAATGAATTTCTGGCATTAATGTAAATGCTTCCATCAACTCGCTCAAGCATGTTTAATTGCCTTAGGTTTTTATTAGCTGCTCTATATTTGGTCCTATGGCTTTATGTTAAAGTTAGAAGTAACAGGATGTTTGCTATCACTGGCAAAACTGAACATAGTTCTAGAGATATTAGACAAAGAAATAAATAAATGAGAGGCATAAATTAATAGAAAAGAAATTAAACACTTTTAATAGCTATATCAGCTAGATAATTATCTAGAAAATCTAAGACAATCAACTAAAAACCTGTTGGAACTTACAAAGATCCATAAAGAACAAGTTCAACACCAAAACCAATAGCTTTCTATCAACAGCCATCATTAATTCTCTCCCACACCTTGCTAATACTCAAGTCCAACCGTCACCATCTTTTACCTGATTATTTAAATAATCTAATAGGACTCCTTGTTTTCATGATTCAGCCCTGTAATTCATTCTCTGCCTGGTAGGCAGATGCATATTTCAAGTGTAATTAGATTCCTAGACTTAAAACTACTCAATGGTCTTGCTACTACATTTATATCTCCTTTAGTCTCTCTGTAACATCCTGTTCTTTTTCTTAATAGCACCTGTCACAGTTTGCAAATATACAAGTTTTTGTGTGTTTTTATTTAATGTCTGCCTCTAGAATACAGGGCAGGGAAAACAACTCTTTTGTTACTACCGGATACACTATACTTAGTACATAGTAGGCACTTTAATAAATATTTGCTGATCAATTTTTTTTTTTTTTTTTAGGGATGCTATTTTTTTAGAACAGGTAGATTTACTGAAAAATTTAGAAGACAGTACAGAGAGTCCCCACATACCTTGCACCATTTCCCCTATTAATTATCATCTTAACATTGGTATGATGGATATATTGCACTAATGAACCAATGCTGATATCATTAAAGTTAACTACAGTTCCTATTTCATTAGTTTTTAACTAATATCTTTTCCTGTTCCAGGATCTAATCTAGGTTGCCACATTACATTTAGTTGTCATGTCTCCCTTGGCTATGACTGTTTCTCAAACTTTCCTTTTTTTTTTTTTTTTTTTGGTGATTTTGAGTCTGGAGGAGTCTGCAAAATTCTACCTTCTATTAGAATTTGTCTAGTGTATTTCCCTGGGTTAGACTGCGGTGACAGGTTTTCAGGAAGAAGACCAGAGATCAGGTAGCATTCTCATCACATCCTGTCAAGGTTACATATATCAACGTAGTATTAATGTTGATGCTGACCTTGATCATCTGGCTGACGTGGTGTTTGTCAGGTTTCTCTACTGTGAAGTTACTCCTTTTCCCCCTTTCCATACCGTACTCTTCAGATGGGCGTCATTGTGCACAATGCATACGTAAGAGTCTCGAGTTACGCCCCACCTCCTTGAGGGCAGGGTGCCTACATAAATTATTAAAGAATTCTGAAGCAGGGGAGATTTGTCTCCTCTCCCTCATTCATTTCAGTATGGACTCCTAGATATTTATTTTTTGAGTTATAATACAGTACATATTAAGTTTCTTGCTCAAATTGGTGCATTTTTGGCCATTGGAAACTCTTACAGTTGGCTTCTGTGTCCTTTTGACACAGCCCATCAGTGTAGGCTTTTGTGGCTGGTTTGTGTGGGGTTTTTTGGTTTTGTTTTGTTTTTAAAATTTTCTTACTGTCTGGCACTACACGATGCTCCAGGCTCATCTTTTATGTTTTCTGCCCCAGTCCTAGAATCTCAGCCATTTCTCCAAGGAGCCCTTGTACCTTTCATTGGACAGTGGTATTAGAAACCACAATCTGGGTGCTAGGTAAAGTGGTTGCCACTGGGGTAAAATCTGCTTTTTTTAATTTCATTATTTTATACTTTTGTCTTTAATCCCTTTTTACTTTTTAACTTTTGTCTAGTTTCTTAAGCTTAAGTGCTCAAATTCACCATATTCAGTGCTGCTTGTTTATTTCGCAAATGGATCAAGTATATAATTTTTTTCTCTGAGATCTGTTTTGGCTGAATATTATAAGCTTTAATATAGAGTTATATCATTGTCTATTTCTAAAGGGTTTTTCATTTCAATTTTGATTAAGTGTTTGGAACTATATTTTTGAATTTTTAAGTAGATGGATTTTGGGAGCATGCCTTTTTATTGTTATGTTCTGGTTTTATTACACTGTGGGAAGAGAATATAGCCTACATATTTCTACATTTGAGTTTGAGATTTTCTTTGTGGCCTAATACAGGGTTAAATTTCTTGGAATGTTACATGTGTTCGAGAGGAATGTGAAGATTTTCCTTATTGGTTAAAGTTCTATGTGCTATATATTTGATGAAGTTAGTTTACTGTTATTAACTGAGTATTATTTTAGGTCTTTAGATCTGTTTTCCAAGAAAATCCTCCCACTCTGATCACGAGTATATCAGTGTCTTTCTGTGTTTATGATAAATCCTTGCTTTATATATTTATGTTGTTTTTAACATTTTAATTTGAAAATTTTGGCCAGGTGTGGTGGCTCATGCCTGTAATCCTAGCACTCTGGGAGGCTGAAGCGGGTGGATCATTTGAGCTCAGGAGTTCGAGACCAGCCTGAGCAAGAGCAAGACCCCCATCTCTACTAAAAAAAAAAAAAAAAAGAAAAGAAAAGAAAGAAATTAGCTGGACAACTAAAAATATATAGAAAAAATTAGCCAGGCATGGTGGTGCATGCCTGTAGTCCCAGCTACTCGGGAGGCTGAGGCAGGAGGATTGCTTGAGCCCAAGATTCTGAGGTTGCTGTGAGCTAGGCTGACGCCATGGCACTCTAGCCCAGGCAACAGAGACTCTGTCTCAAAAAAGAAAGAAAATTTTGAAATCTATAGAAAAGTTTCAGCGTTATTCATGAGCACCCGTATGCCCTTAACCTAGTTTCACCAACTCACCAATTGTTAACATTGGGCACATGCTCTCTCTCCCTTCTCATGCATGTGTGTACACACACGCGCGCACGAACACAGATGAAAAATCCTCAACAAAATATTAGCAAACCAAATCCAATAGTGTATAAAAAGACTCATACACCACAACCAAGTGGGATTAATCCCAGGTATGCAAGGTTGGTTCAACATTTGAAAATCAATTAATGTAACCATTACATCAACAGGCTAAAGAAGAAAAATCACATGATCACATCAATAGGTACAGAAAAAGAATTTGACAAAAATCAAAACACCCAGCAAACTAGCAATAGAGGGGAACTTTCTCAATTTGATAACATCTATAAAAAACCTACAGCTAACATCATACTTAATAGGAAGAAACTAGATGTTCTCCCCACTAAAATCAGGAACCAAGGTAAGGATATCCACTCTCACCATTCCTATTCATTATACTGGAAGTCACAGGTAATGCAGAAAAACAATAAAAAGGAGTAAAAGGTACACTATACTGATTAGGAAGGAAGAAATAAAAAATTTTGCTTGTAGATGACATGATTATAGAAAATCTGAAAGAATCAACAAAGAAACTCCTGAACTAATAAGTGATTATAGCAGGTATTAGGATATAAGGTTAATATACAAAAGTAAATTGCTTTTTTATGTACCAGCAATGAACAACTGAAATTAGAAATTAAAAGTACAATACTGGCCGGGTATGGTGGCTCACGCCGGTAACCCTAGCACTCTGGGAGGCCGAGGCAAGAGGATTGCTTGAACTCAGAAGTTTGAGACCAGCCTAAGCAAGAGTAAGACCCTGTCTCTACTAAAAATAGAAAAAATTAGCCAGCTGTCATAGCGCATGCCTGTAGTCCCAGCTACTCAGGAGGCTGAGGCAGGAGGATCACTTGAACCCAGGAGTTTGAAGTTGCATAAAGCTATGATGACACCACCACACTCTACCCGGGGCAACAGAGTTAGACTCTTGTCTCAAAAACCAAAACCAAAACAAACAAACAAACAAAAATCTAAATAAATAGAGAAATATTCTACATTCACAGATGGAAAGACACAATATTGTCAAGATGTCAGTTCTTCGCGCCTGTAATCCTAGCACTCTGGGAGGCCGAGGCGGGTGGATCTCTCGAGCAGGAGTTCAAGACCAGCCTGAGCAAGAGCGAGACCCCGTCTCTACTAAAAATAGAAATTATCTGGCCAACTAAAAATATTTATAGAAAAAATTAGCTGGGCATGGTGGCGCATGCCTGTAGTCCCAGCTATTCAGGAGGCTGAGGCAGTAGGATCGCTTACCCCGAGGAGTCTGAGGTTGCTGTGAGCTAGGCTGATGATGCCATGGCACTCACTCTAGCCTGGGCAACAAAGTGAGACTCTGTCTCAAAAAATAAAATAAAATAATAAAATAAAATGATGTCAGTTCTCCCCAGCTTGATCTAGATTCAACGAAATCTCAATCAAAATCCAAGTAAGTTATTTTGTGGATATTGACAAACTGATTCTACAGTTTATATGGAGAGGTAAAAGACCCATAATAGTCAATACAACATTGAAGGAAAGAAACAAATTAGAAGACTGACAGTACCCAACTTTAAAACTTTTATAAAGCTACAGTAAACAAGACAGTGTGGTATTAGGGAAAGAAGAGATAACTAGATCAGTGGAACAGAACAGAGGACCCAGAAATGGACCCACCTAAATACAGTCATCTTTAAACAAAGAAGCAAAGGCAATTCAATGGAGAAAGTCTTTTCAACAAATGGTGCTGGAACAAGTGGACATTGACATGGAAAAAAAAAAAAAATCAAGACACAGAACTTACACCTTGCACAAAAACTAAATTAAAATGGATCACAAATCTAAATGTAAAATGCAAAACTTATTATAAAACTAGAAGATACCATAGGAGAAAATCATAGGTGATCTTAGATATGATGATTTTTATGTACAATATCAAAAGTACTATTCATGAAAGAAAAAACTGTTAAGTTAGACTTCATTAAAACTAAAAACTTTTGCTTTTTGAAGTATACTGTCAAGAGAATAAAAAGACAAGCCACAGACTGAGAAAAAATATTTGCAAGAGACATACCTGGTAAAGGACTGTTATCCAGAATAAAAAAAGTCTTAAAACTCAACAATCAGAAAACGAACAATTAAAAAATGGGCAAAAGATATGAACAGAAACCTCACTAAAAAAGATATACAGATGGAAAATAAGCATATGAAAAGATGCTCAACATGTCATCACAGAGTTGCAAATTAAAACAACAGTGAGATACCACTACACACCTATTAGAGTGACCAAAATCTAAAACACTGGCAACACCGAACACTGGCGAGGAAGTGGAGCAACTGGATCTCTCATTCATTGTTGGGGGAATGCAAAATGGACAGCCACTTTGGAAGACAGTTTGGCAGTTTCTCACAAAACTAAATATACCCTTACCATAAAATCCAGCAATCGTGCTCCTTGGTATTTCTCCAAATGAAGTGAAAACTGACGTCCATGCAAAAATATGCACATAAATGTTTATAGCAGCTTTACTCATAATTGCCCAAACTTGGAAGCAATCAAGATGTCCTTTCTTCTGTAAGTGAATGGAAAAACAAACCGTGGAATATCCATACAATGAAATATTATTCAGCAATAAATAGAAATGAACTAACAAGCCAAGACAAGACATGGAGGAACTATAAATGCATATTGCTGAGTGAAAGAAGCCAGCCTGAAAAGTCAGCATGTGATGATTCCAACTGTAGGACATTCTACAAAAAGAGAAACTATGAAGATAGTAAAAAGATGAGTAGTTGCCAGCACTTAGGGGAGAGAAGGGTGAATAGGGGGAGCACAGAGGATTCCCAGGGCACTGAAACCATCACCAGTATGATACCATAATGGTGGATACATGTCATATATTTTGTTAAAACCCATAGAATGTATAACACAGAGAGTGAACCCTAATGTGAAATACAGACTTAATATTTTACTAAATATTACTGGTTCAACAGTTTTAACAAATGTACCACACTAATGCAAGATGTTAATAATAGGGAAAATTGGGGAGGGAGACATGAAGGGGTGTAAGAAAACTCTCTGTACTTTCTGATCAATATTTCCATATGCCTAAAACTACTTTTTTAAAAGTCTACTAATTAAAACAATAACAAAAAATAGACTTCAGGGTATAAAGTTTAAAAATGTAAAGAAAGCACACTAGTTAACTGTATTTACTTTAATATCTATTCAGAGTTTAAACATTTCCCAGCAACACAAAAGACGTTTTTAGCTTTGAGACATTAAACTGTACAAATACATATAACTGTTACCACGAGGATAAATACTCTTTAGATTTTAACATTTTTCAACATCTGAAATCTGAATAGCTGAATCTTCTATACAAAAATACCATACTATTACTATTTTATAATTTGCCTTTAGATAATGTCCACAAGACGATGCCACCAATTACATTAGCATTTGTTACAAAGTCCTGGAATACATAAAATCCCAGTAGTTGATGACATTATTCTTCTTTAAAAAGAATAGACAGTACTAATATCCAGTCCATAAAGTGGCAGGTTTAAATAGAATAGTCCTGAGTTCAAAACATCTATTTAAAATACCAATTTAGAAATAAAACTAAGGGGAAAAATGTATGTACTATGTGAAACCACTGCTACAGCAGCTGAGCGCGTTTGCTCTAGAGCAGATGTGAAGGTCAGAGCCGAGTCAGTGATCTGCAGCAGCACGAGTTGGCTTGGAGGGACCAGCTGGCACGTTTCATCTTTGTGTCCTTTAGGAACACAAACAACATGTTTTGAAAGTCTGACGAACAAACATTAAATGCAGTTTTAAGAACCAACTTGATGTGAAGATGAGAAAACCGTGACTTGGTTAATATGGAAACCATCAAGCCTTTGGGTTTGACAGTCACCATGAATTCAGTGCAGTTGTGTTGGACAAGAACAAACAGACTCTTTCTCCACTAAAATCAGGTGGCATAATTTGGATATTCTCTATGTTAGAGATAAAGTCATTTCTAAGAAAGACACCCAGCTCAAGATTAGAATTACCATCGCTCCCACAGCTTCAAAGTAGACAAACAAATGAGAATTGCAATCTTCCTATCATTGCCGACGTGGCAGAGCAGAGCCTTTGCCAAATGAGAACCAAAGCAGACAGCCCACAGAGGTCGGCCTAATTGCCGTGGAAAAACACAACAAAAAACAAACCTCTCAGGCCAATCACTGCAAAGTGATGAAATGTTAAATCATTTAGGCAAATATACAACAAATGAAAACTATAACACTCTAAACACCTTCTGGAGACACTTTTTTAAAACGTTTCTTCTGTGCTATTAATTTATAGATCAAATACCTGATACTTTGGCAAATAGTTTA
Source organism: Eulemur rufifrons (assembly GCF_041146395.1). Lineage (NCBI taxonomy): Eukaryota > Metazoa > Chordata > Mammalia > Primates > Lemuridae > Eulemur > Eulemur rufifrons. Next base: position 61,349,917 of record NC_091000.1, on the reverse strand, counting down.
TTCAATACTTTGTAAAGTCCTACTCATATATCAGCACTGTGAGCAATGATGCCAAGAAAATGCATTTCATTTCTCAGAAAGAAAGAAAATAGGAGATGATTTTTGCTCTTCAGAGTACCCACTTATTGCACGTTTCTTCCAGAACTCAGTAGAAATAGACATCTGTAGACATTTCCCAGGGCCGGTGAACTTGCACACACTCTGTGGAGCAATGCTGCGGGACTTCAGCCAGTGACTCCTACCGGTGGCCGCCGTACTTGGCCACCCAGTCTGTCCTCCCATGCACCGAGGGAACCGGCTGTGTGCGGTTCATGATGTTTAGGTTTTTTGCTGCAGGGTTGTAAGTAGGTCCTGAAAACTGCCCCCGACCAGCTTTTGTGTTCCAGGTATATTCTGAAAGAAATCAGAACCAGGTATTAGGATTTTATTATTTTTTATTATCAAATTCAAAATAAAGCAATTCATCCTCTCATTTTACGGGTAAAATCTGAATTTATCTTTAAAAGATTAATTCAATAGTCTCTGAGATTTTTAAAATTTTAAGCCCCAAAATTCTAATATAGTATTATGTTGACACTTAGTAGAATTATCCGTAGCTTAAGAGCCAATATTTCTAGTTTGTAGTTCTGAAGTTCTGACGTTCTGACACTGCTGATACTTCCAGTATTTCACATTTGGATAGCAACGCCAAGTAAGATGACCAAGAGAAATTCTTGGTTCAAATTCAATGGGCAAACCCACAGTGTTGGTGACTTTGTAATATCACACTGTGGTTACATGTAAATAATGTATTTGGAATTGTGAAGCTATAAAATTCTGGCTTCAAGGAGCTATACATATGGGGTCCTACAATAGATTTCTTTTGAAAAGTGAAAATGTAGTTTTTAGAATGAAGAAACTTCATTTTTCATTGGGAAAATTATGGGTGATAACACAACTCCCTAAAACAGTAACCCATTTCTAGGATCCTAAACCTTTAATCACAAGTCTTGTTTTAGTCATACATTTGACTGTGAACATTTTAAAAATTTGTTATTTGTTATCTGAACAATTTATAAGCTAAGATTGCTTAAACATCGCAAATGACAATGCAGTAAATCATTTTCACAGAGAAACTTGATGTCTTCTTCCGTCCCTGCCTCATGCCCTCCTCACACCAAACTGAGAGGTCGGTATCGCATGTATTCTATCTGAGGAGGGATGTTTGACTTTTCCATTTGGAATTTAAATCTTTCCACACTGTGCAGTAGAGCTGCCATTCTTAGATTAAACTCCAAGGGGCAATACTGAAATGCATCTGACTGTTTTGTACCTTTAGCTCAGCTATATCATGTTTACTGGCATGGTTTCCCCAGTTTTTCTTACACTTTCACTATAAAACTGGAAGGTAGGAGGAACTATGTGAGCTCGTGGTCCTGATACGCTGCTAAACCTTGATGTTAAGCAAACAAGGCATTACGTGCAAACGCCCTGGGCAAGACGGCGCCTGGCTGCTGGTTAGTTTGGTCAGGGCAGGGCAGACAAGAGCTCTCTCCTCTGTGGTTTGACAGGTCATTTCATCCCACTCTTACTGGGATTAAAATTCTCAGAGTCAAGACCATTACAAAGTTACCTAACAAAGGCAGGGACAAAGTGTCTAGAAGGGCCAGTTAAGGCGCCATGTTTTCTAGGAACAGCCACTGGAATATAAACAGGCATCGTCTGTTAAATGAGTGAGCTCACACAGGAGGGCTGCCCGTCAACATGGTGCCGCGGGCCGGGGAAGAGCACGCGAGGGGAGTGGAGGGGCAGAGAGAGAGGCAGAAAGCCTGGGTAATTCAGAGAAGGGGAAAGGGAACACAGCCTTAAGCTAATGGTGAGGCTCTTAGGGTAAGAAGTGAGGGGTCTGGGGAGCAACAAAAAAGAGAAGCTTTTTTTAGGTCATGACATATCTTCAGTCAAGTCCTAAACACATTTAAATGAAACTGTGTCCAAGCCAGTATTTTGTAAAACTTCTTTGAAGAGGGAATCATTTTGCTAAGAAGGTGGTAGTGTTGAGATTTAGGAGTCCTTTCCTAGAAATAATAGGGTTTTAGGTCACAAGCACCCTTGGTGAAGAATCTAATGGCTGACAAAGGAGCCCAGATCTCGTGGCAGGGCAAGACATGCTTTTGTGCCTTAGTCGGACCACCCCACACCTCGCCACCCCCCAAGAGCAGAGCAGGGAGCTCCTCAATGCTTGCTATGTGTTTATTTTAAAAACTGCATTTGTCCTTTCAAGGGCATTTAACTTCTTGTAGAAAATGTGTGCTAAAGGAAGGAGTTTGCCTCTAGCTATGGATTTAATTGATGCCATTATGACGTAACTTTTTGCAAGATCTAAAACTTCTGTAACATGGGGCTGATCTGCAATAGAGCCCTGGGAGGATTACGAGAGCTAATGTACACCCAGTGCTTGCAGCAGGGCCCCGCGCATCTAAACGGTGTCACTCCTTGAAGTCCTTGTTGTAACTTTCAAAGCTGGGGATGTGGAGATATCAGGTTTGAGAGGAGAGATTACACGGGGAGGGAGGAAGACATTAATCTGATTTTCCTTCTCAACACGAGAATGAGAAAGAAAAGCAAAGACTATGCAAGGAGGGGAAAATAGTTGAGTAAATACGGTAATGACCTGGTTTTATTTTCTTGTGGGAAACTGTCACCCAAGTGGGAGGACTGGAAGACATCTCTTATAGAACAGTGTTTTCCTAAGGATTTGCTTTGACCACTTGGGAGTGATTAATATTTACTTCTTTTTTTTGCCTCTCCTCCTATTATGGTCTGTAGGAAAATCTGATAAGCAGAGTAAATGAAGAGATGAAAGGTTATGAGAAAGCATTTACTTAAAAAAATGAAAACAGGAATATGCATGCTAATCCAACAGAATAATTGACATATAAAGGTCTTTAATATCTTACAAAAATATTTTTAATAAGACCCACTCTCAATTACTAAGAGCAGGTAGGTACCCATATAACAAAATAATCTAAAACATTATGATTTTCTGTTTTTGTATTAAAAAACTGCTAAGTCATGGCAAATGGGTCATTGTAAGACTGGCTTAAGATATTTGAGGCTTTATAAAAACCACTGCTGTACATAAAATGTTTACTTATATTTTTGTTTCAGCAGAGGAGAAGGAAGCAGTCCTTTTCACAGATAAGGTAACTGAATACTGTTTGCTTTCAGCAGTTTTACTGTGGTAAGAAATAAAAAATTAAAGAAATCCAGTGCTTTTTTCCATTTTTAGCTCCAATAGCATGAACAGTAAAGATTGGCAACTCTAATCAGGAGTTTTAATGTAAGATCCTGGTTAGGACAGGCTGAGCAAATACTTTCAGAGTCAACTTTTAAATTAAACTACAATTAGGAGTCTTACCAAACTTCGGATTATCTGCCTTTAAGTTTATTTTAGGTGCCTCCATAGGGTGTCTATTTCAGACTAAAATGTAGGGAACATTCACGGTCAAATCTGGTGGGCTCTAGTACAGACAGCATCGCCACCCTCATTCCAGTGTGGACCCTGCACACAGCTGCACACGCTGCGCCGTAAGGTCGGAAGGTGGAGGGATAAACCCTTTCACCACCTGACCCTATTGCAAAGCAAAAGGCAGGGTGTGAAAGTTCTGCCGCTGTTAATTTCTATTCTCTAAATTGGAACTGCAGAGAAACCACGCGTTAACTTACAAGAGTGTCAACACTTATTAAGCTTTCACTCTGGGCCCGGGGCTGGGCCAAAAGCTCGGAAAGATGCATCTTCTCACATCTCACTGTGCGGTCCGGCACACTCACTGGAAGGGGACCGACCGAGTGTCCACCCCGGCTCCAGTGGCTGTGTGACCTTTAGGTAAGTTACTTAACGTCAGTTTCCTCCTCCATAAAGGAGAGATCTAGCTACGTGCTCAGGTGGCTGTGAGGGTTAAACGCCACATCCCATAGAGCCTTCTACATCGTGCCTGGCAGACAAGAAGCACATAGTGAGAGGGAGCTCTTCTTACAATTATTAGACTCTGGAACCACATTTCTGGAAGAAAAACAGGACATTTTGCCAACTACACAGTAGGTGAGACTAAGTCTTCACTCGGGAAAAGTGAATGTACAAACTTAAAAATGAGAAAAGCTCCTCCCCGCTCGGAGATCCCCAAACGATCTAAAGCTGTTCTTACCTGAAGCTGTTGCACCGACAGGCGCCAAGTGGATCCTCTGGCCAGCTGACCCCACTTCTTTTTTAGGAAAGGAAGGAACGTAAGTAGCGTAACTTCCAAAATTTCCTAGTGACATAACACAAAGTTTCATAGTCAGGACGTGAGTATTTTAAGGCGCCATAGAGTAACTTCGAATGCTACCTCTATTACTTCTAAATACTATTTTTTGAGCATCTACTATGTTCTAGGCACTGTGCTACACTTGTTACAGATATCCTTATTCCATCCACATAACAACCCTCTTAGATGCATATTATTATCCACGTCGTGTGGCTCTTTGAAGTTAAATAACTTGCCTAAGTTCTCACAAGTCATAAGGGACTGAGCTAGAATCTGAACGCAAGGCCTAGGTATGTTCATCTCACCCTGAACACACCAGGCTTTTTTGTGACCCCAGTTCTTAACATGGGGGTATATTTCCTGCCACAAAGCCCCCATCCCTGAAGGGCTCTCTGTGTCTTTCTTTGTTTTTAAGTGTTCTCGTAGGGTTGTTGTATGGACTGAATAAGACTATGCAGAACACTTGGCATAGAATCTGGTATTCTAAATATCAGCTATCAGCATTGTCATTGTCACCATCATCATCATCACTGTTAGTGAGTGATCCATCTGGGGGCAGCACAGGGATGGGTTGAAGAGGGAAAATCTGAAGGCAGGAGACCAGTGAGGAGGTCCCTGCTTTGGCTGACACGAGAGGCTGAGGGCCTGAACTGAGGCCGTCATGGGGATGGGGAAGAAGGGAACTGAGCAGATAAAGAGGGGGACATGAACCCCTAAGCTTGTAGCTTAGGTGACTGGGTGGGTTGTCCAAGAACAGCAAGAGGAGAGTCAGGTTTCGGGAAAGACACGGTGCCCAGAGGATATTCAGGTCGTGGAGAGCGCTGCAGGCAGGTTAGGAGATTGGCAATGACCCGATGTGGAGGTTATGGAGCTGTGCTTGGAGGAGCAGCTCAGAAGGTGCAAAGAGCAGGAATAGACCCCAAGGAGCCCCTCATTAAGGGAAAGGAAAGAAAGGGACCCTGTGGAGCAGAGAGAACAGATAGATGGATGGCAGGAGGAGCAGAAGAGATCCAGGGTGTGAGGAACACAGGAACGGTACACAGGAGAGAGGCCGATGGATCTAGCAGAAGCTGCTTCAGTGGCATGAGGCAGGCTGAGGACAAACCACAGGGAGTTTAGGAGCAAACTGGAAGCCACAGGTGGTAAGAAGCCAGCCATGCAGGAAAGGAGACAGGCTTGTCAGCTAGAAGGCAAAATGGGCTCTGATCGCCCTGATGGTTTCAAAGAACCGTTCAGTTGGCAGCTACAACCGCAGCGTTTTTCCCATAGAGTTATTTGTTCACATGTCTGGAGCTCTGTGTCCCTGATGTTTCTCTCGGGGCTTAGGCACAAGTGTTTGCTCTCAAATCAACAAATGTCAAAGAGCAGTATTACTTATGGGGTCCTAAAGGATTTTATACACTAAGCACATGCTATCAGTCTAGACAACTTTCCACCCTACTGAATTTTGCCTAAGTACAGCTGCCTAGTTTGAGCCTTCTCCCCTCAGGAACTCCTTCTGAATCTCTAACCAGTTCTTACTTCAGAAGACTTTTTGAAAGGAAGTTCAAAGCAGTGATCACGTTGAGTAGCAGCTTCAGATCACGGCTCTTGCTCTCATCTCGTCATCAGAGCAAACACTTATTAAATGCTCAGTGTGTGACAAAAATCTTAGGTATGGTTACACAATAATACCTATGTATTATTCTCTCTATTGTATAAATGGTAAAACTAGCTTAAATAACTTGTCCCAAACCACAAAAGCTAGTGACAAAATGGGGACATGTCAGACTCTAAAAGCCATGCATTGATCAGTTATGTGATCCTACTTCTTATTGGAAAAAGGTGCTGAAAACAAATGAATAAAAAATTAAATCTTCTTAAATTATTTTGGCATATCTTGAAGCACCTTATGAGCTGCCAATTTTTAGGGTGGAGCCAGTGTTAGCACTGTTCAAACTGATGACACCAAGTCCCTAGAACCCCTAAGAAATCCATCATTTCTATTAACCCAGTTAAACTTTTCCTTTTAAATGATTGTTAAAGCTTAAGAAATGAGTTTCAGAACTTAAAAATAATTCCAGGAATATTGATCACAAAATTAGAAAAAGTTTTCTTTTAAATCTTTTCAGAATTATTTGCTTGATTTCTTCTATAAATTGCCATAATTAACTTAAGAAGATGAGCGTGTAGCTTTTTGAGAGCAAATTATTCTTAGAATCCCAACTACTGAAGGATGATGTTCTTGATGAAATGGAGTGCTTTCCTTTCTCCTAGTCCTGAGCAGACTTCTAAAAGCAGGTCGTCCTGGCCTTTTATGTCAGGATCAGGGGCAAATGTTGAGAAGAAAATTTGACAAGAGATTCAAAGAGCAAGTTGTACTTATATTTAATGCCCAGAAATTACCTTGTGGGTCCTCTAATTTTTCAGGAAAACTTTCATTGCATGATAGTTTTTCGATTGGTTTAATAATGCTTTCTTCTAAAGAGAAGGCAGATGGAAAGAATGAACAGTAAGGAGAATATTTTAGGAAAAGCAGAGGAAAAAAGGGATTAAATGATTAATGAAAAGATCTAGAAAGAACTCTTAAAATGCGAAAGTGTGTCCACGTGTTGTCACAGCTCTCCTCTGATGCCAACTGTACATTCCCTTGAGACTCAAAGTTGTCCTGCTGTCCTTTAAAGGGATTCGTATAACTGGTTGATTCAGTGAATATTACTTTTAAATATCTAAGGAAAAATAAGTAAATTACAGTGCTACAGCATATGACTCACCTCAGCACCATTAAATGGATAAGCTGTCTTTTAAAAACCTGGAAAACTTGTAAAAAGTCCAAGTGTGTTAATGTCATATCAGAATACCTCACTAGACTGCTCACTTGCTGTAACAGCAATCATCAAACTTTTTGATCCGATACCACCTACATTTTTTAAAAAATCTTGGAACCTCTCTTCGCAGACTTTTAATTTGATATCTAAAATTTTTAATCACAAACTTAACAGTTGCAAAGGATGTCATTTCCGGCATATTGTGATTATAGATATTTTAAAAATAAAACTATTACATTTCTCCTTTAAACATAGCCAATGGAATCTAAATAGCATAGTGACTTTATGCCCTCCAATACTGACATAAAAATACACGAATGAGTTCCTTTTTGACACTGGGAAATTTCACATTAATTCCTTTTCTCCTTAAAATTATATTTTTATTCATACCTCAGCTTCTAAATTTTATCCAAATATAATCTTAGGCTTAAAAGTCCTTAAATTGAACAGTCAAAAATGTGTATAAATTGAAAAACATTTAAATTTCTTATAAGACTAAGTATATTAAAATACTTTTTTCTGCATGTAGTTATATTTACAATGATTCATTATATATAATTAATCAAAAAGATGAATGTTATACATTCTGATTACTAAACATGAAAAGTAAGTTTTTTTGGAAATGCATCTCTTAAGGAGAAAGATGGGGCTTTTTCAAGTAGTTCTCGTTATCCACAAATGAATAATTGTTGCTATAATCACTCAGGTTTGAGCATCAGTGCTATTTCTTTTCTCTTTTGTTCTTAATTTTTGGAGACAGAAACACTGAGAAACCTTGTTAATACAAATAAATAGTTGGGAATGAAAGGGGTTTTGTTACAGCTTTGCCACTCCATTCTTTGAACTCTCTCTTCAAAGTTACAGACCAAAAGTCATACAGTGACATCATAAGAAATGATTTTTTTTTTTTTTTTTTTTTTGAGACAGAGTCTCACTCTGTTGCCCGGGCTAGAGTGAGTGCCGTGGCTTCAGCCTAGCTCACAGCAACCTCAAACTCCTGGGCTCAAGCGATCCTCCTGCCTCAGCCTCCCGAGTAGCTGGGACTACAGGCATGCACCACCATGCCCGGCTAATTTTTTGTATATATATATTTTAGTTGTCCATATAATTTCTTTCTATTTTTAGTAGAGACGGGGGTCTCACTCTTGCTCAGGCTGGTCTCGAACTCCTGACCTCGAGCGATCCACCCGCCTCGGCCTCCCAGAGTGCTAGGATTACAGGCGTGAGCCACCGCGCCCGGCCAAGAAATGATTTTTAATTGCCTGTGAGCTAACGACTCAGGTCCTCCCTCAATTTTCTGAAAGCTAAGAACTGGAAAACAGCTTAAAAAGGATTTGTGCCCAGTCATCAAAGTTGCTTTCTCAACAGTGACATCAACATATCAAGATTTTCCATTTGATTGGCACCCCAGATATTTTTACGTTTTGGGGAAACAGGAAGCACACCATAGGAGCCAGTGACAATAAAAAGGTAGAAGAGAGACACCTTGCTAAGGCAGAGCCATGTGGGAAAGACCCAGATGGAAGGCGAGGATCTGGCAAATGATTCCCTTAAAACTATCTGTGCTCGAGTATTAGCTGGAAAACCTTTGTGCGTCCCCTCCAGGTCACACATATCTGGGTTGGAAAAAGGTAGCTGCAATGTATTTAAACATCGGTAAAGGAAAACAATGTATATTTAGGTTTTAAATGTATTCTTGCATTACCTGCATTACTCCTTTTGAAAGCAAGTTCTGCCCCAGGGGGTCCCAATGACTTGGGAAATAACTGAGTACTCCAAGTGTGTGGGTTTATCTCCTTTCCACTGGCTATCAAGGACACGTTCTTGGGATTTACACCTTAGAAGAACAAAGCAGTCATTTCAAAGATTAGGATGTGATCATAAACTTGAAGGAAAAATATATAATACATTCAAAGACTAGAAATACCTTGGACAGGAGAATGGCAATAAATTTAGGTTAAAATATAGCAAATATTTGCTTTTTGATGAACCCTAACATGATCCTAAGCCCTCAATACAGCCACCTGGAATACTCACAGTGTACTTTATAAACAGAAGATACTTTCTATAATACACGTAATCATAAAAATTTGATGTTCTTGCTAAATGTCTTGTAAAAATTGAAGTGGCACAAAATTTTTTTTCAAAAACATGACATTTCCACATCACTCACTTGTTTTGAATGTATGCTCTGGGCCAGACCCTTGGTGTAGTGGGAAAAACAGACACACTAACAAGAACTCAGGGAAACCTGGGACATTCTGAAATGGACATATTACAGATCCATCTGTAATGCTTACTTGTATAATAGACATAGTAAAATCTAAATAGTATATCACTTGTGAACCAGAGAGAAGGTGTTGGAAATGTACTTGGAAAACAGGATAGTTTAAATTATTTGTGATTTTCTGACATCTGTGAAATGTTGAATCAGCCTTGGGTTTTAGTACTAGTGGTCAAAGGGGGTTGTTTTTAACTTGTTTTTAAGAGAGTTGAAAACTTCTTGAGCTTGTTTTCTTTTTACTGACAATTAAATTTGACTGAACTTGTGAGATGCTAAAGACGTCACACGGTCTACATCTTTAGGTCCTATGTATAGTGTTTTCTTTAGTTAGTATAGAAATCTATACTATATCTAAACCTACACTGAAGACTCCATTAATTTAGGAAGTTGGAACTATTTGTAGGCAGTATGAGCTTTTGCTTTTCACAAGCTGAATTCCTTAGAAAGGTTTCGCATTTATGAGCTATATAATAGTATCTCTTACTTTGAAACCCGAAGGACTGAGCCTCAAGTTACCCATCCTCAGTTCTCCAAGGAAAACGTCCATCAGGCAAGTAATTTCCCTTTCTTACAGGATATAACTCCCCTAATAAGACACCTACAAATAGAACTATAATAGACAATTACCTGATAATAAGGAAGATGTACTAGGTGGCAATTACTCACATTAGAAACATCTTCACCCAAAAAGAAAGTGCAATGTAGGGGGAGAAAATTAAAAATCTCTTTAAGAACACAGTTTTCATAAATATAGTTCAATAAAGAAAGGGCCCTGAATATTTAAGTTATTTTGTTAGTCCAGTTGCCCTTGGCAATATCCCTTTATTTAAATGTAAATGTATATGCTATTGAAGATAATTGGTTTAATCCAAGGTCTTTTTACGACAAAGATTCCAATTTTGTTGGAAATAGATACATCCTAGAATTTAAAATTATTTATTAGTTTATAAGCTTTTATTGGGTACCTTCTATATAACAAACACTATTCGGAAGGAGAAATTAATATAATTCGATATTATAATATATATCACTATATGAGGATACTTGCTCAAGAAGTCAGTTAGCAAATATTTAGTGAGCACCTTCTATGTGCCAGTGTGTGTAGCATTGGACAAAAAGTGGTAAACAAAACAGAGCAGGTCCTATCCTTTTGTCTCTTATAATCTAATGAGAAGGGAGACATTTATAGTTATAATTAATTAAGTGTATAATTAGCCGTGTGCAAACTGGAAGACTCTGAGGCTAACCAGGCAAATAACAGCAGCAACTCAGCCAGTCTTCCTTTCAAAAAAGCAATTTTAAGCTGAAATGTGAATCATGGTTAGGGTCTGGGAGGTGTGTTCCTGGGAGAAGCAACAGTTTAGGCAGAGGAGCTGAGACAGGGAAGCCCTCAGAGGTGGTCACCATGGATGCAGAAAGAAGAAGGAGTGGTACAAAATGAAGCTGGACAGGGGAGGAGGATCAGATCATGCAAGACTTTGTATATGGTGTTAAGAAATTTAAAATGCAGCAAAAGAGGCTAAGAGAGAAATGACACAGGACGTTGAATGAACAGGGTGGAAGGAAAGATGGTAAGAGCTAAATGGGAAGAGAGAAGGATTCTGTGCAAGCTGTTCTTCCAGCCAGCAGCGGTGGCATCAATTCATCCGTGGAGTTCTGGTTCTAGGGTCAGAGGGTGAGACCAGAGGGCACCTGGTAGCATTTCCATTGCATACTCTATTTGCAACTACCTTGTGATAATTAAGAACCTAAGGCTTACAGGGTGAGCTGATAGATGACTGTAGTCCCATTGTAAGTAACAGAAAACAGAATCGCAAAGTCTTGCTCCAAGTACACAGCTGGTCAGTCGCAGGTCAATAACTATGACTCTTGCGTCTCTTTCCCTGAAGGCCAGTGTCACAGATCTGCCAGTCCTTGTAGTATAATGTCATGTTGCCCTGCAATTATATGGTACATTTCTAGAGCTCCCATGATCCTAAAGGTTGATGCTTAATAAGACCTTTTATACTTGGCTTCAGAGTAAAAAAGAGGGCCCCCACAGATAATGTTTTTATTCCTGAAGATATTCAATTACAAAAATATCTATGGATCACAAACAAATGTCAAAGATTTCTTCTTATTAGGGTTTCTATCCTCTGAACAATTGCTGGTTCACAATAAGTGCTCAATAAATGTTTGTCCAAGTGACTGACCTGAGCCCAATTCTAGTTTCAAATCTCATCCAGCTCTAGAGGGGTCATCTTCAAAACAAAGAATGCCAATAAGGTGACAGACAGTAGGGCTCACATTTAGGTTTCCAACAATTCTTTGTAATTTTGAGTCCATCTTTAAAGTGTCCGTTATAACCATACTCTGATCCCAAGTAATTTGCCGAATTTTTTAGATCTTTCTAGTTAAAAAAGAAATGATCAGACAGGGCTCAGAGACCCTGAAATGTATTCTTGAAAACCACGTTAGGAAGCTGAACTGTGAAAACACGGTGCTTTGGATCCATTTACCCTTTGCCAAAAAATCTATAGTGTCTTTCCTACCGACAGAGGGCTCACTTCTATAAGACAAAAATAGTGACTTGCTAAGTTTCAGTGATTTTTTTTTTTTTTTTTAAACAGGGAAAAGTATCTCCCGTGAATCTATGTCCTAGAAACTTTCTTACTTCCCTGCTCTTGCAGTCATATTAGAACTCTCTTAGGGTTTCAACACTGAAAATTACAAACCTGCTGGTATCTAGAGATTACAGCACAGGTATTTTGCCCCTTTGCCAACCATTACAGACTTGATTCCAACTCCTCTCACCTTCCTAAGGGACTTGGGTCCCTCGGCGTCCCCCTCCTCCCCTGCACTACCCAAAAGCACTCACGCCCATGTAGGCACAGAGCTGCGGGGAGCTCTGCTAAGCGCCCCCCTGCATCCCACACCGGTTAGGTTCCTTTCCTAAGCTCCTCTTCAAGGCAAACTAAGATGCAGCAGCTTAAGTGAGGACTGCAGTTACTACAGTCTGATTATAAAGAGATATGTGGGCAAATTTGTCATTCTATGATTGTAACCATATAATAACTTCCTATACAAAAAAGTTAGAATAAATTAAATTTTTTCCTCACTTTCCAGAATCATAGCATAATGTCACAAATAGAATAGTGTTTTTCAAACTGCAGGAGAGGTTACAGTGGTGAAAATTTGACCTTATGAGGAAGAAAAAATAGAGACTTTAATGTCAAGAGTAGATTTCCAAAAATTCAAAATATTTCCGATTTTTAAAAAGTGACCAAGAAAACAGAAAGACTAGCAAATGCCATGTTCATATCTTACATTGGTGAAAATTTTACTGTGTGGTGAATTTTCTAATCCCCATCCTTTGGCTCACAAGAATCTGGATCTCCCCCTGCCTTTTTTTTTTTTTTTTAATTGCTATATCATAGTTGTACCTATTTTTGGAGTACATGTGACATTCTGACACATGTATACAATGTGGAATGATCAAGTCAGCGTAACTGGGATATCCATCACCTCAAACATTTATCTTTTCTATGTATTTGGAACAATTCATCTCTTCTAGCTATTTTGAAATATACAATAAATTATTAACTGTAATTTTCCTACTGTACTACCAAATACTAGAACTTATTCCTCCTATCTATATTTCTTCATCCTCACCCCCCAACTATTTTAATAAGACATTTGTAAATTCATTTGCTATATGCTACCAATGAGATACACATAAATGTCTTCCCTCTGTTTCTCTATCCAGACGTACACAATCTTTCTAATTTCATGACCTATGTTTTCTCAGGCCTGTTCCCCATGTCTCACCCGGCTGCCACAGAGCCTAAATAATTTGCTTACAACAAAACAAACCTTAATATTTAACCCATTTAGATCTCCAAATACTCAGGGTTATAAAGTTTTTGCTCTGTCCTTGATAACTTCATGCCAATCTCTTCAACCTCGCTTAGATACATTAGTGTCTTCCTCCTTACAAATCAGCACAGGAGTGCGGTCCTGAAGCCTTGATTTGCTCTCCGTTAGTTTATTTCAGCTTGACACCTGTGGCTAAACCCGCACACCCACTACACCTTCTGTTTTCTACCCCATTCATTTCTAAACCCTTCGCTCAGTTTCATTTTTTTTTCTCTCTCCAATTACTAACAGGAGTGGGTCCCAGTTGGATTCCTAGAACTGAAATTTATATGGCTGCCTATAACGTACACAGGAAAAGGTGTTACATATCAATCTCTTGCTAATAGATCCAGTCTCAACCTTTCCGCTCATCTGCCTTACCCCTCCTTCCCAAACACGCTTCTGGAGACTTAGCTGTAAAAAGCAAATCTTCCTCAGGTAAACCCAGTGGCCTTGCATTTAGAAAGCTAAAAATGAGCAAGCCCATAAAAACCCAGAAGAAAAAGATCACCTCCTCCTCACTGGACTAAAGATGTATCTGTACAGACACATGACGATGTAAAAATTGATTCCCTTTTAAACTGAATCTAAAAATGTTCTTTCTAATTGGATTTAGAGGAGAAAGTGTTATTTGCAGGCACATCATAAACTCCCCACTGTCTGTCTAGAGCTTTCTCCCAAGCTCCAGATTCATATATCCAGGTGTCTGTTAGATCAACTCAGATGTTCAACAGGCATCCCAAACTCCCCTCTCAACTCCCTACCTCCACACTCCTGTGCTCTCCTGCTCTTCCCCATCTCAGTCCAAGTCACCACCATCCACAGATGCCAAGTCAAAGCCTCAGAAGCTGACACTGTTCCTTCCACTCTTTCCCATCACCCCCGCTCGCCTGTCCACAAGTTCTATCAGGTCCATGACCAAGAACCGTCTAGATTCTACCCAATTCTGTCTCTGCTGCTTCCACTCTGGAACAGGCCTCTGCCCTCTCCCATCTGGACATGGGTGATGGCCTCTTGACCAGTGTTCCTGACTCTCCCGAGCCCCTAGCATGCTCTGCCCAGCAGCAGAATGATCTTAAAAACTTACATCAGATCATTTAGGAAACAGTATTTAAAACTCTACATTTTATAAAAAGTTGCAATGGGAATGCAGAATTGCTTCAATAACATTTATTAGCATTTACTAACAGCATAGCTTTGAGGGGGGAGGGTGGTATTTTTTAGAAGCGTATTCATAATCCTGATTTTTAGCTACTATACATTTCTTGAGCAGAAACGGGAGATCCAGACAACAGGCTGAGCTACCAAAGCGCATTGAGATTATATTTTTTATTTCACTGGTGCCCTTTCTCCAGAGATTCCAGGACACTTGGGCCTGACCTATCTATACTCTAGTTAGCAGTAACCATTTATTTTCTCTGCTTACCTGGAAGGTACCTTGATTGTTTCAAGTAGTACTGTTTAGCTGTTGAAGCAGTTGACAATTCAGACTCAGATTTTAGAGAAAGAGGTGCAGGTAAGTTCTTGTTTTCCCCTAGGGAGTGGTTGGAGCCTGAGGGTACTGACTCAGGAAGCCTTGAAAGTCAACATGAGGGAGCATTACAGCGTGAACAATGAGAAGTTCTTACCCACCCTCTGTGCGTCTTTTCAAACCAGTCAATGGTTTTCATCAGAGTCCTCTGGCTAAATGACAACTCCCCTCTACCCCCAGTAGATACTAAGCAGTGCACAGAATCATTTCTGATACCAGACAGTACATGACAGGAAGCTTTATAGCGGAGCAGCAATTTGCTTGTGTATAGTTTTAGGTTTGCTTAGGGTGAGAACCCGAAAAGTAAATACAGGACTTAATGCGGTTAATGGAAAACTTAGATAGTGATCATAAAGCCTGTGAAACAAAAGCCGCAGGAGTCTGGAGAGTCCGGAGATTGTAAATCTAACTCCAGACCAGACAGCTGCAGGGACATCGGCATTCCTATCCCCCCTGATAAGGATGAAGCTATCCCCCTCCCTTATCTCTACAGGATGAGACCCACGCAGGGGTCCCAGAAACTGGTTATTTGAAAAAGCATTTATTACAACGGCTGTTCTGGCCCAGTTGCTCACTCCCCCTGGAAAAACCCTCTATAAAACCCAATGCTTTCCCCTCCCTCATGGTGGATGCTTTTTTTGGCCTCCACCCATCTGCACCCAGATGCTCAAATAAATGGCACTTTGCTACCCCTGAGGCTTCGTATGTCTCCCTTTCAGCTCCAGACCTAACAACGTATGTTTCCATCTTTCCTGTAACTGCTGCAGTGTGAAGCTGGTGCACTGAGAGGGAAGGCAATCACAGCCATCTTCACCTGTCAACTAACATAACTTAGAATCAGTAAGGTTGTTTGGGGCATGGCTGGATGGGCAAAGAAAACCGAAGTGGGGAAAGAAGGGCTCGTAAAGCTCCCATGTAAAATTTCCAAGTACGCTAGTGACATGCCCATTCCCCAGTATAGAACCTGTGGTTGAGCACCTGGCTGGCTGTTCAGTGGTGTCAGTCCTAAGATTGACTCTGCCACCCAGTCCCTGCCTCCCCCAGCTCTTTTTCTGTCTAGGAACTGGGGACTTTCAGCTTCCAGGCTTAGCTCTCTCTCGTTCCTGAGGCCATTTTAACTAAGCAGCAGTGCACGAGGCAGCATCGCTGTTGGAGGATGGGGCTATAACTTGTTTTGCTGCCTCTTCTTCTGTGTGCCGCAATGAGCTCTTCACAACTGACCCCCCAACCACCCTCCAACTGGGCTTCCTTATTTGCTGGGGCCAGAATGTACTACCCAACTCCCATCATCTGTCTTAACTCTAAGAATCTGCAGTTACCACCTAGAAATTCACATGGCCACATTCTACTCACCAAGTCGACTCCCTTGGAAATGGACACTAACTTGGTTGGCCCTTTGAACTGCTGGTCACCCACTTTGGGTAGTTCCTGACACAGGTACATTCACTTCATTGGAAACAGCCCTGCCCACCTCTGGCATCTTTCCCTTTCCTTCCCACTGTTAGGCCCCTGACTGAAAGTCTACCCCATTCGCAAAACTGCTCAGTCTGAAGACTTTCCTCTCCCCATCAGAGTGCTCTGCCCATAGACAGAACTCCCAGAGCTCCTCGCAGCGCCTGCATTCCTGGCACTAAATACACACTCTTGTCTCATGTTATAGTTCTCTGAAGGTCTTATTTCTGCTGCTGTACATTTGATGGGTTGAGGACGGGCTTAATACCAACCAGGTATTTAGTAAATGGCCACTGAGTATAAATATAAGTATAAATGTAAGTATAAATATCTTGCTTTTGTTCACTTTTAAAAAAGATAAACATTAAATAAAAGGTTTACATGTTAGTATTTGGCACTCTGTATTCTTTATGAAGAGGCCCGGCTGCCCGAGACCGAGCAGGGAATAACAGAGTCTGTTCAATTCACCAAGTTCTTGAGCTCCTATTGCTGAAGAAGTGATGTGGTGTGGATGAGAGAAAGACCTGGATTTGAATTAAGCCTCATCTGTCTTGGCCAAGTTACCCAACCTGAGTCTCGGTGTTCTATTCTGCAGATATTATTATTGGAGTATGAAGATTATAAAGTTTACATAGGAGCTTAACAGATGGTAGTATACTGATAATAACAATAACCATATGCCTAGAATTGTACAGGGTCATTGAAAGATACCAAAAAATAAAAATGTGGAAGAAATACCCACATGAAAAATTCATTGTCATATAGTTGTTCCAAAGAATTTCAAGAGAAAAGGGACAATTGATATTGAGATTTACCAATTGTTCCCCTGCCAGAATCAGGCATATAGACTACAACCCTGATTTTAACTATAGGTTTTAATTCAAACTTCTACCATCCTCAAAAATATATAAATAAAAGTTTTGCTGAAATTAGAATGACATGAGTTAAAAAAAAAAAAGTTTAAGTCGTCCAAACACTGTATCAATGGTCTTCAAACTCTTCTGCTCCTAGATCCAAAGAATTGTTTTTTTAAAAAACTATGTAACTCCCTGCACATCTTTAAGTTGACATCTATAATTTTTCATTGTAAATAAATTTATTTCTTGTTCCTTGTTAATTGCAGATAGAAAAAAGTAAATATTTTATAAGATGACATATTGTGAAGATTGACTGTAATTGGAGTATTTCATGGTAAGACTTGATAAAAATAAGTTTTAACTACCTTATCCATAAAACACTCTGAATCTTCAAAAAATATATAAGATTTTTATGTATGAGTTTTGAAAAATGAGATGGTCCTACAGAACGTTCTTGTACATTTAAAACAATATGCATGACTATCCCCTGGTGCTTCACATGCTTCCCAGCACAGGCTAAGATAGAGCAGCCCCCCTTCCCTGCAGCGGCTGTGTTCTAACACCCCCAGTGGATCTTGGATCCATTATATCCAAGTTCTATATACTGTCTTTTCCTATATGTACCTACATACTTATGAAGTTTATAAATTGGGCACAGTAAGAGATTAACTTCAATAACTAATAATATAGAACAATCATAACAATACACTGTAATAAGTTATGTGAATATGGTCTCTCTCTCTCTCTCCAAATATCTAGTTGAACTGTACCGCAGGTAACTGAAACCATGGACAGCGAAACCACAGATAAGGGCAGACGACTGTGCCCTATTTCTAATGCAGGGTTTTCCAACAGAAAGCCTTTTCAGTTAAAGGCGCCAGTCTTCTGACTTCTCCCTTTGTTTTAGCACCTCTAGTGTCATGTAAAATTTGAAACAGCTGAGAGATGTGACTTTCTTGCCTAAAGTGGGAGAGAAATTAAACGGGCTTTTCCTCAAGTTCATGTATTTTAGGAAAGAGTATGGATGAAACGTGAGGATCTGGAAATTGACTGTGAAAGAATTATCCAAGCATATGTACCCCCTAGAGATTCTTCATGCATCTTCAAGGGTATGTGTGCCCCGAAGTCTGCACTATACCATGCCAAACAGCTACTGGACAGTTTCCCTGACTGGCAACACAACTGTTCTCCCAATACCTCTTCTGTTCCAAAGGGGAAAAAAATTGAAAGTATCTTTCCAAAATGTTCATCGAAATTTAACCTATCCTAACTTCCACATTGAATAATGTACTAATAAGGATCTAACTTATAAAAAGAAAAGGAACTTCTAGAAATATTCAACTTCCAGAAAAGGTCAGAAGATGATAAAAAGTTTAGTATAGGAAGCAAGCTAATAATTAAATCTTAACACCATCAGAAGAAACCACTAACTTTGTACGTGGTGCTCTGCTTTCTGCAAATAGGCTTGTGAATTTCAAATGGGAATAATGATGATTACAATTCACAACAGCACCACAAAAACTGAACAAGAACCCCTTCCTACACATGCACACACCTGCACACACACACACACACACACACACACACCATTCATCCACTAATACTGAGAATCGTTCCTGTGAGAAGTCAAGAGTCTTAACTTTTCAGAGGTATACATAAGGATTTGGGTTTTGTAGAAGAGAACAATATTAATTAAGCCAATTTTTTTTCTTTTAAGGTCTACATTCATTTATATTTAATGAGCAAAATAAAATTGACACATGATAAAAATATTTTTTCCCTGAGAAATTTGAAAACTTACCAAAATGGAGTATCTTTTTTCCTCTTTTCTTTGAAAACGTCTATGCTTGGCTTCTTGGAATGGGAGGCTCCAAAATCACCATCCTCAAACTCCTGCCAGCTGTCTCCAGACTTGAAGACAGCCTGGCCCCAGCACCTCCTCGCATTTTTATAACCCAGTGCGCCATTTGGCTTCTGTGGTGGAAAAATCAGTTGTCATAATCTTTAATCACATGCTGAATGCGTTTCATGCACGAATGATTGTGTTAGACACTAAGAACCCCCATTCTCAAGGAGCCTTCCATATACTAAAGGAGGTAACATACACACACATTTAAAAGCATTAACAAAAATAGGTAGTAAATGCCAAAAACATAATAGGTATTCAGAGGAGAGGTCTCTGTGAACTTGGGTTGGGGGGAGACTTGAATATTTAGGATCTGAGTTGACCCTTCATTGATGTGAAGGATACAGAAAACTGAGACTTGGCTGTGTCTCTTTGGGCAAGTGACTTAAGTTCTCAAAGCCTTAGTGCCCTTCCCAAGTAGAGACAGCCTTAAGGAGAGGACACTGAGGCTGGCACGTGCCAGTATCTTTTACTCTTCTCCCTCCCAGAATGCAGACGCGACACCCAAAGGAGCAACAGCCACCCCTGGTCACAGGCCATGGATGAAAGCCACTTGCTAAGGACGATGGAACAGGAAGGCGGCAGCAGCCTGGATCCTTTGGAAGCTGCACAAGCTCTGGGTTGCCTGTCGCCGGACTTCTTGTTAAGCGAGGAAAAACAACCCCTATTATTGAAGCCACAGTGGTTGGGGTTTCTGTCATAAGTCACTGAATGTAATCCTAATGGACACAGAGCGGGAAGCTTGAGTCTGACTGTCTCAGAATGGTGGCACCATTAACAGAAATAAGGAATGTGGACATCCTGACTTGGGACAGACAGTGATTTGTTTTTATACAAATTTATAGAGAGTGGTCTGGGAGCATATAAACAGGAAAACCCAAAAGGCAATTCAAAATCAGCAAATAGAGCTTAGAAGGAAGGGCAGCCAAATACAGCTTTGTCGGCAGCAAGAGGATGCTTTGAAAATGGATATGCTATTGCTTGAAGCTGGTGCTGTCATAATGATGGATGATGACAAAAAGTAGTCCCTGACAACTTCTGTACTATTATTTTCTTTGCCAGGGACAACGATCTCCAGACTGAAGGGAAAACAAAGATCTGAAGCTCCAGATGAGTAGAGTTAATAAAACATTATACTTCACAGAGTCAAAAGCCTCTTTTACATGGCACTGTATTTTAGGGCACTGATGCTGAACACTGCTGAACAATGTCAGTGACAGCAAAGAACCACGTATGTCTGGGAAGACTGTAAAGGGGCAAATATAAATGATTTTCATAAAGTGGAAGGAGGATTTTTGCAAACTCTGCATTAAGTTTGTTATAGGATGAGGGCAAAAATTCTAAAATCAATTATTAAAGAATGTTTGTACACACTAAGGGAAAAAATGGTGAATCTTAGAGGCCCATGATTTTTCATAAAGGGCAAAAAATGAATTTGTTGGATGTAGTGCATGTGCACTTCAGCCAAGTGGGTGACAGGATTTTTCATGTCATCCTTACCACTGAAATAAAGCAATCAAAGGACAGCAAAGGCGGATCAGTACATAGTTCCATAATCTGACCAAGACTACTGCCTAATGGATCAATATCAATCTAGAAGAAGGTTCTCGTGGCCTGCCCAAAGGCTCACTGCTATTTATGAAGACACAGGAGAAAAACAAACAACTAAACAAATCCATAGTGGCAACAAGCTGGAAAGGTCAAACTGAGAAGAAAAAATAAGCGTTCAAAAATAACTAGAAATTTGAAACATAAAAGTGAAGTCTTACAACTCTTTGAATCCTAGAGATCAAATACATATGTAGAGGTACAGCATAGGTGATTTAGCAGAAACATTTATAAAACAGGTAGGCTTAGAAATTTTAGTTGACTGAATGCTCAGTCTCAGCTCTGGAACTTATTAGCTATGTCAAATTTTAGGGCTAGGTTACTAGGGGGGCCTAGCACAGCACTTAGCAGCTACTCCATGCCTATGAACTTCCTTTCCTTCCCTTTCAGTAGGAGTCAACATTTGATGAGCCAAGGGGAAAAAAAAAAAAAAAAAAAGGAATACAAACTTTGGCGGCAGGAGTGAACATACGGTTTTGGAACGTTGGAGGTGATTCACCCTGCCCTGTCCTCCTTACCCTCTGCCTCCCTCGACCTCTGGTAGCCTCATTCCAGGTGGGAAACAGGCTGGTGAAGGGATTTAAAGGCTCCCTCACACACAGGAACTTAGGGTCACTCAGTCGTTGGTGCATGATGTCGTATGTGAGGGAAGTGGGGATGTTTCTCCTAGCAAAAGGGCAGATAATACAAGGGCGATCTGGCGATCTTCAAATATCTAAAAAGCTGCCTTTTCTAGAAGAGTGATTAGATTTTATTAAAAGCTATAGAAAACCAGATTTTAGCTCAGCATAAGGAAGAATGTTCAGAACTGTCCCAAAGATGAAGCAGACTCTCCAGGACCCTGGAGGTTTAAAAATAGTCTGGACAATTATTCATTCATTCGTTCATTCAACAAATACTTATTGAGACTCTACCATGTGGCAGGCACCATTCTAGGGTGGGGGGCTATGCTGATAAACAAATCAGACAAACATTCCTGACCTCGTGGAGCTTTCACTCTAGTAGGAAGGGCCAGATAATAAACAACAACATAAAAAGCAAGTAATTACTAGTACATTAGACTGTGATTAGTGCTACTGGGGGGTAAGGGGGCCTCACTTATACTAGGATGGTGGGGGTGGCTGAAGACTGGATAAGGAATTAGGTACAGTGTTAAGATCTCTTTCAGTCCTAAAATGCCATAATGCAAACACATTTGGAAGTGTATACCCCAAGGGGACGGCTAAAATAATAGGGCACTTGATGAGCTCCCGGAACTGAACAAAAGAAGTGGGAAGAAGAAGTTTTATACTATGCCTGACAATTAAAAAAAAAAAAAAAACCTATTCTATTCATGTTCATTAGCATTTAAAAACTGCAAAGTTGCAGAACTGTTAAAACACTTAAGATTTAGGATCAGTACTCTGGAGTACCTGATTCCTTTTCATTCTTTCTTTGAATTCTTCTGCATCAAATGAACTGTTAAAGGAAGTCTGTGGCATGCAAACTTCATTACTTTCATTCTGAAAGCTTTTCTCTTTATAAACCATGTTAGAATTTTAAGTTATCTCATTCCAAATTCCTACCAGAGGAAGCAGGGGCTTTAATATAGAATAATCTTTTATATCTTCCCCAACATAATTAGAAATGCCTTGGAAAAGAATACTAATTGCGCAAGTTAAGCTATTTTGTGTCAAGTGTCATTATTGGCTACTTACATTTGGCATGTTTTTGATGATACTTGGAAATAGTGTTCGTGGCGGTTTCTGCTGACTCTGTTGCTTTGGAGGTTGCTGGACACTCATGTTCTGTGGCGGCTGAATGGGCTGCAGTGGTTGGTGGCTGGTTTTTGGCTGAGGCTGTCCGACAGTCTGATCAATTATATCCGGCAGAGGCTTAGGTTCTAGTTCAACTAAAGGTGGTTTCGGTTCTATTGGTTGCAGCTGCTTCTGTAAAGGCTGTTTTGACTCCAGATGATTTGAGGAAGGGCCTAATACCTGACCAACTTGAAAATATGGATGTTTCAATGCCTGTAAAAGCATGGAAACAACAAAAAATGGAAAGTGATTCCACCTAAATTTATTGCACATAAACTATGATTGTCTGGCACTAGGCTAGGCATTTATCATTAGCCTACATAAGCTTCAAAGATCGAGAAAGCATCCATACTTTCCCCCATGCAGTGCCCCTATTGGTAATTTCTAAAATATAACCAGAAAAAAATGATTTGAGAAGTAAATTCCATTAAAAAATTTTAAAGTACAAGTAGAAAAAATATAAAACTCACTTGTAATTTTAACATCTAGGCAAAACAACTATTCTATTTATTTAAAGATTTTGCATGAAAACAAAATCTAATCTATAAGCATTGGCTAACTGATATGATTAATTCACTCTAAAATACTAGACACTGATCATGGTTCAGTGTACATCAAAAGGCATTAAGTTAAGAAAAACTTCCACACAGTTTATTTGAAATGATTAGCCACAGCTGCATATAAAATTCAGGGTCACTCTCAGCCTGAGTATAACAATAAAAAATTTCTAAGAAAGGAGACTACAAAAACATATGTGTTTATCAATATACCAGCAAGGAGAAGACATTTATGGGAAGAAAATACAAAAATACTAATAACAATGATCATTGGATTCTTACCTAGATCAGTCATCCAACTGCTTGCATGGAGGACAAAGGAGCCCCTGATGTCTGTGTGGCATAGTCTAGAGCAGTGGTTCTCAAATGGGGGCAAGCGTGCCCCTTAGGAGACATTTGGTAAAGTCTGGAGACATTTTTTATGATGATGACAGGGGTGGGGAAATGCTACTGGCACCGAGTGTCTAAAGGGCCAGGAACATTGCTAAATATCTCATAATGCACTGGATAGCCCCCTACAACAAAGAGTTACCTGGTCTGAAATGTTAGGGTTGAAATTGAGAAAATGCTCTAGAGCATGTCGGAAGCCTTCCGTGCCACACGGCTGTGAAAATTTCCCCTATTAGCATCCTACCCCCGGGCAAAGGAGGGAAGTTCCCAGCCCTGCTGCCTCTGGCTGTTCTTGTTTTCCGGGGACAGGCCCCTTAAGGGCGCCAAGCCCTGGTCCCCTGCCCTGACCCAGTACCCACCTATGTGGCAACACAGCCTTGACCAACAATTAATCCCTTCTCACACGTGAAAGGGCAGTTTTCAGAGGAACAGAAAGCAGCTCTGTGTTTTATTAATGGATGGTCTTTGAATCCTACAACTTAACCAACCTTTCTCCCTAACTAGATCTCTCTGCGTCCACTAAAAGCAGGGCTGTGAAACAGTGCACAAGAAAGAGTTAGTTAGGGGTTACGGGAAGGGCAGGGAGGTATATTTTGGCAGAAGTAAAAGGAGTTTTTCTTTTAAGATGTTCCCTACTGCAACTGATGTACAACTATAGTAATATTGCTAAGTGGAATGCAACAGATATAATTTAAATACCTCAGTACCTAGCACACAGAAGGTACTCAAATTCTGAATTAAGTCATAGTAATTAATTAGTATGTCAGTGCTCCTAAATTAATAATGTATATTTTGGAGCTGGAACCTTTGAGGATGTGTTTTGTAATTTCAAGGCTTTGTAACAATTCTTCCACTTTAAGATACCAACTGCCATCCTTCAAGAGGGGACTCTTTAAATAATATTAGCATTTTTTTCTATTTATGAAGGGAATAAGTGATCATTGGAGACAATAAGAAATGATCTCAAGAAGAAAATAAAAATCATCTCTAATCTCAACACCCAGAGACAACCACTGCTAACAGTTTTGATATTTTTCTTTTCAGTATTTTTTTCCTCATCATACATCATATATATTTTTTAAACAAAATCATATTATATGTACAATAGCATTTGAGCATGAGATCTCTGCCAAATTATTAAATTTTTTAAATTTTAAAACATTCACTGTTAATGGTGGCAGTATATTTCAAATTAAAGATGTACATAATTTAAATTTGGAAACATTTAGAGATTAACTTTCAATGGGCAGTTAGTTTTCAATTGTACTTAAACATCTTTAAGCCTAAATATCCAACTTTCTGTTTTAAGGCTCTCTCTATATATGCATTACAAAATTGCTTTCTCTTACTAAGAGAGATGAAAAATGGTATCTCATCTTTTTTTTTTTTTTTTTTTTTTTTTTTTTTTGAGACAGAGTCTCACTCTGTTGCCCAGGCTAGAGTGAGTGCCGTGGCATCAGCCTAGCTCACAGCAACCTCAAACTCCTGAGCTCAAGCGATCCTCCTGTCTCAGCCTCCCGAGTAGCTGGGACTACAGGCATGCACCACCATGCCCGGCTAATTTTTTCTATATATATTTTTAGCTGTCCATATAATTTCTTTCTATTTTTAGTAGAGGTGGGGTCTCGCTCTTGCTCAGGCTGGTCTCGAACTCCTGAGCTCAAACGATCCGCCCACCTCGGCCTCCCAGAGTGCTAGGATTACAGGCGTGAGCCACCGCGCCCCGGCCGGTATCTCATCTTTACTTGCACTTTACGATAGTAAACAAGGACTGAACATTTAAAAAATGTTTTTGGTAATTTGTATGCATTTCCTGTGAATTTTTTTCATGTCCCATGCTCACTTTTCTTTTTTAAATACACTCGAAAACCTATTATATCTTTATTACAAAGATAATGAATATTTAGAAAGATTAGAAAATATACAAACATTATTTTCTTATGTTTTTGTAGGAACCTTATGTTAAGGATACTAACACTGTCATACTTGTTAAAAGTAAATTTTGCTATCTTGTTTTTCCATTTTAAGATTTTTGCATAGAAAAAATTTTAATTTTTTTGTAATCAAATCTTCTGAGTTTTCCTTTTGTGGTTTCTTTTATAACTTTTATATCCATTTTTCTTACCTTGAGATCGAGCATGCATGTATGCTTTCCATTAGTTTCTAAAGGGTTTTTTTTTTTTTTTTTTACACTTTTTAAATTTAATCCTTCTGTTATCTATTTGTAAAGTATGGTAAGTGGTAAGAACCTAAATTTACTTTTCCCTAAGAGTTAGTGAATTGTCCTGGTATCATTCCCTGAACAGTCCTTCCCCCATTGATGGCACCACGTCTATCTTTTCCTTACACATTCTGCGACACTGAGCTATTTGTCAACTTGGATGCCAGTACTTTCACTGTTGTTATTATTGTCACTTACAGATTACTCTACTATCTGATGGGGCAAGCTGTCTACCCCATCAACACTCTCTAACTACTTATTCTTGTTTTAACTCATCTTGACTAGTCTTTCCCATTTTTCTTCCAGATGACTTTTAGAACGCATTTTCTCAAGTTTAATCAAACAAGCAAAATAATTTTTTGTAATTTTGACATATAATTATTTCAATGATAATACAACAAACTTTATCATTTTTTATCGAAGCCCTTTGAGATAAAAGCATGGGTTTTTTTTTTTTATTTCATCTTATTGTTATGGGGGATACAGAATTGCAGGTTACATACGTTGCCCATGTACCGCCTTTCCCCCCAAGTCAGAGCTCTAGGCGTGTCTGTTCCCCAGGTAGTGCGCGTTGCACCCATCATGTAGGTATATATCCCTCCCTTCCCCACCCCCTCTTCCTGAGTCAGCACCTTCAAGCGTGACCATTCCCCAAACGGTGCGCAATGCACTCATTGTGTAGGCATACACCCATCCCCTCCCCCACCCCCCACCTCAGTCTGATATCCGATTGGTGTCGTTCCCAGATGTGTATTTAGGTGATGATCAGGGAAACCAATTTTCTGGTGAGTACACGTGATGCTTGTTTTTCCATTCTTGGGATACTTCACTTAATATAATGGGTTCCAACTCTCTCCAGGAGAACCATAGAGATGTCGTGAGATAAAAGCATGGTGTTTTAAAGGCCAGAAGACTTGCTATGCATCTGTAGATGTTAGCAGGTTAGTCACAAAGGAACAAAGTGTGGTGTCACAATGCTGCCGTATTGTGGGAGCCAGAGACTGAACATTATTTCAAGTCCTAGGGAGGGATGATACTGTTGTGTGAAGTGATCAAGAATCCCACCTCTAAACCGTAAAGACGGCACAGAAAAGTCTACTGTGCTAAATGATTAAAGAGGTGCCTTTTTGTTACCCATGACAAGTTCCTTCTTAATTAATCTGCCACATGTATAAATTTTTACCATAACAGATTAATTCCTTTCAGCCTCAACCACAGAGGATTCTTTATTTGAACCACAAAACACAGAAAACCACTGCAGTGGCTATTTTTGCAATTTTCCCATGGATCTTATATGCCTAGAAATTAATTCATTATATACACTGGATGCTTTAGGGCTTAATTCTTTTGCTGAAACTTTTGTTGAGAATAGACGTGTCTTTGTAAATGAAAACATCCCTAATATTGTAAAACCTCAAAATTTTAAAAAGGTGTAACAGTGAGATTCATCGTACCTGGCTTGCTCTTGGTCGTTTCTTTGGATCCCAATTCAACATGTCAGTCATAAGCTGAATAGCTTCATTACTGGCATTTGGAATAAGAGTTTTTAAGTTTATAGGAACACATTGGGGAAAGCGGAAATTCATAGAGGATGCGAGCTGGTATCCTTCAGGCCAGTCACTCTGTTCAAGGAACATATCAGTGTGGGTGGGAGAGAGCAGAAAGAAAACTTGTTTTTAGTAATCCATTTAAAAACAGAATAGTAATATGGAAATCATTCATGTGTGAACATTTTAATGTCGATTCATATAAATAACAGACCACATATATAATTCATTGAATGCTGCAAACAGTATAGAAAGAAATTGAATGACAGGAAAAAATGAGAAAGCACTTTAATAAATTTTAAAATATTAAACTCCTGTCTGGTTTTGATGATGACGATGATGATGATGATGATGATGATACCTGGGTGACTTTGAACAAATACGGGCAAGTGCTTTACAAAAAGGCTGATTACTACACAAAGATCCTAATTATTATTATATACAGGCATCCAGTGTTAAAAATTGCACATAACTGGGAAGTGACAATCATGTCAAAGCTTTGATATCTACATTCGCTTGTCTAATGTTAACAAGACGCATACTAATTTAATTAGGATGTAATTATACACACTTACACTTATTAAGCACATCTCAGAAAGTAAGGTCTAGCTGAAATATAACAGCTAATCAAAAAGTACTCAGTTCAAGAAGTAGAATACCCACAGTAGAGTTATATAAAAGGAAACAAGAAAGGGTTAAGGTCCAGGGCACCAGGGGTTAAAGAGCTGATGCCAAGGGACAATCACAGAGCAGGGAGGAACGAGCCTAAGCAGGTTGTCTATGTAGTTGTCAGCTGGTCATCAACCCAAAGTTACACTCTAAATATACAGAATTTCCTTAAGTTCTTTTAAAAAGCACCTTTTTTCTTCAGTCTGGTGGGATTCTGGCTTCTTGAAATCCTTATCCCGCCCCAATAAAAAGAAATATAAAGATGATAAGAAAATTAACCATTAAAGTATGTGCCTGTTTAAAAGTAAAATATCAGATATCTAGGCTAAAGTTATAATCAAAAGTTATACAATTAAAAGCAAAGTAGCAAGTTATAAATAATCAAAAGTTATAACAACTTAGGGACAAGAGTACTTACCTTTTTGGGAGTCCCTAAAACTTGGCAAATCTTAAAGATTTCATCAACCTCACTTGTCCCTGGGAAAAGTGGCCTCAATGTATATAATTCAGCCATTATACTTCCAACAGCCCACACATCAATGGGAGAGCTATAAACTGAAGATCTTAACAAAACTTCAGGAGCACGATACCTATGAAAACAGAAACAAAACAAAAATGGCTACTTCGATTGTAATTTGAAACATGGGTGGGCAGTGGCATTCTGCTCTGTTTGGTCATGCGCTGCCATCAAGGAACAGGTATTAAGTGCCTTCTGTGTTTCAGGGCTTTGTACAAAGTGCTGGGGACAACCGGACATAACATACGTTCCCTGACCACAAACAACGAGTGGGGCTGGAGACAAATGTAAGTGAAATGTCCACATAGCCTGAGACTGGAACTCAAATGACTAAATATGGAAATAAGTGCTATCCCACGTATTAAGAAAAAAGGGAGAAAAACCATGTTATAAAGCATTATTTGATCCAGTATATATTCACATGGAGGACAGAAAACAAAAATATTAACAAAGATTATCCCTGAGTAGTGGATGTCTTTTCTTCTTTTTATCATTTTGAAAGTACTGACACCCTCCATTGACTCCTCTCTGCAGACAACAATATTGTTAATTGAGACAAATAATTACAAGAGCAAAGGTACCTGGTAAGTCCAACACAAAGTCTGGTAAACGGAAGATATTCTCAATTCTAATTCCTTTTTTCATGTTGAAATCTATAAATATTTCAGTCCAAATGTTTTATAATGCTGTCTTTTTGCTTTCATTCAGGGCACAGTAGGTCCTCAAATAACATCACTATGGTCAACGTCGTCGTTTTGTTATAACGTTGGTGAGGAAAAAAACTGCTTCGCAGCCGGGGCCCCTGTCTGTGTGGAGTTTGCACGTTCCCTCCCACATCTGCGTGGGCTTTCTCCGGGTCCTTCAGTTCCAACCCACATCCCAAAGACGTGCATATCAGACAAACTGGTGTGTCTACGGGCTCTGAGCATGGGTGCGTGTGTGAGTACGCCCTGTGATGGGACAGTGTGCAAGCCAGGGCTGGGCCCTACCTTGGCCCTAAGTTACTGGGACAGGCTCTGGCCACCCACGACCCTGAACGGCAACAAACAGGTAAATAATTATTTTCCTTGTTTTTGTTAATCTTTCTTAAATGTATGTATAGCTCACATTTATTTCAATGTTTAGTATTAGAAGCGTTTTGATCTTTATTTAGAAGTTCAGTGATGTTTTTATGACCAGAAATATGCCATAGGAACTTCACTCTTGTTTATGTCAATTAGCTCATGGGAAAATTTGTTTTGTTATATGTTGTTTCACTTAAAGGTGCAGTTTGAGAACCTATCGACAGAGTTAAGGGATGACTTACTGTACTTTGACAAATATTTTTAACAGCTTTATTGAGATATAATTTACATAATATACAATTCATCCATTTAAAGTGTACAATTCAATGGCTTTTAGTATAGTCACAGAGCTGTGCATCACAATCAATTTTAGACCGTTTTCATTAACCCCAAAAGAAACCCCATGCCTCTTATCCATCTATCTTCCTATGTCCCCAGCCCTAGGCAACCACTAACCCACTTTCTGTCTCTATAGATTTGCCTACTCTGGACATTTCATATCAGTGCAATCTTAGGCTATCTGGTCCTTTGTGACTGGCTCTTTTCACTTAGGTAATGTTTGCAAGGTTCGTCCATGTTGGAGCATAAATCAGTATTTCATCTTTTTATTGCTGAATAATATTCCATCATATGGATGTAGCATATTTACTTATCCATCAGAGATGAACATTTGGGTTGTTTCTACTTTTTGGCTATGTTGGTGACTCATAATATTTTTAATTTGTTTGTATTGTAAGCAGCACATGTAAGCAGCATGAGGAAAAGATTTTTCTCTTATGTTTGTTCATTGCTGTGTTCTCTGTGCCTAAAATAATATCCGGCACATAGTAGGTGTTCGATAAATACTTGTTGCATGAATAATGAAATTCTTTTTCCTTCTTTTTCCATTGATCAGAATGGTAATGAATCAATCCTCTCTCTTTAAAGAATACAAAATTCAGTTCTACATGGAGCCTCCAGAAAGATATGTAATAATCCACTGTAGGAAAACTTCAGCATAGACTTATGCCTCAGGAGAGTTGCATAAAACTACTCACCATCTGGTAGAGACATAATCAGTATATGGTGGCTGTGACCTTAATTCTCTTGCAAGTCCAAAATCAGCAATTTTCACAAGTTCTGGACCCATACAAAGCAAGTTTTCTGGTTTCATGTCCCTATGAAAAAAGCCTTGGTAACACAGAGAGAAAAAACAATAAATCATGTTTAAACATCGCTTTATTTGATTTATAAACAATATAATTTAGCCTATCATAATTAGAAGCATGACCTTAAAAAAGAAAGCATTTATTCCCTAAAAAGTGATGGGATATAGGACCATGCTTTCAAAATGACTTGGCAAGAAAGTTGACACAGTATGTAAGACCATAAAAATAACTACCCATTTAACATATATGTTTAATTTTTAAAATTTTTTTTAGATTCTTTTTTTGAGACAGAGTCTCACTCTGGTGCTCCTGATAGAGTGCAGTGGTGTCCTCATAGCTCACAACAACCTCAAACTCCTGAGCTCAAGCAATCCTCCCCCCTTGGCCTCCAGAGTGCCAGGATTACAGGTGTGAGCCAGCACGCCCAGCCTACATGTATTTTTACTTGTGACTCCAGTAGGTTCAGGCACTGCTATAGATATGACCACATTATGATTTATCTCCATTAATTTGCACAACTACCTTAAGGAGGTATTGTTATCACTACTGTGTAACAGATGAGGAGGCTGAGGCCCATAGAGAAGTAGCCTAATAATGCGTGGGGAGCACTTCCTAATCAGCCTTAAGTCAGTGCAGCTGATTCCTTGAGTATACGCCACTTGTTTGAAAAGCCCATTAGACAAAAATGGAACTCCACACGTTATAACCAATTTCTTCACTTAAAGTTATTTTATCTCATGTTCGGTTCTCCTCGATAGCTATGTCATTGAAAACTCCAATAATTATAATGCTTATATTACTAATTCAATATACAAAATAAACGGTTAGTTACCAAAGCTACTGGGCATCCCAAAGAAAATGAGACAGAAAACCTCGAGGGAAAGAATTAAAGCCCTTCTTGCAAATCAGCTTTGTTTTTAAGGAAGTCTTTTCCTAAGGGTGATCTAAAGCATATGTTGTAATCCTAGCACTCTGGGAGGCCGAGGCAGGAGGCTCGCTCAAGGTCAGGAGTTAGAGACCAACCTGAGCAAGAGCGAGACCCCGTCTCTACTAAAAAATAGAAAGAAATTAACCAGACAACTAAAAATATATAGAAAAAATTAGCTGGACATGGTGGCACATGCCTGTAGTCCCAGCTACGAGGGAGGCTGAGGCAGGAGGATTGCTTGAGCCCAGGAGTTTGAGGTTGCTGTGAGCTAGGCTGACGCCACAGCACTCTAGCCCGGGCAACAGAGTGAGACTCTGTCTCAAAATAAATAAATAAAATAAAGCATACTGTTTTGTACACAGATGGGATTCTAACGGCCTTGCGAGGAAGCGGGGGGGTAGGTGGTCATTAGAAGAGGGTTTTAATGTAGCTCTGGGGCTAGGAAGATTTTCTGAGCCTAAACTTTTTAACACTTCAAAGCCAGCATGGGCTCTACGTTTTTGACATGTGTAACAGTTTTGTATTCCAAGTTTATGTGGGATTCCTACTCAAAACAGTTGGTAAAATACATTTCACTAACATCCAAGAGAAATCCACTGCACTTCTGTAATGCAAAGACAGGAACAGAAATGCGATGGTAGAGCAAAGTGACATTAGTCCAGAAAGTCTTAGAGAATTAAGCCAGTTACATATCTGTCCAGTTGAGGTTCTCCCGATCCTAATATAAATACATTGGTAATTTAGTTCTATTTTAACTAAATATTAGTCTCATTTTTTGACAGCAACTATTTAAAAATATCTATTTTCTTGAAGTATTACATCTGAGATGTTTAACTACAACAAGAATAATTTGGCTTTTGTAAAAATGTCTAATTGTTCTTAAAGCCTGGTTTCCCAAATCACTATGTAGTCAACTAACTATATATACTCAACTCTAAACTATTCGTATGTTATTTACTTTCAGCCACAATTTTTAAATTCTAAACAAACTTCCTCCTTCAACCCCTTATGTTTTAGAAGTTGCTGATAGTGGCTGGGCGCGGTGGCTCACGCCTGTAATCCTAGCACTCTGGGAGGCCGAGGCGGGTGGATAGCTCAAGGTCAGGAGTTCGAGACTAGCCTGAGCAAGAGCGAGACCCCGTCTCTACTAAAAATAGAAAGAAATTATCTGGCCAACTAAAATATATATAGAAAAAATTAGCCGGGCATGGTGGCGCATGCCTGTAGTCCCAGCTACCCGGGAGGCTGAGGCAGTAGGATTGCTTAAGCCCAAGAGTTTGAGGTTGCTGTGAGCTAGGCTCACGCCACGGCACTCTAGCCTGGGCAACAGAGCGAGACTCTGTCTCAAAAAAAAAAAAAAGAAGCTGCTGATAGTATAAATCAACCCAGGCAAATATCAAGACTTATCATGTTGATCAGAGTTTAAAACAAATTAAAGATCAGAATCCATTTGATTGAAAAACATATTTTTATTTCCATGTAACTAATAAATTACTGATATTTACCAATGGATTCTTGTATATTATCATGTGATTGAGACTTTTTAAACCCCCCAATAGTTTATATGGCAGAAATAAAAAATTAAGGATTGAGAAATGTTCCTAACATACTTATATGGAATCCTGAATAGCATTTCTAGAAGATAAATTATTTTCTGTAGCAGTTAAAGGAGAAAGAACAAAAGAAAATATAAAATATAGGATGAGACATGAAAGGAGACCAATGGCGACTGTTGAGGGCCTATGCTCAGAATGCAGCAATGGTTTGGCACAAACTTCTCTAATATCTACACATCTAGTGATTCTAAACAAATGTTCATTAAAAATAATGCCATTCACTTTTTAGACTAATAACCACTTTGGTTTGATAGATATGCAAAAACTGCATAAATTAAAATATATAAACAAGAAATTCATAGAAAATAGAACAAGTACTTGCTTTAATTCTACTCAGGGAATAGACACAACTAAATGTAAATACTGAGGAAAACTATAACACACTCCACCATTTAAACTTTTTAAATGTTAATAACTGGTCATACTAGATCAAAGCAGTCTAATCTTTTCCAAAAGAAGAACTTTTTTTTTCATTTCATAATAAATTAGGGAAATGAGGTTGCAGGTTGGGTTTATGATGACCAAGGTCTGATGATCAAACTGTTAAAAAATTCAATTTTTAATAGTTATAGATTATGATAGCAAGAGAGTTATAAATTATAGAAATTCCATTTTATATCATACAGGACTAAAGAAATTCTAAATTCTTTTAAATAAAAAAGTCAGTATATATAGGCATGTACCACAAACTTGTAGTTATCTACTAGAATATTATTTAACAGCTCATATACAATTTCTGTGTACAATCTTGACAGTAATCTAAAGAGGCAGAGAAATGAGACTTAAAAAGAAACCTACCATGTTTATGGATAAAAGCCAGGCCTTGTAATATTTGATACATAATATTTCTGATGACTGACTCAGGGAAAAACTTGTTTCTGTGAAGAAATGAACACAGAGTCACGTAATACTGTTAAGCAAGCAACCAACCAATCCAAAGACTTATATTCCTCCTGTCTTGGCACCTCTGCTGGCCTCATGATACTGGCTAAAGCTATGATTTATAGATTTATAGTTTTAAAAGTCATAAATTTAAAACGTGAAAATTAGGGTTTTTTTTTTTTCCATTTTTAAGTTTGGCTAAAACTCAAATCCCAAACTAAATATATCACACAAATATTCAATACCTAAATTCTAAACTGTCCCAAGAAGAGCAAAGTAAATTGGAAAACTGAATCACTATCAGATAAACCAAGCACGCAAAGCTGTATCTTGTAGGCTTTAGGAGTTTTCAGGCCATAAATGCTTCAGTTGTATTCTGCATATTGGAGCCACACATCTATACAATAGAAATATAAGAGCCACAAAAGAGCCACTTACGTCTGCGGTCCCCAACTCTCCGGCCGCAGAGCTCCACCGCCTCCTACCCCACCCCAACCGTCCGTGGAAAAATTGTCTTCCATGAAAATTAAGAAAGTGTGTGTGGGGAGCGCACAGCAGGAGGTAAGTGGTGGGCGAGCCAAAGAAGCCTCATCTATCTGTATTTACAGCGGTGATACCACCGCCTGAGCTCGGGCCCTGCACTCCGCCCAAGCCTGTGCCAAAAAGTTGGGGGATCACTGACTTAACGTCCCTACCATTTTTCTAGTAGCTACATTTAAAAAAGCAAATGAAATAGGTGAAATTAATTTTAACAATATATTTAATTTAACCTAATGTATATCAAATATTATTTCAACAGGCAATCAATATAAGATTAATAAATTTAATTTTTGTACCAAGTTTTCAAAATCTGGTGTGTAATTTATATTACATTTACAACACAGCTCAGTTCAGATATTTCAAGAGCTCAATAGCCACATCTGGTTACTGGCTACTGTATTGGACAGTGCAGCTTTTTATGGTACTTACAGAGTCTAAAGTAAGATCCTAATAAGGGCTTAACTAGGGCAGAAATATTAATCTCTGCCAGGCCACCAATTAAAGTGATCAGCAACTAATTCTTCGATCCTGAGGCCATACTATGTTTTAGAGGTTATCACTTTAAGCTTTTAAACATTAACATAATTTCAACATTTTCTAACATCTTTATTTCAGCATGATTGATTGGATTAATTTAAAGGATCAATTAAAAATGCTTTCAACATGCAGGAAATGGCCTATTTTTCTACATTATATGACTATATTATATGATAAAATGTCCCACCATTGAAATCATTAAGACACCAAATGGACCAGAAACACACAATAGACAGAGAAAGATAAACACTGGTCTTAACTCAAACTAGAAAATAATATTGATCATATGTTAGTGAAGTATTTTTAAAACTTACTTTCATAAGCTATAAATTTTAAAGTAAATATTTTTATTCTTACCAACAATTTATAAAAAAAATGCTATATGCTGAAAGTACAATCATAGCATCAGTGCAAAGGTTTATGTATATTGGTCTTCAATTGAAGTGGAAAAGTGGCTTACTTGAATAAAATTCAAAAAGGGCTTTTAGATTAATTTTTAATCTTCAAAATAATGTTTCAGGAAGTTAAACTACTCAAAACAAAATGTAAAAATATAGCTTAACCTCAAATAGCCTTCATCATGTACAGTTGTTAATAGTCAAATTTATTCTTAGATATTAAATAAAATTCTAAGAATATACCTTTATTTCCATTTAATTTAGAAATCTAGAATTGAATCATAATTCAAAACCTGATTCTCTGTAGTGTTTATTTGATATTTCTTTAACCACTTCAATTGTCAGATTTATACATATCCTAAAAATCAGATGAAAATATATTTCATGTATTGTATTTAATTTTTTTCATCCACAAGTATATCTTGATATTTCATATATATATTTTTCATTTCATATATTTTAAAGTACAAAATTTATTAGAAGCTGAAAAGGTAAGATTACCCATAATCCCACCACCTGATTAAGAAACTTTTGATTTTCAGTATTCTAATCCAGTCCTAATCATTTGCATGCATAACTTTTATATGATGTATCAATGTTACATAAATACAATTTTGATTTGTTTTTCCACTTATAAGCATTTTCATAATCTTTATAATTATCACCTTTAATGGCTACATAATAATTCCATCAGTACTATATACTATAATTACCAACTTATTCTCCCATTGACAGTCATTTATTTTAAATAGTTCAAGGAAAAAAGTGAAGCTTAGTATAGCTATTGAACAGAATATAATGTTTACGGTAACTATAAAGACTATGTATCTGCATAAGAAAGTACTTCTAAGTGAATGAATCCAATAAAAAATTTTATTATCATTAAAATTACAACTAAGTAAAAAGCATGCATGCCTACATACAAGGGCTAGAAAGGACTCTAGAAAAATAAAAACTGATTTTGGGGTAGAAATTTACTTTTATTTTAACTGATATTAACATCATAGTGATGTCAGCCTGAAACACAACAGGCATTCAATAAATATGTTTTGAAAGAAGAAAAAATATGATTACAGAAAAATTCACTTACCATCCTTAGACCGTGTGTGTGTGTGTGTGTGTGTGTGTGTGTGAAAGAAACAGAAATCATCACAGTGGAAAATTACTTTATTTCTAAGTATTTTAGGGTCTTTTGCTGAACAGCTCTCACTATAAAAGCAGGCAAAACAGACTTTAATCTCCTAGATGTGACCAGAACCACCATCACCAGAACATTATCTCCCCAAGGCCATGGCAAAAGACTGACGCTCTCTCTTCAGAGATCCTGCCCACACGTTTAACACACTGACTGCCACATTAGAAAAAAAATTTTTCCTAGGTGCCATGGTGTTTTATTATGAAAATAGAATAAAAACTTTGAAAACAAAACGATCCTTTCTAATTTAATGAAAATTTTTTTATTGTTTTGTGTTGTTTTCAAAAAAGTAATACAAAAACTTGAAAATTAGTAATGTAAAAACTAATGTGAAAATGTGAAAAACAGTTCAAAAGGGTAAAGTGTTTTTCTTGACTTAATTGTAATTTAAAGGTAAAAATAAATAGAAAAATGAAATTTATTAATTTCTATTCATTTAATCCACATTTTTAGTACTAAATTTTCAGTATTAGTTGTAACAATAGGAACATCAACAAGTTAAGATTTTCTCGAAACAAACTGCAGGGTTTTGCCCAGGTTTTGCTTCAGGAGGCCCCAGGCTCAGAACTCACATGAGTTAAATGTAACTCACATGGCAGTTAATGTGTTAGAAATTAAAATGAGAATTTCCTTGGAAATGGTAACACATGAAGTTTTATCATTCACTTATGCATCCTAATTAGTAAGTTTCTTAGACCCTTTCTTAAAAGCTACTTCATTCCTTTCTCCATTCATTCTTTCATCAGCGTTTCACAAGTTGCTTAGGAGAACAAGAGAGATAACTTTCTCAGTAGCGCCCAAGGCCGGCTTTATTACTGAATACTATAGATAGATTTTTATTTTTAAAAGTATAAGTATGTGTGTTTATAGGAAATATTGCCCTTGACTTTTAAGGATTTATAACAGAAAAATGGTGGCTATGTCATAGCTGATTCTTCAATGTTAAATGCTACTCTTTGATAGAAATAACAGAACTAATTAATTTAAATCTACCTCTTGGAGTGATAAACCTACATATTACAAAGTATGACATATTGAAAGGATCCAAAAAACTCATGGAGGAAAAAGTAGGGAAAAAATTACAATTTTTATAGAATAAAAACATACCTATCTTTCATTAATTGATAGAGGTTTTCTTTCATATATTCAAATACAAAATAAAGATGGTCATTTTCTCTGATAACTTCTTTCAGTTTAATCACATTGGCATGGTTAAGTTTTTTCAGAGACTGAAAAACAACGAATAACCATTAACATTTCTTAAAGAAAAGTTATAAGAAGTTGACAAAATCTCATCAATGATAAGTATGATAATTACCTTAAGTAACTTTCCATTTCTTCTGGATTCATTAATGAATTACATTTTAATATCTACATAATTTTAAAATCTCTTAGAACATCTATTTAAAGCAAGCAATAACTGATTTAAGAAATGAATGCTAAGTGCAACAACAAACCAAGTCAACAATAGCTACCAAACATTTCAATCTATCACATTTTCGTCTCAGTTTGTTAAATAGGGTCTAACTTTTGTCTGCCTTAACCATGTCACACGCCATGCAGAAGTCTCCAGA
Source organism: Eulemur rufifrons (assembly GCF_041146395.1). NCBI lineage: Eukaryota > Metazoa > Chordata > Mammalia > Primates > Lemuridae > Eulemur > Eulemur rufifrons. Next base: position 61,311,716 of record NC_091000.1, on the reverse strand, counting down.
AGTTTATCCAAGTCTGTAAGCATAAAATATAAGGAAATGGCATGTAGTAATTTAAAAAGTTGACTTTCCTTTGATAATATGAATTAAAATGCTCTTTTTTATCTCTAGATTACTTACAATAAAGTGAGGTTTTAAAAGTAAAAATGAACTTTCAAATATGAGAGTATAATTGTACTCTGTTCTCCACTGACACCAGAACAAGAAGAAATGAGAAATTACTTTACTTTAGGAAGATAAAGGATAAACATAAACACAAGTATCTTTGGAATGCTTCCCACAGAGAACAGAATAATCTCAGCTACTGTCCTGGGCATGAGTGGAGTTAAGGCCTTCTTGGGTTCTTTTCATCTTTAGGATTTTACCTTAACTTCTCTTAAGTTCATACATTCATCCCAAGAATAGAACTTTCTCTTCATCCTAAAATAAATTTAAAAAGTTTAGTGTACAGGGACTGAGGATTCCAAGACACAAATTACACCGCTGGCTGTCTTACTCTAACACTGGTTCCCTCTGGGGAAGCTCTATCTCTAGTCCCTCATCCTTGGAAGGAAATCCCCTCCCTTCTATCTCAAGGCTACTTGGTAAAGGCTCGTGTCTATATCATATCTGAAATTCTGCTTTAACAAAAAGATGAAAAAGTTACCATTAATCTTCCTTTCTGGGTGAGTTCTTCACATTTCTCTAATCAGGTTAATTGTGCTTTTCTAAAGGGGCCTCTTACAAATTTCCTGTCTTTCTGAAACTTGAGAGATAAATTTGAAACACTATACTTCAGAGGTGGGTAGGAAAAGAAACCACAAATTTTGGTAGCAAATTTAGTCAGTGATTTGATCTGACAACTTTTATATCATTACCTCAGTTTTAGACAAGAGACTCATAAAGTTAAGTGATTTAAAGTTAGTAAAAATTCAGAAGTAACCAAACTTTAGAAATTGCTTTCTTGAATTTTGTTATTTCCCCTCTTCCATCCCAATGTCGGTTATCATTAGAGATAAATATATCAAAAGAGTATTTAGGGTAATGAAGTATTTCTACTATATGCGCCATAAATAGTGGTTGTGTTTTATATGAACAGATTTTTAGTTATCACACAAAACAGGAGATAAGAAAAAATAAGATTCACATTCTAAAAAAAATTCTCATAATCAGATATGAGAATTGCAAGGCTAGATTGTAAAAAATAAAAACTAAATATGTCCCACTGCTTTCATTTAGCATTATAATCTCTTGTTGAGGCATTCTAGAAGATAGGAAGCTTAGAATTGCCTTTATTAATTAGAATAATTCTTACAGTCCAGAAATTATAATTATACCCTCTATGAGGGTATAGTACACAGGTAAGGAAACGAGTAAACACTTGGCAACACAACATCATGGTCAAGAATGTGGGCTGTAAAATCGCACTGCCCGGACTCAAAGCCTTGCTCAGATGCTCACTGAGTGTATGACCTTGGACAAGTTCACCTAGTGACCTCTTGGTGCCTCAAATGCCTTAGCTAGCCATGAAGTAGAAATTATTGCATGAGAAAAACCTGTTGCAAATTGCTTCGCTCGGCACTCAATAACTACTAGATGGTTTCATTTTTACCAATAGCTATGATTGACTATGATAAGACATGAAGGGCATTGCTGCTATTATTTCTAAAATATCCTTAGTGAATCAGAATTTCACTTATAGTCATTCAGGTCCCAGAAATTTACGAAGAAGCTTGATGAAATCAAGGGTTTACTGGCCTATTAAAAGATACCTTTCCGTGCTATAGATTTATAAAACGTCTTTCTAGAGTGCAAAAGGTAAATGTAGCACAATGATGAATTTAAAATAAAACAGAAGTCAATTTAAGTACAGCTATAAAAGTAGTTTAATAAAATGATTGTATCCATCCGAAGCTGCACATATAATCTGTTGTGATTCCTAAAAAGTAATTTCAGAATTTAAAAAGTATCCAATCTTTTAGAAACCAGATAAAAATATATTCAAGTTACTTTTCATAATTCATTAATAATTGAAATTTTTGTCCTACTTGTAAAGTCTGCTCTCTTCATCCACATTTACCAAAATCCGGCTTTCTTTCCAGCAATTACCACTTCTCAGCAATACTTCCCTAAGGTGACGCATGTATCTATCTACAACAAACATGTTTCCTTGCAAAATAATTATCCCAAAGACAAACCAATTTCTTAGAATAGCTAAGAAGAGGTATTTCCTTTTAGGTTCCTTGCCCTCTTCTTTCATATATTAATTTACACAACATCTACTTCATGCCAGGGCAATGAACAAGTTAAAGATGGCTTCCCATCTAACAGAAGAAATGATTTTAGATGAGTTAATACATAACACACATACAGATTAGTTATAAGGACCATGAGACAGAACAAAGGGATCTTTTAAAGATTTAATAGCCAGGCCCTTTTGATAAGACAACATTTCAACTGAGACCTGAAAGACAGAAGGTCCCAGCCTATAAAGACAGAAAAAGATGTTCTGGGCAGACAGAGATAGCTAGCTGCTTAGAGGAAATAAAAGGCTATTTCGGGCTGATTCTTATTTCTTTAATGCCCTGTACTAATTTTCATTGCTATTGCCAGCTACTCATCGTAAGAAAATGGTAGTGCTATTACTCGGTCATCTTTCCTGCTCTTTTTCTCCATAGCATTTATCACCTTCTAACATACTATATAATATGCTTATTTACCCCCTGTTCCCAAAAGTAAGCTCCTTAGGGACACTCCCTTATGCCTAGATTGGTTGTGACACATAGTAGATGCTCAATAAATATTTGCTAAATGATGGAATGAATTTCTATGCCCACAGGTGAGCTCATGAGGACCTGCCCCCTAGACAGGCGACCCTCAGAAATGGAATTGTCTCTCAAGTCCTTAAAGGGCAGAGGCCTTAATAAATATTTGTTCACTGAATGAGGTGAGGGACTTACCACCTTCCTCTAGCATGAATTGTAGGTTATAGCTTTTTTGAAAAATGGTAGCAGATAAGACAAGGTTTCTGTCCAGTGACCTCAATTCAAACTCCCCAAAGGAAATTTTCAAAAGGGCCCTTTCATTTTCTTCTTTATAGTGTTCCCCCAACGTCTAACCGCTCACCCTCTAACACATCCCAGCCAGTTCTGACTGCAATGCTAGACTGCTCAGAAGCTTTGCCTACTAAATTAAGCACTAACTTTCTTCCCCATGTTCACACTGGCAAATATAGCACCCTCTCCATCCTCTACCAACTGCCGTACCGCACCCTCGTTCCTCCAGGCCAGCTCCATACTGGGCTAGCGCTCAGCCTCTGCTCTCTCCTCAACATCATTCTTAACCGAGCACATCTAATTCTAACAGACACCACCCCCGCAATACCTAACTCCTGGTTCTTCTGTTTAAAAGATTTTTAGACTGAAAATACCTTCTTCCAAATAATTTTTCCTTCAAGGAGACATGCTTACTGCCCACTTTGAAGATTAAGGATAGGCAGCTCTTCTTCATCTGTTACACAAAGCGTATTCAATATGGAATTTATTTTTGATTTTTGGGAAAAGGGATGGATGGATTTAAAGTGTTATCCAAAGTATTATACTTAGAATATTTATGGCCTAAATTGGAAGTGCCTAAAATTTTATACCACCAAGCATAAGATGATTGGATACTATGGGATGTGAGTTGTTTTGGTAACCAGTAGGAATAAGAATGGAGAATAAGGGGTCTAATAACTGTAACTTTCAGGTAAAGTTTATTCCATTGTACCAGGCTTAAGAGAAATGGCAAAGCCTTCCTGCATGACTCTCGTAGGCAACATAAGACCAAAAACTATCCTAAGATTCTGTCTTGTCCAGAACCCTAAGGAGTGATGGCCACAGTGAATATTCACATTGACAATCCTGCCAGCAGCCAGGCTTCACAGGTCCTTAACTCCTCTGCCCTGCCACAGTCACTCATAAACGCCTCATCGTGAGGAATGGTTCTGCTCTCCAAGACCTCAACCATTACAACCTCAGACTCTGACCGTAACCTCCTATCCTTTCACCACCTTCACCCTGGAAACTGCTTTATACGCCCTCTCATTCAACTCTCGGCTACTCCTACAATTGCCGGTGGCCTGGCTTACCTTACCTCCCCAGCCAGCCTGGGCCCCTCGTCAGCCCTTCACCACTCCCCTCTCAAGAGCACACACATATTCTGAATGTCCCCCTCTCCCAACATCCCACCACTCCTGCCTTGCCTTCCTCCAGTCTGCTTTCCATATAGATGGGTAAAGATGGGAAGAAAAGTCATGTAAATGTTCCCAGTAGCTCCACTTTCATATTCATCCCATGTAATCAAAGATAATTGAAGGTGGACTGTTATCCATACTTGGCAATCCTTTTGTGACTCTCTTGGTAACTCAGTACGCATTCTTCACAACTCTTCCAGGCTCAATGCCTCCACCACTGCGCCTCCTGCTGTTCCTTGCCTACCGCACTCTGGCCTATTTCTTCTACTGTTCCACTGGAACGACACTCACCACAGCCACCAGTCATGTCAGGTGCCCCAAATCCAAGGAGCACCATGGCAGATGGTATCATTTGGATACCAGACGGCCATTTCCAGCCCCTGTCCTTTTTCCTCCTGGTACAGAGGCTGGAAGAGTGAATATGCTCACTTTCTTGGCCTCCTTGGGAAGTAAGGGAGACCATGTGGCCAGTGCCAGCCAACAAGATGTGAGGGGAAGTCCTTGGGGGCTCCTGGGAAAGAAAGATCACTACCTGATAAAAGATGAGAGAAGAGGTTGCTGGTATTATTCTCTCCTCCTCCCACCTTGAACATGGATGTAATGCCTAAAGGGGAAATAGCCATAATGTGGCCATTAGGTGACACATTTGAGGACAAAAAAAAATGCTAACCATTCAGTATGAAGATAGGAAAGGTCTGGATTCCTTGGGTGCACTGTTGAGCCACAAAAGAGCTCTGGAATCATCAAATTCCAGATTTCCTGATATGTCAAAAAAATAAACTCCTACTTAAGTCTTCAGTTCTGTTACTTGCTATTAATTTAGGTATTTGTTACTTGCAGCAAGATGCATTCCTAACTAATCCAGAGCTTTTTAGTCATTAACTGTCGCTCATCTTCCAGTTGAGCACTTTCCCTTCTTTAGATCTTTTCCTTGGGTTTGGATATTTTCTACACTCTCCTGCTTTCTCTGGTGGCTCCTTCTCAGTCTTCTTTGTAAGACTCTGTGCCAGGGCCCATCCTTTACATGCTGGGGTTTCTCAGTGCTCAACTACCATCTGTAGACTAACAATTCCAAAAGCATCAGGCCAGACCTCTAATTTGTGCTTAAATGCAACTATTCAATTGCTTATAGTCATCTTAAATCATTATGCCCACAACTGAACTCAGATTTACCCATAAGCCTGTGATTTCCCCTCCCTGTCATGATGAACGGCAACACCTCTACCCATTTAAGCCAGAATCCCAGGAGTTAGCCTGGACTCTTCCCCTCTTTGACTCCTTCCCCCGGAACCTCGTCACCAGTTCCTACAGAGCCTGCCTCCTAAATGTCCCTTGAATGTGTCCAGTTATGTCCATCCCCAATGCTATTCTCCTAAATCAGGCCACCACCACGTCTACCAAGATGACTGCACTGACCTCCTAAGGACCACAAGGTGTCCAATCTTGACCTCTTCAATCAAGTTTTCACTTTTTTTTTTTTTTTTACAACTTCTGTTTGTTTGTTTTTTTTTAATTTCAAAATATTAAGGGGGTAAAAATGTTTTTGTTACATGGATTGCTTTTATATAATGCTTAAGTCAGGGCAGTAGTGTGCCCATCACCCAAACAGTGTTCATTGTACATGTTAGGTAGTTTCCACTCTTTTGCTAATGAGATAGTCCCCAAAATTTGATCACATCTTCTGCTTAAAATCCTTCACGATTTCCAGTCCTCAAGATACACAAACTCCTTAACTGGGCTTCATGACTTCACCCCTTTAGCCTCACGACTTCTCTGCCCTACTCATGACCCATGCCAGCCCCTCATGCTTCTTCCGTTATTCAGCCTCAGTCAAGCCTTCACACGCTCCCCCTTGCCTCCAGGCCTTCACACTTAACTATTCTTACCACCTGCTGTGCTTCCTCCTAATTTGTTTTTTAATAATTTTCTCTCCTTCTTGAGGTCTCACTCTCTTGGGAAGCCTTTCATGACACTTCTCCAAGGAATCCAGACCTTTCCTATCTCTGTGTTCCCACAGAACCCAATATTGCCCTACCATAGAACTCAGCATACTTTATATTGTAACTTGTCTAATTTGTTGGTCTTCTTCACTATATTGTAATGCATCTATCTCATCTTCATTTTGTCCCAAGCACTAAGTACAGCAGGAGCTTAACAATTTTGTGCTGAATGAATATTTAAATTTTCTTCTATGGGACACCTCCTCTTCTCAAGCATTCATTTTTGTTCTATCCTTGCATAAGTTAGAACACTGAGGCCGGGCATGGTAGCTCAGACCTGTAATCCTAGCACTTTGGGAGGCCGAGATGGGAGGATTATGTCCGGCCAGGAGTTTGAGACTAGTCTGGGCAACATAGCAAGGCCCTGTTTCTACAAAAAAATAAAAATATTAGCCAAGTGTGGTTAGTGCTACTTGGAGGCTGAAGCAGGAGGATGGCTTGACCCCAGGAGTTTGATATTGCAGTGAGCTATGATGATGCCACCGCACTCTAACCTGGGCAACAGAGCAAGACCCTGTCTCAAAAGAAAAAAAAAATAACAACACTGTCTGGCACACAGTGGATACTTAATTTTGCAGACACTGTGAGTTGACTATCCAAAAGACTTTCTTCTCTTCCTCTTTACTAACAGAGTCAGCTTTTATACAGCGATACAAAAAGCCCAGCTAAGCACTCAGTTTCCCAGCCTCCCTGTGTGCCATGTCACACACTTCTGGCCAATGAGAAGTAACCAGAAGTCTTCTGGATAAGGGTGTGGAAAAACTTTTGCTTCCCTAATTAAAAGAGTACAGTAACTAACTGGCCTCACTCAACTCTTCCTATTTCTTCCTGCTTGGAATTCATACTCAATGCCTGGAGCTGCAGCAGCTATTTTTTGAAGATAGAAGAGCCTAGGTCTGTGATAACATCGTTGAGACAAGGTAGTAGCCCTGGCTATTTTTAAAAAGTCTCAGGACTTTAAAAAGTAATAATAATAGCTTAATTGAGATATTTTTCACATGCTATACAATTTACTCACTTAAAGTATATAATTCATCCAGGTGCAGTGGCTCATGCCTGTAATCCTAGCACTCTGGGAGGCCGAGGCAGGTGGATCACTTGAAGTCAGGAGTTCGAGACCAGCCTGAGCAAGAGCAAGACCCTGTCTCTACTAAAAATAGAAAAAATTAGCTGGGCATGGTGGCGCATGCCTGAAGTCCCAGCTACTTCAGAGGGTGAGGCAGGGGGATGGCTTGGGCCCAAGAGTTGAGGTTACAGTGAGCTATGATGACGCCACGGCACTCTAGCCTGGGAGACAGAGTGAGACTCTGTCTCAAAAAAAAAAAGTGTATAATGCAATGGTACAGTTGTGCCAAAATTTTTTATTATGTGAGATAAATCCCTATTTAAGTCATCTTTGGTTAGGCTTTAAATATTTCATTCATAAATATTCACAGAAAGCATTCATCAATGATATACTTTTGGCCTCTTCTCAGCCCTCAATCTCTTTGATTTCTTATGGTGTTTCACCCCTCACTGCTCCCAAGACTTTACCTAGGTCTGTGGAGATGCAGCCCAATTCCAAATTTTATGAAGTTGAAAGACAAAACACACACATTTTTGCCACCCAGAAGGAATAATGAACATTTTGTCACATAAAACTGAACAGTAATAACCCTCCTGACACCACAAGACCCAACCTCCTTCTCATTCTCCTACCTACTTCCCTGAAACCACAGCTAGCATGAATTTTACGTGTATCTTCCCAGGCCTTTTAAAATATTTTTATATACGAATGTATGTGTGTATAATAAATGATTTCTTTGTGTGATTTTACACAATCATTTAATCTACAAATAAGGGCTCTTTCACCTTTTGTCTAATTATACCTCATTTCTGTGGTCTTTGTCTGATTGCAGGAAGTAGCATCTCTGGTGCAGTCCTGGTCAGCAGGTTGACAGCAGGCATTCTAGGCTTAAAACCAACTGTACTGGCAGTACTTCTGATATTTCATGTCAAGATGGTGAATTATACAGGTTTTCTCAGGCTAGGAAAGTTTCTTTTTATTCCTATGTGCTAAATAGTAGGATTTTTTCCCCCTTAATCTTGAGTTTTTTAAAAAACCAAGAATTTTTTAAATTCATTAAGTCATGAATGGGTATTGCAGTTTAATAAGCTCATGCAATAAAATTCTCAGTTATTGTACATGTGCATATTTGATTAATAACTGCTATTCAAAAATGTTTTATAAAAGTATTTCCTTGTGCATGTGATGTTTTAGAAGATCATGATGTTTAAAAACATTTGTTAAAGTATTTAAATTTTAGGTTGTCATACTTTGGTTGATGTGGTCATCAGCCTCCAAGACTCATTCTGGTGGAAGGCAACTGCCATGGCACGAGGGTGCTCAAGCAACCCCCTGGAGAGGCCCATGTGAAGAGGAACTGAGGCCTCTTGCCAATAGCCGATACAAGCTTGCCAACCATGTGAGTGAGTGTTATGTGTTGAACTGTGTCCCTCAAACATTTATATGTTGAAGTCCTAACCCCCAGTCCCTTAGTGTGGGACTGTATTTGGAGACAGGCTCTTTACAGAGGTAATCAAGTTAAAGTGAGGTCATTAGGGCAGACCCTAATCCAGGACGACTGGTGTCCTTATAGAAAGGAGAAATTTGGACACAGAGACAGGCATAGAGAGATGATGATGCAAAGAGACAGGGAGAAGATGGCATCTGTAAGCCAGGGAGAGGGGCCTGGAATAAGTCCTTCCCTTATGGCTTTCAGGAGGCCCCTGCCGACACCTTGATTTTACACTTCTAGGCTCCAGAATGGTGAGAAAATAAATTTGTTATTTACCCCCCAGTCTGCGGCTTTTTTATCATAGCAGCCTATTGTGGGCTGAATTGTGTCACCTCAAAATTTATATGTTGAAATCCTAACCCCCAGTTCCTCAGAGTGTGACTGTATTTGAAGATAGGGTCTTTAAAGAAGTAATTAAGGTTAAATGAAGTCTTTTGGGTGGGTCCTAATCTGATGCAACTGGTATTCTCATTAAAGGAAATTTGGATATAGACACGCACAGAGGGAAGATCATGTGAAGACAGAGAGACAAGACGACCACCTGCCAGCCAAGGAGAGCAGTCTTAGAAGAAACCAACCCTGCCAACACCTTGATCTCAGACTTTCTGCCTCCAGAATTGTAAGGAAACAAATATGTGTTGTTTAAGCCACCATCTGTGGCACTTTGTTACAGCAGCCCTAGCAAACGAGTAGATTGAGCCACCTTGAAAGTGGATCCCTGAGCTCCAGCCAAGGGTTCAGATGAATGTACCCCATGAGAGGTCCCAAGCCAGGACCACCCAGCTAAGCACTCCTGAGGTTCCTGACCCACAGAAACTCTATGAATTAATAAATGTTTGCTCTTATTTTAAATCACTAAGCTTTGGGGTATTTTGTTATGTAACAAAAGATAAACACGGTGGGTTAAAAAGAGATAATTAAATTAACAATAATTAATTCTGTTTAATTGGTAAGCTCTAGAAAATACCATAGGCCTTTCACAACTCATTTAACATTATGAATACCATATGATTTTGAGGCCTATCGTTTTAAAGAAATAATAAGCTCTACTTTGTACTCCACTTTAAATTTGAAAAACATTCCAAAGATTACCTTTAGCTTCAGTCTAAAAGTACTGTGCATAAAAGCACTCACAGATAAATATTCTGCTTTATCAATGTGGCTGGACAAGCCAGAAAATTAAAGTAATATACATGGGAATCAGCAGAATTCCTTTCTGGCAATGTTTTTTTTTTTTTCAGAATGTCATTCCTCATTAGCCAAACTATCATGGTGCCTAAACTATACCTCTCTCTGTGCCTGTATGTGTTCTTAAGCAAGCAAAGGAAAACAAAGATCAGAGTTTTCAAAGGTGAACTTTGCAGTGCTCACACGGTACCTTTTGATGGCCACCAGCTCCCCGGATTCGTTGTTCTTGCCCATAAGCACACTCCCATAGGTGCCGTCCCCCAGCTGCCTCATGGTTGTGTATCGGTTCATCTTGGAAAACTAAGGCAGCAGAAATTGCTGATTAAAATGACTTCCTTGTTGAATATAAATTTGAATGCTTCTATATTTTTATTTGTTTTCGTCCTCACACTGTTGTTGCTATACTGGTGACAGGTTTGTCATCATGAAATACAGGCTTTTCCCCAAGATTATGTAGGTTCATGAGATATAGCAATAAGGAATCTGGCAAGGAAACACTGCTTCCATTCTTATGAACACCCTGTAAAAAAGAAAACAAGAATAAAATGAATTTCCATTAAAGAGTCTCTTCAAAAATTTTTACTAGCAACCTAGAGCATAGGGGAAAATTATAAATATATAATATAAATGCTACTGTGTTAAGTATAATATTTGTCAGTAAATCATTTGTGCTATGTGAAATGAAGTTCACGTATAATAGACTGATAATACTTACTTGATAAATGCTTCATTTACATGGCACTGTGCTACTTATCCTATGAATCTTCAAAATTGGCCTAATGACTTATATGATTCCTTTTTATTGAATATAATTTATATTATTCCAAATAATACTTGGAAAATAGACATCTTTACTGTATACATTCTTTGAATCAATTTTTGTATATTTAATTCAGCATATTAAATTTAAAACTGTACTGTTTATAAATTCCCTGTAGAATACAAGTACCCCGATTAGGTAAGTTAAATATAAAGCAAAATTTTGTTTTATATGAAAGGGAATAGCACTTTAAAAAAATTTCATATTCTATTTAAATAACATGCTACTTTATTTTACATTAAACTAAGAAAAATTTAAGCACTAATTAGGAATTAGTATCACACTAGGATTTATACAAAGAAGTAAAAGATGCAAAAATATCTTTACATATATATGCTTATTTGAGAATCTATGTGACTACTTTAGAAGGAGTTCAAGAGACATAACTAAAATTTTGGAAAGATGCATCTCATTGAAGTATAGAAAACCTGGATTAGGAGAATGGAGACAGAGGTTTGAATGTCAAACCAGTGTCTACAACCGTGCATCATGGGCAAAGCTCTCAACCTACAGGACTGCGATTAACATAGCTGTAAAACAAGGGCATTCCAGCTCTAAAATTTCCTGTCTATAATTATATATTTTCTAAACACTATGAACACCACACACACACAATTTTGCAATTATTACATCAAAAAAGACACCCATAGATGCACAGTCTCTTACAACTGAAAGGGGGGCAAAAACACAAAGTAAAAGTTCAGTAAAATGGCAGAATTTTAAATTATAAAATTTCTTACCAATTCTTCATTATCACAACTATTTTTTGCCCCAGTGACACACCTGTGAGTGGCACTAAGACAGCAAAGGCCAGGTAAATGAGTGACCCATGTTGAGCCGGGGAACTGGCAGGCACTGCTTCTGGCACTGATTCGGGCATTGCTTTGGGCATTGCCTTGGGCATTGCTTAATTGTGCAGACATTGTTTAACTGAGTCAGGAAGTCTCAAAACAAAGTTTTCCAGTGACCCTGATCAAAACAAGATGGAGGCAGGACAAGTTCCAATTGCACAGAAAGAGGACAGTGGAGAACTTGACCACCTCTTGACCTTGCAGCTTCATCATACATCTCATTACCATAAACGTTTCTAAGGAAACCTCCCACTCCCATCATGCATCTGACACCAGGACACTTCTTGTTTGACTGTATTACTTAAAAGGAGGCATCACCCTAATTCCAGGAAAACCCTCATTCCCCTTTCTGAGAAATGACATGAATATTCTTTTCCATGGTTAGCCTATAATTAACCTGTTGCTTAAATAGAGGGGGAAAAGGAACCATGGAGCCAGTTCTCGTCTGCAGGGAGAATTAGTCTCTTCTGTCTGTGGAGATTTTCTATATTTTCTAAATAAAACTCGCTTTCATATTATACTATCAGCTCACTCCTGAATTCTTTTTTGTCCAAAGCCAAGGACCCACTTGGACTTCAAGTGGCTTCCAACACTGGGGGTCACTTTTATGTGTCAGTGTCTGCCTGACCGTGTCTCCCAATGCTTCCCAAGTCCCCCAACTTGGTGGTGTCAGTGGTGCTAATGTGGCAGTGGCTGGGCCACTCTGGCCTTCTTCTTCAGGAGGGCAGCTCTTTTACAACATTAATACAGCACACTGAAACAGAAGCTATCGAGAGAAATCCCTATTTACTTTTTTGTACAACAAAAACCCCACGAAACTTTTAGGAAAGGAGCCCCAATTATATGAGATGGTATCATCTTCCAGATATTCTAAATATAAATTGCAGAATATTAAAGCTCTGAGGACCCTAGAAGTCATTAAGCTCAAAGCTCTCATTTGATAGTAAATGCTTTCCTCTAAATTGTTGCTTATTTTAATTGAAATTAACAATATGTACCTTTAGATGAATATTACAATAAACATAGGCCAGCAGATTGTACTCTTGTGCCTAATTATTTTCTGTCTTTCCTGTACAGAATCATACAGCGCTGCCCTTGCCATGTGACTTGCAGTTCCCACCAAGTAGGATAGTGTATTCACAGGCTGCTCCCCGACTGCTTGGACATGTGACTTTCTCTAGCCAACGAAACATGAGCAGATACAACACCGGCCATATCTGAACAGAAGCTTTAAGAGCTACCCCAGGATCCTGCTTTGGCTCTTCTCTCTGCCAGGACTATGGCATGTCCCAGATGGGGGCTGCTCTTCAGCCTGGGGCCTGGGATGAAGAAGACACATGGAACAGGAAGAGCCCCACTGTCAAATGAAGCCAGATGATGATGGAAGTAAAAGATAACGCTTTGTGGTTGCAGCATAATTTATGACTGAAGCAAAGGTGCCCAATAGACATATCAAGGGTCCCAGGTGCCTTTTTGCCCCTTTTAACTGTAAAAAGTCACATAACTGATATATAAACTATGATACTAATAGCTCATAGACACTTTCCTTCATGGAGAAGATAATGTAAAAGATATTTACTTATGATGCTTAGCCATGAAATGATAATACATGCTGAGAATCCAGAAACTATGTATTATAAAAATAATGCCAACTATCAAATATCCTTTCAACAGTATAAGCAAAACCTTTTGGCCTCACTGTTATTCCTGATTTTTCAATAACAACATTATATAACACATTTTAATTTTCCAGAACATTTTCATGTAAGTCCCCCAACAATTCTGTAATGCAGACAGTGTGGTTGATGAGTTCCAAAATGTTAAGTGCCTCATCCAAAGTCACAGCAGAGATTGTATAAGAACAAACTCAAGGCCAACTCTGCTACAGTTCTTCCCATTACCATGTGCTATGGTCTGAATGTTTCTGTCCCCTGCCAATCCCAAATTCATATACCGAAATCCTAACCCCCCAAGGTGATGGTATTGGGAGGTAGGGCCTTTCGTGATTAGATCATAAGGGTGGAGCCCTCATGAATGGGATTAGTGCCTTTATAAAAGAGGCACCCAGATAGTTCCTTTGTCTCCTCTGCCATGTGAGGACTCAGAAGGTGCAATCTATGAACCAGGATATGGGCCCTCACCAGGGCACTGAGATCTGTAGGTGCCTTGACCTTGAACTTCCAGCCTCCAATAATTTTCTTTCATTAAATATTCAGTCTATGATATTCTGTTATAGCAGCCCGAGCTGACAAAGACATCATGCCAGAAAGTGTTTGTTGACTTGGAATCACTCTTTTTGGACAGGAAAGGCTGCAGGTACTGACCAAGGCCATGGCTGACGGAAATATAAAACCCCTGAGAGAAGGCACTATGTTTTTATATAGAATTATGATCAGATATTCTAATGCAGACACAATCTTTAAAAACTACTCACTAATACAGTTATTAATGTATTGTTATGCATAATGTAATGTTATTGTTATTACATTTTATGTATGTTAATGTAATGTAATGTTATTACATTTTATGTACTTCAACTTCATAATTTCCATTTAATAGTCAAATCTATTGCAAATGGAGATAAAAATTTTAATAATGTGCTTATGTTATTATTTGTGTGCTAACATCAGCACCTATGTCGGCAGAGTTTGGGCTACAGAGTGTGCTTTTTGTTTTTCTTTCATTTTGTTTTTGTTTTTGTTTTTTAATTCTCTGCTAATATATAGGCCTTTTAATTTTATTTTTATCTTTTAAGTCTTTTATTTGGAAATAATTTCAAGCTTACAGATAAGTTGCAAAAAAAAAAAAAAAAGAACAGTACAACACAGAGAACACACAAAGAACCTGGATTTACATATTGTTAAAGTCTTACCCTATTTTCTTTCTCTCCTTTTTGCAGAGAAGGGGTTTTGCTGTATTGCTCAGGCTGGTCTCAAATACTTGGCCTCAAGTGACCCTCCCACCTCTGCCTCACAAAGTGCTAGATTATAGGTGTGAGCCACTGCACCCAGCCTACCCCATTTTTGTTCATCATTTAAGAACTCTCTATATATAAACACAACAGATACACACATAATTTTTTTCCAAACCATTTAAGGTTAACTTACATACATCAGGACCCTTTACCCCTACTGAAGATGAATATAATACTTTAATGAACCATTCTAATTTTTTCAGTTGACTCAGTCATGCCCTTTATAGCATTTCCCCCTCCAGTATAGAATCTAGTTCAAGATCAATATTGCATTTAGTTGTTATGCAGCTATAGAGTTTGCAAGTGTATGACCAGGTACAATTTAAAGTAAAGGCCCTTAAGCCCTTATGTGAAACTCTTGGGCCAGATGTATTATGGAATACAGAAATGTTCATCTTTTAGAGACATAATACGGTATTGTATATCACATTATATAACACCCTCCAAGCAGCATCTCAATGTACCTGCATAAAAATGTGTGAAAAATACACTAAGTGTTTACTTTGTGACTCTGTGTCACATATTGGTAACTCTTGAAATATTTCAAACTTTTTCATTATTATTTTATCTGTTATGGTGATCTGTGATCTTTGATGTTAATATTGTAATTGTTTTGGGGTGCCATGAACTTCATTCATGTAAGACAGCAAACTTAATGGATAAATGTTGTGTGTGTTCTGACTGCTTCACCAAGCAGCTGTTCCCCCATCTCTCTCCCTCTCCCTGGTACTGAGCAAGGCTGACACTACGGCACTCCAGCCCGGACAACAGAGTGAGGCTCTGTCTCAAAAAAAAAAAAAAAAAAAAAAAGGCAAAACAGCCTTATTGCTGATAAGGAGAAAGTTTGAATGGTTGGGTAGAAGATCCAACCAGAGACAAAGACTAATCCACAGCAAGGCCCTACGTCTCTTCTATTCTGTAAAGGCTGAGACAGGTGAGAAAGCCACAGAAAAAAGTCTGAAGCCAGCAGAGGATGGTTCATGAGAGTTAAGGGAAGAAGCCATCTCCATAACAGAAAAGGGAAAGTAAAGCGGCAAATGCCAATGTAGAAGCTGCAGCAAATTATCAAGGAGATCTAGCTAAGATCATCGATAAAGCTGGCTACATAACAGATTTTCAATGTAGATGAAACAGCCTTTTATTAGAAAGAGATGCCACCTAGGACTTTCATTGCTAGAGAAGAGAAAGTTTCAAAGACAGGCTGACTCTCTCACCAGAGGCTAATGCACCTGGTGACTTTAAGTTGAAGCCAATGCTCATTTACCATTCTGAAAATCTTAGGGCCCTTAATAATTATGCTAAATTGGCCAGGCATGGCGGCTCATGCCCAGGATTTTGAGGTTGCTGTAAACTACGATGACCCCACTGCTCTCTAGTCAGGGCAACAAAGTGAGACTCTGTCTCAAAAAAGAAAAAAAATTATGCTAAACCTACTCTGCCTGTGCTCTGTAAATGGAAAAACAAAGTTTAGATGACAGCCCATCTGTTTACAGCATGGTTTACTGAACACTGTAAGCCCAATGTTGAGACCTATACTCAGAAAAAGATTCCTTTCAAAATATTCTCATTGATAGTACACCTGGTCACCCAAGACCTCTGATGGAGATGTACAAGAAGAGTAATGTTGTCTTCACGCCTGCTAACACAACATCCATTCTGCAGCCCATGGATCCAGGAGTAATCTCAACTTTCAAGTCATTATTATTTAAGAAATACATTTTGTAAGGCTATAACTGCCATAGATATAGTGATTACTCTGATGCATCTGGGAAAAATAAATTTAAAACATTCTGGAAAGGATTCACTATTCTAGATGCCATTAAGAACATTCATGATCCATGGGAGGAGGTCAAAGTATCAATATTAACAGGAGTTTGGAAGAAACTGATTCCAACCCTCATGGATGACTTTCAGGGGGTTAAGAATTCAGTGGAAGAAGTAACTGCAGGTATGGTGGAAATAGCAAGAGAACTAGAATTACAAATGGAGCCTGAAGATGTGATTGAATTGCTGCAATCTCATGATAAAACTTTAACAGATGGGGAGTTGCTTCTTACGGATGAGCAAATAAAGTGGTTTCTTAAGGTGGAATCTACTCCTAGTGAAGATGCTGTAATCACTGTTGAAATGACAACGAGGGATTTTGAACAATACATACATAAACTCAGTTGATAACACAGAGTGGCAGGGCTTGGGAGGATTGACTCTAATTTTGAAAGAAGTTCTACTGTGGGTAAAATAACTATTAAACAGCATTGCATGCTATGGAGAAGTCTTTCATGAAAGGAAGACTTAATCAATGTGGCAAACTTCACTGTTGTCTTATATTAAGAAATGGCCACAGCCACTCCAACCTTCAGTGACCACCACCCTGTCAGTCAGCATCCATCAACATCGAGGCAAGACCCTCCACCTATGACTCCACTGAAGGTTCAGATGATCATTAGTACTTTTTAGCAATAAAGTTTTTTTTTTTTAAATTAAGGCATTTGCATTGTTTTTTAGACATAATGCTATTGCACACTTAATAGACAACAGAACAGTATAGTGTAAACGTAACTTCAATATGCACTGGGAAACCAAAAAATGTGTGAGACTCCCTTCATTTTGATATTTGCTTTATTTTGGTGGCCTGGAACTGAACCTGCAATATTCCAAGATATTCCTGTAGTTTGTTTTAAAATGCCTTTTATAATTTGGTGCTTCATCCAAAGAATATTTTTCCCTTACCGTAGCACTTTCATTTCCATAAAATAAAATCATAGAAATTGCTTCTCTATTATATGCAGGACTTTAGGACAACAAGGATGTGTTGTAGTTGTTAAAGTACTTAAAGCTTCCAAAAACAGACTTTCTAGAAAAAGAAACATAAACATGTACAGAGAAGTACAGTAAAACTATGTTGCTTCCTATTTACAGGAATGTATTTGTTCACAAGGAACTTTAGAAGAACCTGGTGGGGCCTTTAAATAGCAGGGAGTGTGTACGAATTTAACACTCATCTTAATTCATATAGGCAATAATCCTTCCAAAGGCACATGTAAAATAATTTAGGCTATGCCAACTCCATGGCTAGGATCTTGGAAAAGAGACTGAGACAGTAGATTCCATTTCTATTTAGGGGTTTCTTTATTTTTGTCAGATTAAACCTGAGCTAATGGTCTTAACAAATGCCAGCAAATGGTTCCTCATTTGCTTGAAAAAGAACAGTTTCTGTAAGTGGTCTTTATGTCATGCATAGACACTGATTCTAAATATGAAGGTGTTAATATAGAGAAAGGCAGTATCTCTCTACTTGGTTCTAATCGAAACATGTATTTGATTTCTTAAATTTTCTATTATCTGTATAAGCAAATATAATTCAGAAAGATCTTTTGGGTTGTTTTGTTTTGTACGTGTTCTGATGAAACAGAAAATGAATTAAAATGTATCATCACTTAGGAATTCATTAAATCAGTATTTTGTAATTTATTACCAGCATATTAAACTGTTGTACATTCTTTCCTAGTTATACTATTTAAGGTGACATATACCTATCTTTAAGGAAATCTGCTATCTCTAGGTTTACTGATTCTTTCTGGTTAAGTAACAATACAGAGAATATATCTGTGCAAGAGGCCATCATGTTCTTATGACAGTAAGATTATAAAATAAAAACAAGGAAGGATTAAATGATCTGTCTATGATCAAAGAATCAATGATGGAGTCAGTCTAGTATGTGCATTAGGCTTGAAGCTGTACATTTGTTCATGTAGTTTCCAACTTTTATTTTATTTTTATTTTTTTTTAATCTCCAATTTTTAAACAACCTGCTCTTCTGAAACTTGGTGTCAGGTTTTACGATGACAGATGTGGCTAAAGGAATCATCATCCTTTTTGCTCCAGGCAAACTGGGCCCCACAACTCAAACTGTCCCCTACTTGTACCTTAAGATTTTTTTTTTTTTTTTTGAGACAGAGCCTCATTCTGTTGTCCGGGCTGGAGTGCCATGGCGTCAGCCTAGCTCACAGCAACCTCAAACTCCTGGGCTCAAGGGATCCTCCAGCCTCAGCCTCCCGAGTAGCTGGGACTACAGGCATGCGCCACCACGCCTGGCTAATTTTTTCTACATATTTTTAGTTGTATATATCTTCAAAACTCTACCAACAATTCCTAGCCTAGTTTTCTCTTATAGAAATTATAAAGTTAAATTTCTTGTGGCACTAAATAGAATTTAAAAATTAACAGAAGACTAAATTAGAATAATCAAAATATAAACATACTAACTAATCAAAACAATCCCATGGTGCAATGAATATTTCAACAAAGAAAAAAACACCAAGCATATCCATTTTTCTTTGCAGAAGATAAGATACCCGGTAAGACATTGTGAAAAATAATAGAAACAGTGAAGGGAAAGGAAGTATGAGAAATGAGAACTTGGAAGGTTAAGGAGAAGGCATCTACTTAGAGCTCCCCCCATGAAAATCATTTAATTCAGAAATGGAATGGTATAATAGCATCATACTATCTTTTAGCCAAATTATTTTCATGTTAACACATAACCAAGGACAAGCATTTGAAGGTCTGAGAGGTAGAAAGCAGGGTAGGCAATTCTGAATACAGACATACTGCGTGCAAAGGGAATGGAAAAGGGAGCTGCCCCCAGTAACATGGTGGTGGTGGTGGTGGGGTGTTATCCAGGATGTGCCACCAGAAGTTCAGAGGTAAGAGGGTGCCAGAAACAATCAGCAAAATTTACCTCGAATTGGCCCAACAACCTGAAAAAGTGGAATTAATTGCCCTCTCTCTTCCACTACTAAGGCCATGGGCCACCACCATCCCTACCACCTGGGAATGGGAGGGTGCCCGTGTCTCCGCACCAGCACTATTAGCACAGCAGAGCATTTAGTCATTGAGGACTCTGCACCAGCCTGCAAGCCCGGCCATTTCTGGAGTGGCTATGTAGAAACCTCATTCCAAGCCTAACCAACCAACTTCCAAATAAACACTAGAAACACAAATTTTGTTTCAATTGAGGATGGCTATAGGATAGGGTATACTTATATTGAAAGAATAATAAACAAGGAACATGGGCATTTCCCCATTTTTTTCAGCTTGAGGGGTGGAGTGGTGAAGACTATAGACATAACATAGATTTTTTAAAAGGTCAGACTTGTGGCTCTGTAAACATCTGTCCAGTTTAAATGCTACCTAACCTTTAAGTAAAACAAGTTTACATACTATGCTCCTTCAGTAAAACTCTGGAAAGGCCTCTTTTGAGCCATAATAATTACAAAATAAACAGCTCTCCAGGGTGAGAAGCTGATAATTTCAGCTGTCCCTTTTATCCCCCTGAAAATATGGGGACAATGGTCTGATGTACAGAGGCACAGATATAAAGGTCAATCTTTTTAAAAATCATTATTCCCATGTACCTATTCACTGATAACACATAAACAACTACATTTATCAGTGTAGCACAGCAACTACTGATTACTAGTCAAAATGCGTATATGTAACTTAAACACAGACATCTCATGGTTCTCCAGCATAACAGTATTTCTCTGTAAGTTACATATTTTCCTCTCTGTTGACCTATGGAAAATTAATTCTGAAAAATGGGGATTAACACAGCTTCCTATGTACTTGTGTATATATATTACATATATATGATACACATGGAACAAAACAAAACCCGAGTAAATGTAATATAATTATTATCCTCAAGTAATTTAACAGAATTGTTAGGACCTCGGAATTTTCCACCATCAAGCTATAATATTTATTGGCTTTCCTACGGGTTAAACAAGCCTTATATTCTGATTTAAAAAAAAAAAAAGACACTTAGAGGCTCAAGTATAGGCCTACACAAAATAAATACACTTATAATTTATCTCCCATTCTAGTTTTTCATATTTTTAATCTACATGCATAATTGCCATTCATCTAAGTGCACAACTGTTGTAAACTTGGACTTTATTGCCAGCTAATAAGGGATTTAGATAGGATTAAAGAAGATCAACACAGAGGGCAAATGAAGGGTGAAACTTACGACTGCCAATCACTGAACAGATAAGGTTTGGAGGTCTTCAACTTGGCTTTGTAGAACACGCTATAATGATACCAATCCAAAGCTGACATTAATGTTTATAATACAAAACAGTGATTAACATTTTAACCATCACTAAGTTGCTTAGAAAGCAACACAGAAAAATAGATTTCAAACTAACCAAGTCATACGTTTACAGAAATTAAAAGAGGAACGATTACAATGGGAAAACAAAGATTCTCTCTTAAAATATAAAAGCACAGTTCTCTGTGCTGATATTCACATATTATTTAAAAACTAATTTATAAACCAAAAACATGCCACCCTGATGAAGAGATTGAACATCCTGCCCAAGGACAGCAGGGGAAGCTTCTCCTTTTCCCATCAAGCTGCTGGGGAATTGGAGCAGGGGCGCGGGCCGGGGGAGGATTTAAAAAGCCAACGAGAAGACAAGAAAGTAACTTTTGTCTCCACCACTATTTCGACTAGATGGGTTGTTTTTCTGATTAAAGTAAGTTCGATAACTTTTGGTTCCTCTATGAGAATTCCGTTATCATTAGAACAAATGTCTATTCCTTTTCAAAGATTATCTAAATACAATGTAGACTTGAGATTATCAACCACTAAAAACCAGTTTCACTGCTCCCGACGCCAGACTCTTGACCTAAATTAAAATGTATTATTTGCAGAAAAGGTACAGTTTTCGTCACACGCACTCTGATACGGCTCCGCAAACCAGGGCTCTTAAAAGACTCCTGGGGCCGGGTCTCGCCGGTTTGCCTGGAAGGGGTCGTCCCGGGACCCCGCGTGTCCGGCCGCCACGGGTGGGCGATGCCCCGGCACCCTGCGGCCTCAGGGCCCGCCCGGCGGCCCGCTCTGCGGGGGCACCAGCGTGCAGGGATTCCACTTTCACCTGCGCGTCACTTGGGATACACCAGTGAGGGCTGGATTTGAACCCAGTTTCTTTCTTCTCTCTCCTTTTACACCGTTTAGTAGTTCTGAACTCAGTTCCTCTGCCTCCTTGAGACTCTAGCCCGCCCCGCAGTCCTGTTAGTGTCCCCTCCAGCCCTTGCCGCAGGGAGAGCGGGGGAGGGAAGGAGGTGGGAGACCCTGGGGGGCAGGGGGCGGGGCGGGGGTTTCCGGGACTGGATGCCCCGCAGTCATCCTCCCACAGCTGGCCCGTCCCCGCGGTCCAGAAGGGCGGGAAAGTTGTCACGGAGCCTCGGGAACAGTGACCGCAGTCCACGCAGGACCCCTCTGCCCGCTTCCACCCTGCCCGCCCCCGGACCCTCCTCACTCGGGTCCTTACCCTACCAGCGTCCGGGCCCTGTCCCTGAGCGGAGATTGGCTTTGGTCGGACAGGGCGCCGAGGGGACATGCCAGGCCGGCCTCGCAGGTCAGGCTCGGGCCGGGGTGGACGGAGGGTGGCGCCCCGCAGCCCGCTCAGGATTACCGGCCCGCGCCAGCCGCTTACCTCTTTCGCTCCCTTGTGAAGCTTCGGCGTCTTGTGTGTTGCATCTCCTAGGAAACGGCGGGGGCGCGCAGACGCCGGTGCCACCTTACACCCCGCCCCACCCGCACTGGCCCCGCCTCCACGGGCCGGGGCTTCAGAGAACACCTGGACCTTCTGCCATTTAGGTTTGGTGCTTGGGAGAGTTGATTACCTTTTAAGTTAGCTGTTTCTCAGAAGTTGTTTTGTTAGCCCCTCGTGCTTTGTTTTGGTTTGGTCCCATTCATTCTACAAAGTCTTGATTAGTTAAATCTAGTTCCCAGACTGGGGAGGGCAACATGTTTGCCTCCTGCGCTTGTTTACTTAGATACTGCCTGGGGAAAAACTGTTTTTGTGTTGCAGTCCCTTATATTGGTCAATTCCTCAGGTATGTACGTGAGCTGTACTTCTAAGTTTGTTTTCATTTATTCATTCAGAGAACATGCTCAGTACAAATCACAGGGTCATATAGTGGTAATTCCAAGATAAAGGAGCGAATGTGTGACTAAATGAGTGAATAGTAACTAGGCTAGGGTTATGAGAGGAGGGCACACTTTTGTTAACTGAAAAAGTTCAGACTAGCAAAAAGGATCCATGAAACAGAAACATAAGATGTGAGGCAGTGATGTATCCATTTAGTAATTATCTATTAGATGTCAGTCAGGCTGTGGGCTTGACACTGAGAATAGTGCCAAGGTAGACAGGACAGACATGCCTGTGGTCCTCTCACAGCGTAAACTGAAGCAGCAGGCAGAGGTTAGATCATAGAGGTCTTATGAAGTTACGAAGCCTAAGCCTTGATGTGTGTTAATGGGGAAGGCCAATGAAGAATTTCCCACAGAGCAGTGACATATGTGTGCAATGTGGAATGGCTAAATCAAGCTATTTAACATATGCATGACCTCAACTACTTATCATTTCTTGTGGTAAGAACACAAGATCTACTCTCTTAGCACTTTTCAAGTATACAATATTTTCTCATTAACTATAGTTACATAACGTATAATAGATCCCTTGAACTGATTCCTCCTAATTGAAATTGTGTCCTTTGACCAATATCTTCTCAATTCCCCCACCCCTCCACGACTCTGGTAACCACGATTTTACCCTCTATTTCTGTGAGTTTGACTTTTTTACACTCCACATATGAGTGAAATCTTGTGGTATCTGTCTTTCTAAGCCTGGCTTATTTTGCTTAACATAATGTCTTCCAGGTTTGTCCATGTTGTTGCAAATGACAGGATATATATACATAATGAAGTACTATTCAGCTTTAAATTCTACCACATTGAGTTAAAAAAATTTCATGAGTTCCTGACGAATAAAGACATGTGTGAAAAGAAAAATCTTTAAATGTTTAGAAAAGTAAATTGAAGAATATATTTATGGCTTTAGGGTAGGTAAAGATTAAACAAGATGGAAAGGTGTCAACCCTAAATACATATATATATATAATGCTAAGCATCATTTTGGTGCCTGTTTAACTATATCACTATTTAGAAAAAACGGGTATATTAGTGGATAAATGAAATTATAAATTATCTTCATAAATTGATTTCCAGAGAGCAAATACTTAAAGTTCATTATTCATTTATTGAATAAACACTTATTGAGTGCTCACTACGTGTGATCTTGTGCTGTCACCAGGAGTACAGCGATAAAAATGATAGACAAGGTTCCTGGCCTCATGGAACTCACATTAGGAGAGCCAGGCAATAAGTCATAAATATATAATAATATTTTATGTATCAATCAAAGGTCATGAAAACAGAGCAAAGTATGAAGATGGAGTGTGACCTTTCAAGGAAGATCTAAAGTAATAATAAGCCCTGGGGCGAGAACTCTTGAAGTCTATAAAGTTTTTGGCAAGTTACTATCCTATTCGGGACATTTTTATTTTTGTTAAAGTAGTAAAGGTACATCTGCTATTCAAAGAAAAATTTAGTGTTTATCTCTTTAGTATCCCAAAGAATTCTTTACCTCAAAGATTACAACTATCTTTTAATACTTGACTTCTGAATTTAACTTTATAATGGAGTGGACATGCCCATATTTATTAATTTTACAAAGACTGAACATGGACAATAATAGTTACAATAGTTGCTACCTTTTATTTAATGCTTACTGTGTCAGGTACTTTTTATAAGTGTTGGACATAGTTTATCTCTTAATCCTTTTTTGATGAAGTAATTAATTTATTAATTAACATTTTATCTATGAGTAAGCATATCAAACTAAGCCATTAAGATAATCTAGCTACAAATTGAAGGAGCTGGATTCAAATAGGCGATCTGACTACCAAAGCCTGTACTCTTAACTCCATATGAATCATCTCAGAGATATTCAATGATTGAATATATTGAATTTGGACTGAGGTGAATATTCATTAATTGTTATAAATGATTGATATATTTGGTATATATTCTGTGGAAAAATTGTCTTGAATCTTTGAGAATTTGTAAAAATCTAGTTTATACTGTTCAAAATGTTAATTGGCCAGTATGTATGTTAATGGGCTTATTTGGTCTCGTCCCCTTCCCTAAAAAGTAGCCTGGTTATTTTTTTGAAAGTGATAAGCTACTAACACTAGAGAAATTCAGGCCAGTTCAGGAAAAAGCCAGAAATAAAGTGTTTGTTTTGTTTTTTAGGAAAAGTGAAGCAAAATTCCAGATTCTCCATGTTAACTTTAAATTATGTCTTTTACAGAATCAGTTAGGTTGATAAGACTAGTTCTAGTACAAATAGGTAATTATTAAATTTCTACAATGTCCTGGGTAAGGGGACCAAGTTTCTTGAAGTGGGAGTTCACTGGCCACCCCAGACACCCCAGGTGATTAGTATCTTAGGCAGACTGTAAGGGATTGCTGGGCTGTTGATGTGGAAGCTCACAACTTGGGAAAACTCTAGTTTAGACAACCTGAATAATAACAAAGCCATGTGGATTCAGCAAATTAAATTATTGTCATCACTGAGTGGAAATTCAATATATATTTTATTTGGATCACAATCATCCTGAATCAATTATGTTCTAAATTAACAGCAATGAGTAACCAATTTCTGGACTAGGTGAACTGATTTTCTGTGGATGTCCCAAGTTGCAAATTTGTGATCATTCTTTTACTAAAACCACATGCATATTATTTTCTATGCCTATTTTTGTTTAGATGTTTATGCTTAATAGAATCAGGAATATTACCGGGATTATCCTAAAAAGAAAACAGCTACTTTGTAAGGGAAAATAGTGTCCCAAATATGGCTTATTTTGATATATTCCTGAAGTTATACTTGAAATGGATGTTACCAATACTTAAGACTCATTGCAGGCCAGGCATGGTGGCTCATCCCTGTAATCCTAGCACTCTGGGAGGCCGAGGTGGGAGGATCGCTAGAAGTCAGGAGTTTGAGACCAGCCTGAACAAGAGTGAGACCCCCATCTCTACTAAAAATAGAAAGAAATTATCTGGACAACTAAAAATATATAGAAAAAATTAGCCACACATGGTGGTACATGCCTGTAGTACCAGCTACTTGGGAAGCTGAGGCAGGAGGATTGCTTAAGCCCAGGAGTTTGAGGTTGCTGTGAGCTAAGCTGACGCCAGGGCACTCTAGCACTCGCAACAGAGCGAAACTCTGTCTCCAAAAACAAAAAACAAACAAAAAAAAGACTCATTGCGTATTGTTCTTAATCTAATCCAAAATCATATGAGCGTTAGATTTCCTTTCCTTACAATTATATTATTTGTAGCAAAGTGTCTAAATTCATCATCAAGTATGTTTTACTTTATTGTGGTAGCACTTATTTATCTACCCACCCCCCAGGAAATGTTTGTAAGTTTTCAAGGCATCTGAAATTACCACCAATTTGCTTTAAAGGGCAGAAACTTCTTTAATTTTTAACCACTTAAATGAACAGAAGCAGTGAACCTATGGTCTTTATGTTCGTCTCTTCTAGTTCTTTTGTGACTTTTCACTTGACAGATCCTTTCCATCAGTGTGACTTCTGCTCCTAATGTGCTTTATGTTTACAGAGACCTCTAACTTAGTGTGCCTGAGAGAGGTTCTAAGCTTTGCTACAAAGTATAAGCTGCCATACACTTTGGCAAGCAGGTGGGATTTCTGCCTGGCTCTGTGATGGTCATTGATCCCCCTCTCTGGCTTGCTTCTGGGTTTTATACCCATGTTCTAGCTGATGTGGCTCTTTTCTGTATGTAATTTCCATGTTTTAGTCAGTGTCTCCTTTCTGAACCACCCTTACATATTATAAAATATATCCTGCTTTACCTGTAGGTTGCACAGTTTTTTTTTTTACTTTTTAATTGTTGTTTTAAATTTATTACTAAATAAAATCTTATGTCATGAGCTTAGAGAGCAACACAGAATGTATTAAATGAATAAACTTTCTGTGGGACATATTTGCATGTGAAAACTATACATCTTAAATTTCTACCAAACCAAAAACCTACATTCAATGCAGGCTAACATTTAAATAATTGTACCAAACTTTTCCAGGTTTCTTACAAATTTTTACTTTTTGTTTTTTTGATAATGCCTTTAGACATTCTTAGTTGGTATTTTGTGTCAGTTTTAACTAAAGCACTCTCCCTAAGGTTACAAAGCCACTAATTTAAACATGATCTTGATTTCATCCATTGTAGTGATTAATGGGCATGACAGTCATTTACATTCTAAAATAGATCAAGCTTTATTTTGACTTCTTAATTTTTAACCTCTTTTATTTGCTTTTCCCTCAAAAGAAACATTTTAGTCATTATAATACATGATAATCTAATTGGAATTGAATGATCACAAATCTTTAAATTTGATATGACCTAAATAGTAAAAATATTTTCAGATGAGTTGGAACAGCAAAAAACAGTATGAAGATAGTTTAATCAAACCAGTAATTGAGAAAATTTGATTAAGTATTATTGATATATACAAAGAAAAGATCATTAGACTTTTTATGCAGAGAGTTTAGTTTAGTTTTGCTTAGTTTTAGATTTTTGATTTAAGGTTGAATGATTCAGACTCGGTTTCAGCCTCTTCTACTGTGCATAGTTTTAAACCAAATTCTTGTGTCAGTGTTGGTATTCTTCCTGGAGCAAGTTAAGATGCCTTTTACAGGATGTCTCTTGAGGGAAGGAACAGAGGGGAGAGATGGCGTAGTCTCTTCCTGTTTTAGTCTGACTCCATAAAATAAAAGCAGCCCATGGAAATATTTGATGATTTCTACTGAAATTTAAGTGCATTGCATTTTGGTAAGTGAATGGTACTTGATTAAATAATTGGAATTTAAATTTATTAATAAGGGAAAGTAATCTACATCTAAGAAGGAAATCAAAGATGTTTAATTTATGATTTAGGACTTTTGTGATAACTATTGTATTGGTTTTGCTTTATGGACAAGGAAATTGGGGATACAGAGAAAAAGAAAAAGACTATTGCACAGCAAGGGACGACAGACCACTTATCTGGGTGGGAATTAGTAACTGGTAATAGAGATCTATTCAGAAAGCTTTCATTATTTTTTTTTTTTCTTGCATGACACCTGTATCCTTGGTCAATCAATGAGCCACTGACTCAGAGTTTCCCAAACTTTCTCTGTTCACCACACTCTCAGTGGGTTAGTAATTTTTTTCACAGCACTCTTAGACCAAGAGAAATACTTAACAGTTCTATTTATTATTTTTGTCTAAACAACTTAATAAGTATTTATTTCCTAACAATGACCATTTGAAAACATAATACACATACATTGAAAGATAATATTTTTATTTTATTCTTATTTAGCAATGGTCTGTCTCCTAAATCCTAGAATCATTTGTGATGCTGCCATTCTCTCTGTTCTACATTGATTTCTGTAGAAAATACAGCTTTGCAAAGATGTAACATTATTGAAGGAGAATGATACCTTGTTGAAACTGTGAACTCTCTTGAGCTAGTTATTTACCTGATGTGCAAGTGTTCTCACCTATCACTGTGTTTCCCTCAAAAATTAAAAATATCCCACAGTGCCCCTACTAGTTCACTGTGGTACCCCAGGGTGCCTTTTGCAGTTTGAGAACTGTGAGACTGTCAAGAATTTTAAAGCCCCTTAGAAAACTATATGGTTTTAACACATACACTGCTAAAATGTGTGACCACATGGAAATATGGTAGATTGCAGAAGAGCTTGGAATAATATAAGAAGTTTTCAAGGGAAAAATAAGACTTAAGTTTAACTTTGAAAAAATTGTTAGGTGGCAGAGAGAAAGAATGATACTCTACATGAATGTTTTTCAGCAAATTCTTTGAAACAATTAGTGATAGCCAGAACCTGCCGTGTATCTCCTTCCATTATCTCACAGGCTTACTTGATTTCTGTCTTCACCTCTGCCACTTTTCTTCGTAAGATAAGCAGGGATAAGTGATATCTACACTGCTGGACCAATAGTGACTTCTCAGTTCTCATTTCCTGGACCCATCTGCAACATCTGTTTCAGTTGAGAACTTTCTTCTCTTTGAAACACTTGTTTTTCACGTCACTTCCTGCACCCCACACATGGCTGTTCCACCTTCAACTCCTTCTCAGTCTCTCCTTGTTTTTCATCTCCCCAGACTTTAAATGTGGGCGTACCTGAAAGCTCAATTCTTAGACCTGTTCTGTCTTTGCTTCCTAAGTGAGCTCATCCAGTATCAAGCCTTGAAAACCATCCATATCCTGATGCTTACCTAATGTAAGATTTCAGTTTCAGTTTTTCCAATCTGGGTTCCCTCGGAAGCTCACTGTCCTATCTCTGCCCATGACCAAATCCTCTCATTTTCCTCCATGGCAACTCCATTCTTCAAGCTATTTAGTCCTAAAATCCTGGTGATGCCTTTGATCCCTCACTTTCTTTCAAATCCTATATCCAGTTTGTCAGCAAACACTCTCAGTCCTACCATGAAAATAAGTTTACACCCTCTGCTGCCACCATCCTGCTCAAGCCCTTATCTTCTGTCTCCTGGATTATTTCAGTCACTTCCTAACTGGTCTCACAGAGTCTGTGTTTGCCTCTTATTGGTTTATTCGCAACCCAGCAGCTAGTCTATTAATACAGCGGTCCCCAACCTTTTTGGCACCAGGGATGAGTTTCGTGGAAGACAATTTTTCCACGGGGTCGGGGGTATGGTGGGGGGCAGGTGGAGCTCAGACACTGGTGTGAGTGATGGGGAACGGCTGTAAATACAGATGAAGCTCCACTAGCTCAGCTGCCACTCACCTCTTGCTGTACAGACAGGTTCCTAAGTTTCATGGAAGACAATTTTAACACAGAGGGAAGGTGGGGGGCGGGCAGCAGAGCCCAGGTGGTGATGCAGTCCAGTTCCCAACAGGCCATGGACCAGTACCAGTCTTCCCCGGGGCTGGGGACCACAGTATTAACAGGCAAGCCAGATCAGAGCCTCCTATTATTCTCCATGTCAGTTGTAGTAAAACCTACAAGACCCATGTATTGGTTATGTGTTACAACAAAACTTAGTAGCTGAAAAAGATCATTAATTTTTGCTCATGTGTCTTTAGGTGAGCTGTCCAGGCTAGGCTTGGCTGGATGGGTCTTACCTTTTACTTTGGCCAGTTAAATATGAGCAAAAACAATGATCTCAGTTCTGAGCTCAGGCCTTAAGAGATCTCATGTTTTTCCATTTGCCCTTTAGTGCTTCTGCCTTCTCCAAGAGAAGAACAATGCTTGGCTAGCCCTCTAGTCTCAAGAAGAAGATGCCTGTACAAATGCAGCTGGCCACTTAGCTGAAGTCATCCCAGAGAAGCAGATCCCAGCCAGCCTGCACTTGCATGAGTTAGTTCACCTGGGGTCAGCAGAGCCATACAGCTATATATAAATGACCAAAGCAAGTCAGATGCCTAAGCTCAAAGTCAAGGGGTGAGAAGTACATTCCACCTATAATGAGGCCATGGCAAGGATATGAATCAGGAGTGCTGAAAAACTGGGGCCAATACTACAATCTACTGAAGCCTACCATTGGACCTTGGACTTCTCTCCCTCTTGTCTACTCCGCTGCAGCCATTTAGCTTGCTCCCTGTTCTGGAACATATCAGGTTCCACTCCTCTCTTAGGTACTGTGCATATATTTTCCTTTCTACTTGGAATGTTTTTTTCCCCAGAAATTTACACAGCTGCTTAATCATTTTAGCTCATATCTTTATTTAGAAGTCACCTTGATGAGGTCTGCCTTGGCCACCAAATAAAAAAATTTATAACTCCTTACTCAAAACCTCTTCTTCATTTTTTCCTCCATAGAGATATGTAATTAACCTTATATTTTCTCTCTTTATCATGTTAATTATCTATCTGCCTCTTTGGAATGTGAGCTCCACGAGGGCAGGGCTCTTTGGCAGTTGTATTCATTGCTGCATTCGCATTGCCTGGTGTAGTAGCTGTACAGTAAATACTTGCTGAATGGGCAAATGAATAAATGAACTGGAAAAGAGGACTTAGAGTCAGCAGAACTGGGGTTTAAGTTTAGCTATGTGACTAATTCACTGTTTGAGCTTTCATATTTTCTTTCTCTGTGTCTTGATTTTTGCCTCTGCCAAATTAACATTAAGATTTCTTGTAACTCAAATGTTCTGTGTATCTACATTTAACACAGACCTGATAGATAAAGTGTGAGAATACAACAGGTGCTACTTTTTGGTAAATGCCAGCCTTTTTCATTTGGGAAATTTAAAAAATAACTTAATGCTCAATTTAAAAAGAAGATTTGCTTCATAACTTGGCACACTAATGAATCTATAATATATAGTAGAGATGCCTAAATCTTTCCCTGAATGTTCCAGCAATTGAAATAACTCAATCAATTCATAAATTCTTTTATCTCTGAATTATTGTTTTGTCTTCATATGTTTGAAAGCTCATGATATCTTTTTTAAAAATGTCTACTTCTGTATTCTTTCACCTAGTCAATTATCAATCACTCAGACTTGAGATTTTGCCAGGCAAGTAGAAAAAAGCCAGAGAGGGCAAGATTGTTACAGGCGTGTAGAAATTTATGTTTTGATGAATCATAGAATCCAAGCTGGGTGAGAAGGAAAGTGAGGATTTGAGGATAGCCTATCTTTCCTGCCCTTAAAATAGTATCAATAATAACAATAACAAACCAAAACCACAGTATGACTCTCATGTTGCTTACATTATTAATTGAATCTCATTTCACATTGTAGGGTTACTATAGATCTTTCTTCTTCATGATCTCAAATCCAATTAGTTTCCTAGTACTGCTGGTGTTTCTCAAATTTGTTCTACTACATCTATTGTTTTTTGGTATTCTTTTTTATTTTTTAAAAATATTTTGGGGGTACATATGATAATTTAGTACATTCATATAACGTGTAAAGATAAAATCAGTGTGTTTAAGATATCCATCACCTTAAGTATTTGTCTTTTCCTTATGTTAGTAATATTTGAATTCTCTTCTAGCTATTTTAAAATGTACAATAGATTATTGTAAACTATAGTCACCCTACTGGTCTGTCAAACACTGGGAATTATTTCTTCTATCAAACTGTATTTACTACCACCTTGGCATAGACCTTACTGTCTCTTTTCTAGCCTATTGCAATGCCAACCTACAGGCCGTCATGCCTCTGTATTGATTCATATTTAGTAGAATATGTAAGTAAAAGGGGAACTGGGAGGTAGAGCCTCAACTATTGAATCCTTCTAGAGTACTTATTACATGAGAGGCACTCTCCTAAACAATATATATATATTTATATATATGTGAATATATATTAACTAATTTATTTAATCTTCACAACAGTTCTTTGAGGGGAGGTACCATTATTATCTCTTTTATAAATGGTGAAACTGTGGCCTAGAGTTAAATGACTAGATAAGGCCTCATAGTTAATTACTGCCAGAGACAAGGATTGAACCCAGGCAGTCTAGTTCCAGAGTCTGCACTCTCATCCCTTCGGCTATGTGCTGGGCTGTCCTCCTCCTGTGGCCTTGTACAAATTGTCCCTCTGCTTGTGGTGCCCTCACTCTTTCTCCTCTGGGTGTTCACTTCTACTCACCTTTTAAGAATCGGTGCAGACGTCTCCTCTTCTCGGATGCCTTTCATGCACTCTTCTCTATATCTTCTTTTCCAGGACTTAAGTCGTCCTCTTCTGTTGTCTCATTGAATTTCCATTGCGGCGTTTACCACTTTATCTTCTTATTTTACTTTACCTGTGTTCTCCCCCCTATCTTATCAGAAACCAGTACAGTGTCTACTTGGCTAAAGAATAGTAAAAGAAAGACATGAAGCTCTTACCTCCCTCTAAAATCTCAACTTATTATTAGTTAATATTTATGGAAAAAGAGATAGAAATATTTGATTTTCTATGGCCAGTATTTTTTAATAATTAAATTTATTCCTATTTGATAAAAATATTGACAGTAATGCAAATTTGCATTTGGTATATGAGTTTTTCCAACTGCTTATAAATATATGAATGCTAGAGCAATGCATTAGCAGATTTAATTGTCAGACTTTTTATTTTTCTGTATAGGCCTGTAATCAGTGATCCAGGACAAAATCTAACCATTGAGAAAAAACAGAGTGCTTGCATCCTTCCAGATTCAAAGATAGCCCCTCTTCGATTTAGAAGAACACTACATGAAACAAAGTAAGCAGATTTTAATTATATAAAAGTATTTTTAAAATGTACTTCTGTATCTAAGTGAAAAGTTTTTGTGTTTTTTTTTTTCCTGGCTATTTTGCTAAATAAAGAGAAGTAGAATTTTTGGAGTTCAGATCCCGGTTCTTCCACCTTAAGATACTGGGGGCAATAGTTTACTCTCTTTGTTCTCCAGATTTTTTTATTTGTCATTTAGAAAAAATAATCCACCACATTCAGAGATAATGTATGTGCAAATGTGTAATACAGTAACCGTGACATTTGTATGTATGCAATGTATACTGGTTAAATCTCATTGATATAATAAAAATTGGTATTACCAGTTTTTGTTTCTTTTTTTTTTTACATTTTTCTTTGTAGCTTATAAAACGTTTAGGTTGGTATGGATATTCATAGTCCTCTGGTGCAGTCCACTTAAATTCCTCAATAACAGGTGACATCCAGCTTCAGCATTAATAGACACAGAAAATCTACCAGTACCTTTAGTAGCTCTTTTATATTTTAGACTGCTTTAATTGTTAGTATTTTCTTATCACATTTATCTTTTTGTCTCATTCTTATTTTCTGAAAGCCTTTGCTTTCATACATTTAAATATTTGAAGGCATCACGTATTAGTTTTCTATTGCTGCTGTAACAATTACCACAAACTTAGTATTTTAACACAAATTTATTCTTTTATAGTCCTGGAACTCAGAAGTCTAAAATCAAGGCGAGGACAGAGCTGCCTTCCTTCTACAAGTTTCATGTCTTCCAATGTTGACTGGTTTTCCATGCAGGAAATGAAGAACAAAAAAAGCTATGAGGCAGATAGTAAACAAATAGCAAAATAACAGAAGCAAGTCCTTCCTTATCACTATTTACTTTAAATGTAAATATTTTAAAAACTCTACTAAAGAAACAGAGATTGGCAGAATGGATAAAAACACATGATCCAATTAGATGCTGCCTACAATGTCTTTAGATTCAAAGACATAAATAGATTGAAAGTGAAGGGATGGGAAAAGATACTCCATGAGAATAGTAACTAAGAGAGTAGGTATAGCTATATTGGTATCAGACAAAATAGACATTAAACCCAAAAAGTTTACAAGAGACAAAGGACATTATATATTAATAAAGGGTTCCACATATAGCAAGCAGATAAAATTATAAGTCCTGATATAGCTGATAACAGACCAAAATATATAAAGCAGAAACTGAAAGAGTTGAAGGGAGAAATAGTTCTACAAAAATGGTTGGAGACTTCAATGCCTTCCTCTCAATAATAGATGGAACAGCCAGACAAAATGTAAGTAAGTGAACAGAGGATTTAAACAACACAATAAACCAATTAGACCTAAAAGACATAAAGAGAACACTGCCCAACAACAGCATGCACATTTTTTTAAAGAGCATATGGGACTTTTTCTAGGATAGACTATATATCGTGTCACAAATTAAGTCTCAATAGACTTAAAAAGATAGATATCACAAAAAAGTATCTTCTCCAACCATGATGGAATAAAGCTAGAAATCAGTACCAGAAGGAAAACTGGACAATCCAAAAAAAAAAAAAAAAAAAAAACTGTGAAAATTAAACAGCACACTCCTAAACAACCAATGGATAGAAGAAATCAGTAGGGAAGTTAGAAAATACTTAGAGGAAAAAATACTACCTAACAAATCTCAACAAAAACAGTGCTAAGGAAGAAATTTATAGATATCAATGCTTATATTAAAAACAAGAAATATCTCTATGAACAACCTAACTTTACAACTTAAGGAACTAGAGAAAGAAGAGCAAACTTAACTCAAAGCCTGTATTAATAGAAGGAAGAAAATAACAAAGATTAGAGCAGAGATAACAAAAAAGAATAGAAAAATGATAGGGAATAATCAATGAAACCAAAAGTTGCTTCTTTGAAAAGATCAACAGAATTGACATACCTTTAGCTAGATGGACTAAGAAAAAAGAGAGAAAGCTCAAATTACTAAAATAAGAAATGAAAATGGGGATATCATTATCAAGTTCACAGAAATAAAAAGGATTGTAAGTATACTATGAACAATAGTATGCCAACAACATGGATAGCTTAGATGAAATGGACAAATTCCTAGAAATACGAAAGTAAATCATGAAGAAATAGAAAATCTTAATAGACCTATAACTGGCAAGGGGATTGAGAACCCAGAGATAAACCCACCCATATACAGTGAAATAGTTTTTGACAAGCATGCCAAGACCCTTCAGTGAGGGAAAGGACAGTCTTTTCAACAAAAGGTGCTGAGAAAACTGGACATGCACATGCAAAGAATGAAGTTGGACCCTTGCCTATCACCATATATAAAAATTAACTCAAAATGTATCAAAGACCAAAATGTAGGGCCTAAAACAAGAAAATTCTTAGATGAAAACAGAGAAAATCTTCACAACATCAGATTTGGCAATGAATCCTTGCATCCTATTACTATATCCTTTTAGTGTTCCTCCTTGAAATTTTATACTGCATTCTGCCTAACAATTTAACAAAGCCTAAAATTAAATTTTAACTCCTTCCGTGAGATACTGCAAGGCCTGTGGAATGCTGTAACTCTGATCACCCCCTTTCCATATTTATTTTCAGTTCTTCACTGAGATTTATCTTGTCTTCTTTGCTTTAATTCCACCAACTACACACAGATGATGTACACATAGCTTTATTGTTTCAAATATGTGATTAGATTTTCAGAGGTCTCACTTACTAGCTATTAGATTCTAACTACTCATAAATGCCCTCTATTTTTCCTTTCTTGATAAACTTACCTATTAGCATTTCTTTAGTGAAGGTTTGTTGGTGTTAAATGTTCCTAAATCTTAAAGATTTTATTTTTCTGAGACTAGCTATCTCGCTTTATTTCATGAAAGATGAGTCTGCAATTCTTGGTTGGTAATCATAACCTCTTGAACTTTTGTGAGTTCAAAAGTCTTTGCATTTCATTGTTCTTGTTATTTCTAACTCAGGCTGTTTTTATCATCTTCTCTTTAAGAATGTGATATAGTGTTGTTGTGGGTGTAGATTTTTTTCTTTTTATTACTAGGGATTTGAATGTCTTCCTGAATCTAAAGATTGGTGAGACTCTTCAATTTTTGGAAATTCCCATAAATTACATCAAGTATTTTCTCCTTCCAGAACTTATATCACATACATAGACCTTGTCACTCCCTTCACCCTGCTGTCCCTTAACCTCTTTCATATTTTCCATTTTTTGTCTCTCTGTGCTTCATGCTGCTCATTTATTTCAAATCTGTTTTCTAATTTTCTGAGGCTCTCTTCACCTACGTCTAATCTGCTGTTTCAGAATCCACTGAATTCTTTATATTAATGATTCAGTTTTCATTTCTAGATACTGTTCTTTTTCAATTCTACCTAATCATTTTAATATACAGACTAAACCTCTTATTCTTTCTTTCTTTCTTTATTTTTTTTTTTTTGAGACAGAGTCTCACTCTGTTGCCTGGGCTAGAGTGCCATGGTGTCAGCGTAGTTCACAGCAACCTCAAACTCCTGGGCTTAAGCAATCCTACTGCCTCAGCCTCCCAAGTAGCTGGGACTATAGGTATGCACCACCATGCCCGACTAATTTTTTATATGTATATACTTTTAGTTGTCCAGCTAATTTCTTTCTATTTTTTTTTAGGAGAGCTGAGGTCTCACTCTTGCTCAGGCTGGTCTAGAACTGCTGAGCTCAAGCGATCCGCCCACCTCAGCTTCCCAGAGCGCTAAGGTTACAGGCATGACCCACCGTGCCCAGCCAAACCTCTTATTCTTTCCATTCTACTAACTCTTTAAACATATAAAACAAACTTTATATTCTAGAGCTATTTTCAACATCTACATTTATTTTTATCTCATTTGGTTGTTTGTTACTTCTGCTGATTCTTCTTCCTGGTGGTTTCTTCATGCATTTTTTATGTTTCTGTTTTTATCATGAGCACATGTTTCCTAGAAATGGATCTGTAAGCGTAGTGAATCTGAAATGCATCAATCCTTAGAATAATAGCAGTGTGTTTGGTTCTGCCAGGTGCCCTCCAACTAAATACTACTTAAAATATTCAGCTTGTGAATTTGGGGCCACATACTGAGTATAAAGGGGACCAGTCCCAATTTATGGTTCAGAATTCACTGGGGAAAGTTTTTGGTTTGTTTTGTTTTTTTAATCCATGATCCACACTGGACCCAAAGGCAAAGCCAGAAATATTCGCACAGATATTCTTTGCAGAAGAGGTTTTTTTTCTTCACATCACCTCTAGGGATACTGCCTTTCAGAGGTCCTGGCTTTAAGTAGAGACTTAGTACAGGCCCGGAATTGGAAATTAAAATCCTGTCCGCAGGTCATAGAGGACATACGTTCGTTTATTTGTTTAATCTATTTTTAAGTTTTTTGTTTTTAATTAATAAAATTGTGTACATTTTGGGGGTACAACATGATGTTTTAATGTATGTATACAATGTGGAAGGATTAAATCAAGCTGATTAACACAGTCGTCAACCCATATATTTGCAATTATTTTGTGATGCAAACATTTAAATCTACTCTTTTTGCAATTTTAGAATTTAGAAATATGGAATGCTTCATAAATTTGTGTACCATATATATGGAATGTTTCACAAATTTGCGTGTCATCCCTACTGTTTCAGTTTTAGTACATATGCTGCTAAAGTGAGCAAGAGGATATAAGTTTATCTTCACTTTTATGTCACATTTTCCATCTCTTTGTCTATAGGTAATAACACTTTTGGGAACTCCTTCAGTCTAATCTTCCTGTTCATTAATTCAAACTAACAGCATCAATTCTGTTCTTTGACCCATCTGCTGCAAATAGTATACCAAGAATAAGTTGTTGATTTTAGGTTTTTGTATTGATTCTTTTTTTTTTTTTTAAATAGAGACAGGGTCTCACACCATCACCCAGGCTAGAGTGCAGTGGTGTTAACACAGCCCACTGAGACCTCAAACTCCAAGGCTCAAAAGATCCTCCTGCCTCAGCCTTCTGATAGCTGGGACTACAGGTGCTCATTACCACACCCAGCTAAGTTTTCTTATTCTGTGGAGATGGGGCCTCCCTATGTGGCCCCTCTATGTGGCCCAGGCTGATCTCAGACTCCTGGCCTCAAGCAATCCTCCTGTCTCAGCCTCCCAAAGTGCTGATATTACAGGCGTGAGCCACTGTACCCGGCCTCACTGATTCTTTTTGTTGTACTCAGTATTCTCTTCCCCTCCTTGAGGATAACAATCAGCTTATTGAACAATTTCTTCTGCTTGACTTTATCCTTTCTGACCAATGGGTTTTAGTTTAACTGTTTCTTGAGCTTTCACCTTATCTTTTTGTGAAATATTTGGTGACCCCTCTTTGTGTGCTCCTCCTTGGATTTGAGATTCCTCTTTACACATCAGTGAAGGCCATCCACAGTTGCCTGCTTGGGAGCATCTGGTGGGGGTGAGAAGTGCTTCTGGACAGGTGTGCCTACAGCTTGCTGGATCCCTTTTGGTGTCTCCAGTCACCAAAGGTATTGTCCAGCCTGTTCATCCCACATGTCTACACATGGATCCCACCTGAGGACAGGCTCTTCTATAACTCATGGTCTCACCAAACAAGCAGCGTGGGGGGATACGGAGTGTCTCACAAAGCCGCTCTGTTCTGGCTCTGTCTAGAATTTCCCCTTGGACTCTCCTGCTGCGGGGATGCACCACTCCAGACTTATGGAGACTCCAGACTCTCAGGACCAGACCCATCTTCTGTAGTCACTCTGTTGGTTGTCATTATTTGATAAATCTAATTATATTGTGATGGGTATGTAAGATGGCAAACACACTAAAGAATTCAGAATTTTTTCACTAATGTTATATCAACAAGAAGTTATATAATTAAATAATTGCACTAATATTGGCATACTTATTTTTCTTCTTTATTGATTCCATATAAATTTAACTATATATTGATATATATTAACCATATATTTGTCTTGTGACAAAACAGGTCCAAAGGATAAATCTATTCAGGCAGCTATGAGAAAACTAGTTGACTCTATCAAAATGTTTGCTATTTAGAAGTTATTGTGAAGAAAATGAAATGGCAAGTGCACACCTGGGAAAAAACTCTTGCAAAACATATAACCAACAAATGATTTGTAACTAAAACATAAAAAGAGCACTTTCAGTTTAATATTAAGAAGAAAAATAATCCTAATAAAAATTAGCAAAAGGTTTGAACAGATAATTCACCAATGATATATAGATAGCAAGTAAGCACAAAAAAGATGCTCCACATCATTACTCATTAAAGAAATGAAAATTAAAACCACAATGATATAGCACTACCCACATATTAGAACAGCTAAAATTAGAGACAGACCATACCATAGCTGCTGGGGATGCAGAGCCACTGAAACTCTCTTATATTGGTGGTGGAAATGGAAAATAGGTAGAACCAGTTTGGAAAACAATTTGGCAACAGAAAGAAAATGTTGGAAAAACTCTTATAGATATTGGTCTAGGGAAAGAATTTATGAAGAAGACCCCAAAGGCAATTATAGCAACAACAAAAATAAATAAATGGGACCTGATCAAATTAAAAAGCTTCTGCACAGCCAAGGAAACTATCACGAGAGCAAACAGACAACCTACAGAATGAGAGAAAATATTCACATACTACACACCTGATAAAGGGCTGATAACTAGAATGTATATAGAACTCAGGAAAATCAGCTAGGAAAAAATCAAACCACCATATCAAAAAGTGGGCAAAGGACATGAAAACAAACTTTTCAAAAGAAGATAGACTAATGGCCAACAAACACATGAAAAAATGCTCAACATCTCCAATCATCAGGGAAATGCAAATCAAAACCACAATGAGATATCACTTATCTCCAGTGAGAATGGCCTTTATCATAAAGTCCCAAAACAATAAATGTTAGATGCAGAGAGATAGGAACACTTGTACACTGCTGGTGAGATTGCAAACTAGTACAACCTCTGTGGAAAGTAATATGGAGATACCTCAAAGCTACAAGTAGAACACCATTGGATCCAGCAATCCCATTACTGGGCATCGACCCAAAAGAACAAAAGACATTCTATTAAAAAAGACATCTGCACTAGAATGTTTATAGCAGCACAATTTACAATTGCAAAGGTGTGGAAACAACCCAAGTGCCCATCAATACAGGAGTGGATTAATAAAATGTGGTATATGTATACCATGGAGTTCTACTCAGCCACGAAAAACAATGGTGATCTGGCACCTCTGGCATTATCCCAGATAGAGCTGGAACCCATTCTACTAAGTGAAGTATCACAGGAATGGAAAAACAAGCACCATATGTACTCACCATCAAATTGGTATTAATTGACTTAACTGACCAACACTTAAGTGCACATATAGTAGTAACATGCATCAGGAGTCAGGCAGAGGGGAAGGGGGAGGAGGGGAGAGGTATATTCACACCTTATGGGTGCAGTGCACACCGTCTGGGGGATGGACACACTTGAAGCTCTGACTTGGGTGGGGCAAGGGCAATATACATAACCTAAACATTTGTATCCCTGTAATATGCTGAAATAAAAAATTAAAAATTAAAAAAAAAGGTTGAGCATGTGTTTGCCATATGCCCTTAGGCATTCTACTACTGGGTATTTACTCAAGGGAAATGAAAGTATATTATACATAAAGACTCGTGCACTACTCTTCATAGCAACTTTATCCGTAACTGCCCCAAACTTGAAACAACTCAAATGGATGCCCATGAACAGGTTTCTTAGTCCATTTGTTCTGCTATAACAGAATACCATAGACTGGTGACTTATAAAGAACAGAAATTAATTTCTCACAGTTGTGGGACTAGGAAGTCCAAGAACAAGGTATTAGCATCTCAGGTGGGCGTTCTTGCTGCATCTTTACATGGCAGAAGGTGGGAGGGCAAGCAAGCTGAACACTGCACACTGCATGATGCCTCTTTTCAAAAGGGCCTGATCCCATTCACGAGAGGGCAGCCCTCCTCACCTAATCACCTCGAAAAGGCACCACCTCTAAATACTATCACAAAGGCAACATTTGAATTTTGGAGGGAACACATGAAAACATAGCCACAGATGAGTATATCCATATAATGGAATACTACTCAGGAATAGAAGGAATGAACTCTTTTTAGATGTAACAATATAAATGAGTCCCAAAATAATTAAGTTGAATAAAAGAAGCCAGACAAAAAGGTGTTAAGTACTGAATGGTTCCATTTTATATGAAATTCTAGAACATGCAAAATAATCTATAGATAAGCAGCTGGCCGGGTATGGGGGAGCCTGGGGAAGTGGGAAGGAAAGGAAAAGAAGAGTGTCCTTAGAAATTATAGATGCGTTTAGTACCTTGACAGCGGTAATGGTTTCATGGGTCTACATACACCAAAACTTACCAAATTGTGCCCTCTAAATGTATGCTGTTTACTCTATGCCAAGTCAACCTTAAAGTAATCGCCATAAAAATTTAGCACAGATGCTATTCAGGTAGTTTTGGCAGTGTAATCATGGTACAACACTCCTATTAATAAGTTACAAGATAAAAATCCTGAGGCACTGTACCCCAAATGGAAAACAGAGATTTTTATATAGAATTTGCACAGTATATAATTTTACATAACTTCATTTTTTAGTTTCTAATCTCATTTATGTATGTCTTTTTCATCCTTTTTCTTCTGTATGGTGGTATAAATAGAAATGATTGAAGATTTCAATGCCTTCTATGCTAATTCTCTAACTCAACCCCCTACATATGGGGCCTACTGTTGATAGTCTTTGTCCATCTCAATGAAAGCATAAATTGCAGAGATAATATTGAGATTCACTTAGTTTATTAATATTTTCAATAGAAATTTAATTATCTCAGGTGCAAGCCAACAGGTAAGTGAACTGGATCACAGATTCAGTAAAAAGGGAAGTACTTTTTGAATGTTTATCCTAATATCTGTGTGCATTCATGCATGCAGGTACTCAGAAATTATAAATGACTGTCTACTGTGTGTCAGACACAGTCCGAGGTGCTGAAACATAAAAACGACTAAGGTACTGTTGGTGCCGGAATGTGGACTTGTCAAAAGGTGCCCGCAATGCATGATGATGAGAGCTGTCAAAGGAAGACAGGCCAGAAAGCCAAGATGGTACAGTAGAGCCAGTGACTCAGCAGGCATGGGGACGGAGGGTGGAGACCCTGCAGAAGGACTAGACCCTCCCTAGGGAGACCAGATGTGGACACAAAGTCCCCCAGAGGAAGGGGCAATGAAAATCCTGGTGGAAGTAAGCCAGTAGTTGTAGTTTAGGGTCAGGGTAGAAGTAGTGGGTGAAGTGGAGCCTTTGAAGTAGTGAGTGTGTGTGGTGTGTGTGAGTATATGGGAGGTGTTCATGGTGTGTACGTAGGATGTGAGTGTGGGGGTGTGTGTGTGTTTGTGTTGTGCGCAGTGTGTGTGAGGGGGTGTGTGGTATACATGTTTGTGTGTATGTATGTGTGGTGTGAGGAAAAGGATGAATAGTGTTGCCCAGGAGAGTAAGCACATCTGGGAAGA
Source organism: Eulemur rufifrons (assembly GCF_041146395.1). Lineage (NCBI taxonomy): Eukaryota > Metazoa > Chordata > Mammalia > Primates > Lemuridae > Eulemur > Eulemur rufifrons. Next base: position 61,269,359 of record NC_091000.1, on the reverse strand, counting down.
GACCTTTAGAAAGGTCACTGGGGGATGGGCAGGATAGCAAATGGATGGGAGATGAGGTGGAGACAGGGAGACCATGAAGACAATAGCAGCACATGGCAGAGACACTGAGGGGTGGTTGAAGAAGAGAGGACAGGAGCAAATCCAGGGGACGGACCTCAACCTAACCTTTCAGAATCACACAGCAATGGTCTCTCCAAGGACCCACCTTGAGGTTTTCACACACATTCACACCGAGATGGCATCCCCAGTGACAGATGTACGCTCAACATGGAGACTAGCACTCACTTAATGATCATAAATGCTGCACCATCTATGCTGCCGGCCAGAAACTGTGTGTCCTAGAAGACTTCAAACAAACAGTCAGATCATAAACAGCATGTTTCAAGGGCACATTGTCCTGACAGAGACATCTGCATAATGACCTGGGGAGTCCTTTTCAGCTAATGGAAAAGTACATAACATTGACAGAAGTTAAAAATTAAAATTGTTAACGGCAAGTTGATCCAAAAACCTAAAATCCCAAGGACTTACTATTTACAGATATGATACTGCAGAAAGTCAAAACATATCAATGTACTGTAAGAGTTGCCCATTCTGTACCATAGGGTTAATGATCTTACTTTGTAACACTGCTCTACTCTAATAGTGCCTTATTAGTGAGACTATTTTGGATAATGAAAATACCCCATACAAATGCTTTTCCCTAAAACAGTGCTTATCTTGTGATTCTACCCAAGGTCGTGAACCAGAGTCACATTTATTCTTTTATACCTGATGTCAACAGGAGCAACAGTAATGGCTAAAATTCAATGAGCATTTACTGTGTTCCAGATATTATTTACAAATGTTAAATAATTTAATCTTCATAACAGTTCTATGGGGTAGGTTACTATCATATCCTGTTTTTAGAGATGAGAAAACTGAGGCACAGAGAGGGAAAGTAAGTTACCCGCTACCACAGAGCTGGCCTGAAGCTGTGGAACCAGAATCCCAAGCCACTGTACTCCACTGCCTGTCAGAAAGTATGATTCAGTATCGTAGTGCCTTTTGAAAAAATGCTGCTGGAATCATCTTTATTTATTAGGACATTAAATATAAAATGTCTGTTATAGAATCAAAAGTGTCATTTGTTATATCTCAAACAAGAAGCAGTACAATTAATCAAAGTATCCACCTAAACTATAGACCCAGTTTTGCTATGTTAATGGTAGCTTGTTTATGTCAGCAGCGAAGAGCCTAGAGAGAGAGTGGCTGTGAAATCGAGAAAGGTGGTTTCCACAGCTTGTTGAGTATTGAATATTTTTCCTTGCAAGAAGTGGTCCAAAGCATGGAAGAAGTGGTAGCCAGTTGGTACAAGGTTTCGTGAATATGGTAGATGACAGACATGCGGTATCCATCTATCCAGCTTCTTTAGCTTGCTGATTTGTTTCCAATGCTCCAATATTGTTGGAATAGTAATGTCAAACCTTGCTGCTAATTCATGTTTCTCCATAGATTAATATTGCTATATTAGAGACAGAAATGATCTCAGGAGTTTTGCAGGGCTTTGCCCTGAAGGAATATGTGAAAGTGTTAATTCACAAATCAAAAGCTGCCTTGCCTCAGGAGCGCATCTCAAAGGTCAGTGGCAGCTGCTTTCCAAGGTGACACTGCAGTCTCAAACCTGTGGTTTTCACTTGCTTTGTAGGACAAAGCAGGTTTGCAAGGAGCCATGGGATGACAGCTGATCAAAGAGTGCCTGCAGGACAGACAGACACCTGTGGCTAAAAGCAATTAGCACAAGGGACAGTTCCTGCTTGACTCCTGACTACCTGTCTCAATCCACAATAACTAGATAAAGAAATATGGAGCCACTATATCTCTGTTTATCCTTTCTGTTAAAGTGATAGCTTTATCTTAGAACTTAGAAATTTGTCTTAGGAAGATTTTGTAACCCTTTGCTCACATAGATAGAGTTACTTAAAGGATCTCTAGAAGCTTTTTGGGAGACTTTGAACCTAAAATGAACTACCTGTTATTATATAAATCTGTTACCCCTGGCAACTGATCACTGTACCTATAAATACTGATGTGAAACTTTACTGGTGGCCTCACAGTTCACAGGAATGCAGTGGGTTCTCCCAAGACTGCCCTTTTTCATAAATCTATTTTTTATAAAACTGTACTTTTGTCTCTGTGTATTCTTTTATTACCATATTCTATTATTTTCTATTTTCTATTATTTCCTTATCTTTTGCGACAACCCCTGCCTGAGGGACCCGATTTTTTGCTGGAAGCATAGCTAACTCCCTGCAAATTCACATGTGGGTTCACATGGATTTGCCTCCACTACAGCTTTCAGCTCATCATTAACCACTTTGGTCTCAGGTCACCCATGTGGCTCATTTTCGAGATTAAAATCACCAGAACAGAACTTCTGAAACCATCCACATACCAAGTGTTCATCAGCCACATCCTTCCCAAACACTTTGGTGATATTTCAAGCTGTCTGCACTGCATTGGTTTGACAACAGAACTCATATTCAAAAATAACACAAATTTTTGACACAGCCATGGTTTCGTAAAAATTGATCTAAAAACAATTTGAAAGATAATCATAAGCCAAAATGTGTATCTGAAAGACTAAGGATGTACCTTTACAGTAAGCATAAAACCAGAAGTATCAGAGTGAAATGTCCGAGATATCAATTATCAGACTTAGTACTTAAGGAAATCGGACATTTCATACTTAATAAACTAATACATACCTCCACTGTGTCCTATGTAGTTCTGAAAATAAAACTAGAATGAATCGTCACTTGAAAACAGATATGTTTTCTAAGCAATAGCATGGACATGTGGCCACGCCCTTGAGCTAGCTGGTCATAAAAATTCTCAAAGATCTTAGCAGGTTTTGTTGACAATAATGACCAGCCACAAACAGACTTAGAATCCCCCCAGCACAGACCAGCAGGGTCAAGTCTGCAAGCACAACAGAAGCCCCCTTGGGCTCTGACAGTTACCAGAAACAAAGTCCACAACTCCCAGGCTCAGAGGCAGTTGTGACTCAGCGCATTTAGCCCCCTGGACATCAGGTAGAGAACTGGATGCCATCTGAAGTGTAAGGTCACCTGTTCACCTGCACATCCTTGGCTCTGATGTGCATTTTCCCTTGCATCCTTAGTGCCAGCCAGCCTATATTCCAATCACCTGGCTCGTATCAGGTTTTCCCAACTTAGATTGAGAGATCTCATTTACTAAATGGAACATTGAGTATAAAAATAAAATGACTGTCTGTATACTGCACCAGTGTCAGTAGAAACTTGAAGGAAGTTAAAAATTTTATGAGTTTAGCTTTTGAAATTGTTAGGAGTAATGATGAAAGGCTAAGAAACTTTTTGAGAAGTATATACTTAAACTCTTTAGGTAGTGGCCCTTCTTAAACAAGAAAATTTGCTTAGTGCAGTCTTTGCTTTATTACTATAGGAGATAAGTAATAATACCATCTTGAGCACTCCATTCCAGATACAAATCATATTTTTAAAATTTTCTTGAGAGTAGAAGTGGCTTTAGACCCAATGTGAAATCTATCTAGGAGACACTGAGTTGTTCACATATACCAAATGGACACAATATTTTGTATGTTGTAATCACTAAGCAAAAAGTTTACTCTTCAAAGAAACTGGAAGCAGGAAAATAGTTGCTATGTTTTTTCTTTCTTTTCTTTGAAATTAACTGAAAGGTGGCCTTGTTCATAACCTACCTGCAGGAGGAAAATAAACTATCAAACAGAAAATGAGAGGAATAAACTCACAACACATAATGGCCCCATTGAAGAGAAAACTTACAGCACAGCCGTCCGCTTTGCTTTGTTTCATTAAACACCTGGAACTCGACTCACAGTCCTCAAGCCTAACCCCTTATCTCTAAGAGTTTCTTTCCCAGCCCTGAAGAACCCTAAACAGACAACAGGGCTGCAGGCTCTTTGCCTCAGTTCCTGCCAGGACAGCTTTCAAGGACTCAGATACAGCCAGCCTCACAGAGAAGAGGCAAAAAAAAAAATTGGAAAAAGCAAACACATTCGTTCCACAGCTCCTTCTGTTATCAGTGTGCAGCTAAGAAAGCAAAAAGCCATTTTTACCCTTTAAAAACACCAAGCCACTTTTCCTCAGCCGCCAGCACTTTCCACCTTCCTTCTTGCTGTGTCATTTTCCTTCTTTCTCTCCTCCTTTCTTTTTCAGAAAAGTAAGTAAACTTTTTACTTCTATATACCCTAATCTTTGCATGAGAAATCTTTCTGTACCCATGCTGGGAGCACCTGGTGAATTCACCACTCTTACATTTGAATATTATCAATATGAACTGAATGTCTGTGTACCTCCCCAAATTCAGATGTTGAAGGCCTAACACCCAATGTGATAGTATTAGGAAGCGGGTCTTTGAGATTAGGGAATGTGGGTGGAGCCCTTATCAACTGTATTACTGCCTTTACTAAAGAGACTCCAAAGACCTCCCTTTTCCCTTCAGCCACATGAGGATGTACCAAGAAGAATATCATCTATAAACCAGGAGGCAGGTCCTGTCCTTACCAGACACAGAAGCTGCTAATGCCTTGATCTTGGATTCCCCAACCTCCAGAACGGTGAGAAATAAATTTCTACTGTTTATAAGCTACCCAGTTTACAGTCATTTGCTATAGCAGCCCTAATTGACTAAGATAGATACTAAATTATATTTATGTTGATTTTATTTTCCACTTTTTGGTTAAAGGGCTTAAAGTCCTATAATATAAAATGGTGCTTATAAATTAAATTTATGTTCCTGTGATTACTGTTGAAGAAATGTTATCATTTTTATTAAATTTGCATTTGAAACTTATTTTGGCACAAATGCATGCTCCAATTGTGCTGAAATTAAGAACTCAACAATGATGGCTATAATTAAAAAAAAACCTGACAATGAATGTTGAGGATATGGAGAAAATGGAGCCCTCATATACACCTGGTGGGAATGAAAATGGTGCAGCCACTTTGGAATAAAATCTAGCAGTTCCTTAACCATTTGAGAATGGTTAAACATAGAGTTACGGTATGATCCAGCAATTTCATTCCCATGTATGTATACAAAAAACAGCATGATCCAGAAATTTCATTCCAAGGTATGTATGCAAACACAAAACTAAGTTTTCTATCTCTCCCACTCACTACTCAACACAGAACACTTCTACAACCAAAATGTGAGGGGTTTGAACCCACCAACAACTACTTCTCTGGTGAACACTGACTGGGCATACCACAATTTAACTCAATTCTGGCACTAACTGCAGTTAGGAGAGGCCCCACACATTGAGGGCTCAGTTCCACAAGACGGTACCCCGGCTCACCACCACTTGGGGCAACAATTGCAACCCCTGGGTTGTGACCTGTACTTCTGACAGACTGTGTATAAGTCAGGGTGCCCATGACCCCTCCTCAGGTTCAATAATCTTCTAGGATGCCTCATAGAACTTACGGAAATACTTATGTTCACTGGTTTATTATATCAATGAACGAGATGACAGCCAGCTGGAGATACGTAGGGCAAGGGTCAGCAAGGTGCATGAGCACAGGAGCTTCTGTCCCTGTGGAGCTGGGGTGTATGACCTCCCAGCACAAGGGTGTCATAGCCGGGAAGCTCTACAAACCCCACAGGAGTTCAGGCATTTTCACGGAGACTTTATCATGTAGGCATGATGGATTATAAACTCCATTTCCTGCCCCTCCCCACTCTCCAGAGCATGGTGGGTCAGGGTAGAGGGCTGAAAGTTTCAAGCTTCTAATCATGGCTTGGTCTTTCTGGTGACCAGCCCCCATCCAGAATCTCAACAAGAGTCTCCTCATTAGAACAAAATATGCTCATAACATCCAGGAAATTCCAAGAGATTTAGGAGGTCTGTATCAGTAACCAGGGGCAGAGACCAATATACATGTATTTCTCTTTATTTCACAAAAAGAAATGAAAACGTATATCTCTACAAAAACTTGTACATGAACAGAAGCATTATTCACAATAGCTAGGGTGGAAACAACCCAGATGTCCATCATCAACACAAGAATGGATAAAGAAAATGAGACATATCCATAAAATAGAAAGTATTCAGCCTTAGAAAGGAAGAAAATTCTGATATGTGCTACAACATGGATGAATCTTGAAAACATTAGGCTAAGTGGAATAAGCCAGACACAAATAATAAAATATTGTATGATTTGACTTATGTGGGGTATGTGGAATAGGAAAATTCATATAGACATAAAGTAGAATACTGGTTACCAGGGCCTCAGGGGGAGGAAAGATGGAGAGTTATTTTTTAATGGGTACAGAGTGTTAATTTGGAATGATGTAAAATCACCAGAAATGAACAGTGGTGAGGGTTGGACAACAATATGCATGTACTCAACATGATTAAATTTATACCCCAAAAAGGGTTAAAACGGTAAACTTTATGTTAGAAATATTGTACCACTATAAAAAAACCTTAGAATAGCTTCCTAGATATAAAACTTATAATTTTAGTACATCTACAGATCTTAATTTAGATTAATTTTAGTTAGTAAATTGTTGACTGGGAAAAAAATGAAGTACTGAAACAAACTGTAACAGGGATGAACTTTGAAAACATACTGAGTGAAAGTATCTAGTCATAGAGGACCATAGATTGCATGACTCCATTTTGATGAAATGTCCGGAAAGGACAAATCTATACAGACAAAGTAGATCACTGGTTGCCTAGGGCTGGAGGGGATGGAAGGTTGGAGGATTATGTCTACAAGAGGTGAGATTCTTTTTTTTAGAGTAAGAAAAATGTTCTAACGTGAGTTGCATTGATGAATATAAAACTTTATAAATACACAAAAAAGTCATTCAATTGTACAATTTAAACAGGTGAATTACATCTCAAAGGTATTTTTTATAAAGAAATACAGAAACTCTACAAATACGTTAAATCTACTGATATCTAATTTGCTACAACTATTATAACATAGAAATGTTACTGACAAATGGTTGGTAGAAACTATGGGCAGCTGTACCCGTTTGTTCTCTCCTGTCATGATGATGCTTTGGGACAACCACACCCCCCCAACCCTCCCATCCAACTCCCCTGGCCCGAAACAATGAGCTCACAGGCCTGCACGTCCACACTCTGGCTCAGCAATGCTCTCCTCTCACTGGGGTCCCTTACCTGTCCAGAGGAGCTGCTGTTGGATGGTCCAGGATGGCCCCATCTGGGATGATTCACCTCATACCTCATCCCTCAGCCAGAGCCCAGGCACACGCTCATAACAGTGGCACAGAAAAACACAAGTCTGTCCTGAGCCTCCTCAGGTGTCACATCAGCAGGCATCCCATTGACCAGAACAAGTCACATGGCCTGACTCAGAGTCAAGGGTCCAGAGAAGCAGCGCTGTCTCTTCAATGGAAGGAACTGAGGAGTCTCCACGTGGAGAAGGGGATGCATCTGCGGAGGGTGAAGAATGGGGACCCCCGACACAGGAGCCTCCTGCAGCAGCTTATGTGACCAGCACAGGGTGTATGCTCTGTAAAACGTTAAAGAGAACGGATATAAACATTTCCCAGTGTTACCCTCTTCCCATTTTCACTTAAAGTTTCCCCAGAGACTTTAAAATATCTTGCTTTTTCAGTTTAATGATAGATATTAAATGATGGAATATTTCATATTTTTATATTTTAGTTTGAATGGTTGCATAATTCAGGCAGTTTTAAAAGCAAGTAATGTCTAATTTGTAATGGCAAATTCTGGTATAAATGTCAGTGGGTAACACTGTGTGACACGAGCTTCATGACTTCCTTTTTAATTGCAAGAACTTTTAGCTTTTGCAAAGATACTTTTTAAAATGCCTCTCTAGATTTTCTACTTTTATCACAGAAATACATGCTTGCATTTAAAAGCATAAATTGGCATAAGGAAATGTTAACAACTACTCCCTACACACACAATTCCATTTCTCCATTGATTTCTCCTTGATGTTTGTCTTTCTTCATGTTCATACACATAATCACAGGACTAAGATGAATATAATTATAGTATGATTTTGTTCTTTACTGTGCACTAGGTTAACATTTTGGATTTGCATTTTTCATTTCCAGAGAGTTGAAATGGCATCCTATTTTGCCTGTCTAAAATCAGTTTGAATCTTAAACGGCTCTTGTAAAGCAGGGCCTTGAAGACAGGCTTTTTGTTGCAATTGTCTCCACCTCATGGACTGAGTATGGCTTATGTTAATTAAATAACAACGGCTCACCTGACAGCGTTGGCCTTCTATGCACAGACATAAGTCAAAAGGAAGGACATTTTACTTCATCAGAGTTATTTTTTTCATTTTTAAGTGGTTGCTGTGGTTGATTTTTCGAGGGATTTGAAAGTGGTGGCTTGAAGTGGGGAACTGAAGCCCCTTCTAGCTAAATGCCTTAAGAAAAAGCAATAAAAGATATATAGTTTGGGAAGGAAGAAATAAAATGCTCTTTGCTTACAGATAACTCAATTTTCTATGTAGAAAAATCCCAAAGAACCAACAAAGTTTTCCTCTACATGAGGAAAACTACAAAACCGTTGAAAGGAATCAAAATCTAAATAAACAAAGAGATTTTTCATGTTCATAGATAAGAGGACGAAATGTTAAGATGACAATTCTCTTACTTGATCTATAAATTCAAAACAATTCCAGTCAAAACATCAGCAAGTTATTTTGACAACCTGAAAGTGAGAAACTCATTCTAAAGTTTATATGGAAAAGGTAAAAGACCCACAGTAGCCAACAATACCAGAGGGGAGGAACAAAGTTGAAGGACTTGCAGATTGATCAACCGAACAGAATAGAGAAACGAGAATTAAAAGCACAGAAACATAGTCAATTGATCTTTTAGAAAAAGGCAAAGGCAGTTTAATGGAGGAAGGACAGCCTTTTCAAAAATGATGGTAGAACCCCTGCATATCTATATGCCAAAAAAAGAAAAAAAGAAAAGCAAAAGAAAGAATCGAGACACAGTCCTTCCTCCTCAAAAATTAACTGAAAGTGAATCTTAGACCTAATTTTATAACTCATGCTATTTTTATTTGACAAACTCTAATAGTGTACATCTATGGGGTAAACTGTCATGTTTTGATACATGTATACAGTGTGGAATAATTGAACCAAGGTTATTAACATATCCATCAGCCCAATCACCTATCATTTTTGTGGTGACACATCTGAAGTTACTATCTCAGCTATTTTGAAATCTACAATATGTTATTGACTACAGTCGCCCGGCTGTGCAAGAGATTTCACAACCTATTCCTTCTGTGTGCAACTGGGTACCTGAGACCAACACCCCCGCCCCAACACAGCCTGGGGTAATCATCATTCTACTCTCTACTTCCATAGCTCAACTTCTCAGACCTCAATTAAAACACAAAACGTAAAACTTCTATAAAACAACACAGGAGAGAATACTTCTAGGTAACCTTGGGTTTAGCAATGACTTTTTAGATAACACCACCAAAATCAAGTCCACGAAAGGAAATATTGGTATGTCTTTGTTAATATCTAAAACTTTTGTCTGAGAAAGAAAGTATTAAGAGAAGGGAGAAACAAGCGAGGCACGGACTGGGAGTCAGTATTTGCAAGATACACACCTTACCAGAGACACGCAGTTAAGGGCGGTGGTGCGGCCGCCCGCAGGCTGGGAGCGCGGCTGCAGCCGAGACCCCCATTCGCTTTCGCCGAAAACCCAGGGGGCGCGCAGGCGGCGTCAGGGAGGCGCAGGCGCACAGAGGAGGGCGCGGGGTTGGGGGCGTCGAGGCCGCTGGGTCAGGTGACTGAGGGGGCGGCTGAAGCGGCGGCGGCTGAGGCGCTGCGGCAGCGGGCGGGGCTGGCGTGGAGGCTCCACAGCGCGGACCCCGCTGCGCCGACAGGGAAGAGTAGGCGTCGGCGGCGTCCGTGGCAGCCTTGGCGGCGGTGCAGAGACGAAGACGGCGGGCGCAGAGATGAGGGCGTCGTGGCGGCCCCTCGGGCGGCTGAAGCGGCAGCACTCGGAGGGGAACAAACGGCGGCGGCGCTGCAGCAGCGGGCAGGACTACCCCGGATGCTCCCCGGCGCGGACCCCGCGGCGCTCACCGGGAGGAGGCGGCGCACCCGTGAGGTGAGCGAGACGGCCCGAAGCCCGGCCGGGGCGCTGCTGCTCGCACTGGCTGCGCACGGACCCCCGGTCGGTCGTGCCCGCGGGGCCAGAGGCGCGCCGGGCTCGGCCGCAGGCAGCTTTAGCTTCGCGGGTGGCGGCTCCGCTGTGCGGCGGCGCTGGCGGCTGCGGGGCCCAGGACGCGAGAGGGTCGCGACCCCGCCCGTCCCCTGGCAGTCCGGCCCCGAGTCCCAGACGCTGATTGAAGGCGGCGGCGGTGGCGGGCAGACGGGGGCGGCCTCGGGCCTGGGCTCGTGGACCTGCCCTGGTCAGTGGAAGGGGGCGTGTCCCTGTCCGGGACTGGGGGCCGCCGTGGGTGGCACCTGCCCAGGAGCGCCTTTGTGGGGTTGCGCGCTGCGGCCGGTGGAGTTTGGCACGCTGCGGTTGCAGTTAACCGCCAAGCGGGAAACTGTCCATTCTGCCCCCAGACTTACCTGCAATTCATTTTAACGCAGAACTTTGGCGGGAGAGCGGGAGGGGATCACATGGTTAAAGCAGTACTCAGCACCGGACGGAGAGATTTATCTGACAGTATTGCTAAGGGCTCAGGGGTAGTACTAATTTCTTGAAGCAATTTTCTCCGGTAACCCGAATCACCTCTCTCCTTTTTATTTTTCAACACCAACTTTATTTTCTTGGGAAACTTACTTTTCCCTTAACTCTCTTCCTCCTTCACTTTCCCCAAAGAGTCTGCTAACCGACAGCTGTGACCTTATTTTCTTTCATTGTTACTGCACATGACAACATTGTGAATGATCGCCTTTCTTGACCTTTTTGGATTTGTGGTGATGTGTTAAATTGACTTTGTTTAAATGATCTGCTTGAATTAGAGCCCCCGTTTTCCAGGTGGCTGTCCCCTTACTGCTAGTCCTGAAATCTTCTTGCCTACTTGTGTCTGGGAATTTAACTTTGAGAGGAAGAGAGTGAATATGAATAAGTGAAAAATAAGGTGATGTGTAATGATGGCACTTTGCATTTTTCACAGTACACTATACCACTGCAAAACAGTTTTACAGGCTGTGCGAACTCACTTGGCCATTGACCAAAAGGTTTTGAAGGTGGTGGTGGTGGGCTTTTTTTAGTAATTGCTGTTAAGACAGTTATTTAAGAAGGCTGAAGAAAAATTGGAAAAGTTTGAACTAGAAGAGAAGGAAAGAGGGTATAGTTTGAAGAGGAGACAGGGTCGACAAAAGGTAGTCATCTGTGTTAGTTACCAGCTTTCGATTCCTTAAGTCCAAAACTTAGGAAAGCAATTTCTGATGTATATTACATGTGCATTTTTTATATTGGCTGGAACGATTGAGTTTTTATTTGATCCCATAAAATTTTTTTGTTTGAAATTTTATGTGTTTCAGAAACAGTAAAGAAAATTCTTTCTTTATTAAAGGTGCAGATTACCTGATGTGAAATCATAATATTACAACTTTCAGTTTTCAGTTACTAGAAGGATAAGGTTTTCTTTCATACTCTCTATGCTAGGTTTGTATTGTATGATGCTGTTCTCCATAGCCCAAAGTTGAGTTAAATAGCTGATGCAGTTTTAAATGTAAAATAGTAGCAGGGGAGGAATCATCAGACATAGTCATTTTCTTTCACAATTATTTGCTACAAACATGTGGCGATGTAACAAAACAGAAATTAGTGTCTCTTTATATCCAAAAAGGGTTTTACTGGTGATTCTCTGGTGGTGGTATATAGTTTTACGAGGCAAATTTTGATTATGAGGAGACAGATGTATTAGGACCAAACAAATGAAGATATGGTTTACTAAAATGAAATAAAATATTTTATTTGCACTCAGCTTTTGGGGAGACAAAATTTTTTCTTTTATAGGATTGTGTATAGTAAGTAAACACCACAGCATCTTAAAGCAGCGTCTGATGAAGCTAGCTGCCATGTTTTAGACCAGTAGTTGCCCTCGTTTACTTTAATGTAAAATTACTGAAAATGAAAACTAATATTTATTTGGGACTAAAGAATTGTCTTTTGGTTCTAGTTTTACGGAAACTACAGAAACTGAAAGGTTTAGAGATTTGTAGCTGCAGAAAAAAAAATAAGTGTTGAATGCTAATAATGTTATGGGCACTGCTTTATATGTGTTGCCTCATTTAATCCTCACACCAAACTTGTCAGGTAGATATCAGCATTTTATAAATGAGGAAACTTAAGCCTTAAAGATAAATGTAAACCCATTGTGAGTCAGGACTTGACGTAGGTCTGTCTGACTCTGGTTTGTATTCTTACTGACATTGTGCTCTACTTCTGCCTCTTTCCTCTTAACACTCTTTCATGGTATTGTGACTTGGAATGGGCCTTTGATGTTGATTTAGTAATAGAGGGAGACCCAATTGCTGCCCCAGATTTATAAGTGGCTGATCATGTTGACATAGTAGAGCTAATTGGCAGAATCTTTCTTAGTATTTGTGATTCTCTTTTGGTTACCGGTCAAAAACTTCCTCAGAGTCTACATAAGAATACCCTTCTTGTTGGTCAACAATCCGGTTTTAAAGCATTTCACTAATTTGGAAAAGACAGTCACTTATACATCTGTAGTCAAAAAGCAGTGTGTAAGCGAAGTCAGTGGCAGGTGCCTGTAGTCCTAGCTACTGTAGAGGCTGAGGTGGGAGGATCGAATCCAGCCAGGGCAACATGATGAAACCCGGTCTCGATCAATCAATCAATGGCAGTGTGGAGCAGAACTGCAGTGTATACACACAGGTGCTTTAGATTTTTTTTTATCAGATTTTATCTTTTCAGATTATCGGTGGCTTTAATGTAAGATTCTGGTATCGTTCAAGGCTTCTTGATGCTCTGTAAAGTCAGCATTTCATGAATAATTTTCTTAGATTTAGGAAGAAAAGACTAGCAGATCCAAACTGATTGCTAGTCTATTAGAACCTCTCAAATGATTGTATAGGTGAATTATCAGCTAAAATAAGTATTGAAGGTATCAAAAGGCCAAAATTCCCACTAGATAGTAGTAGTTAGGATATTATGATTCATTGTATGTGAGGGGGGTGCAAATAGATTTTGGAAAATACGGCCAAAGGAAAGAAAGAAATGAAAAGATTTATATTGTCATAAATGTTTATTAAGGTACTGAAGTTATAAATCAGATGGTTGTTGCTTGTCTCAAGCTAAGGGAACAGATTTAGGGTTGATGGCCTCCCTCACTTTACCTTTTTAATCTTGGTGAGATTTTACTACACAACATGTAGTAGGTTTTGATTTAGTACCCTGTGTATAAGTGGGCAGTCTTTAAGGATATTTGCAAAATTGTAAGAAAGTGTCACTCTTGTCACTAAATTTTACTTTGTTTTTTAAAAGTTTTCATAAAAATGTAATTTGTTAACATGTGATAGGTTTATTTTTATTGAGCTCATAAATATTTTTAAAGTTCTCACTTCTAATTTGATTTTGATTGATTAGTAATAGCTATAGCCCACAGAAACAAAAGTACTTTGAGATACTGGTTAACTTTCAAAAGTATAAAGGGTCCTGAAATGGTAGTATTTGAGATTTGCTGTTTTAGTGTATTATGGAGGGCTTGGGAGTGGAGAGGATAGGTGAGGAGCTTAACTTGGGAAAGATGATAACATCTGAGACATAAACAAGGGGCTTCGAGAATGAGCAGGAGATTTTGGTCTTATCAGTGATACAGAATCTAGAGAATGAGGCAGTAATAGAATAGAAGGACTATAACTTTGGAGCTAGATTGCCCCAGGTTCAAATCCCAGCTCTGCTACTCACCAAGTGTGTGTGCCCTTGGACCAATTATGTCACGTTTGGGTCTCAGTTTCCTCATCTACAAAATGAAGGTAGCTAATGGGTTGCTATGAGAATTAAATTGGGATAATACAGGTAAGTTATTGCTTGGTAGTTGAAAGCAGACTTGAATCAGACTTGGCTTAAAACAACAATTGTGACATTTAGTATCTATGGCCTCAGGCAAGTTCCTTATTCTCGGGACCTTCCTTTCTTTTTGTAAGGAGAATAATATTGTCTAATTACCAGAGTACTGAGGATTAAATGAGATAATGCATGTGAAGTGCTTGCTAGGCCTGACAGGTAGTGTGAATGCTAGAAAAATGTTGGCTGTTATATGCCTAGTGCAGTGCATGCCCCAGGTAACCAGGTGCACCAGTGTGGTAAAGCTGGTGTCTGCCACAGGTTCCACTCCTTGCCTATCCCTGACTGTGATCTAATGGCATTCTGTTAATAACATTGAAATCTCCTCCTGCCTTTTGCTTGTGTATTCCATCCTGATCCTGGCAAAAGCACTTGCCCATGGGTTACACTCTGTCCCAGCCCCGCTACCTTGGTTGAGCCTGCTCTCTGGAAGCTCCTCCCATACAGCTCCCAGCATGGCATGGCATGCCTTCTGTTTCGAGGGCCTGAGTACCATAAATCATAATTTCATATGCCTTGCTAAATGTAATATCGCAGCTGTGTTGGAGTGATCCTTAGAGGCCCCATAAGGAGGACTGACTCCCCCACTTACAACGCCAGTCTTGACTGGACCCTTGGCAGGAAGACCTTAGCATGGTTTGGCGTTGCCTCCACTTGACCACAGCACCAGCTCCCACCTCAAGGACCTGGTAAAAGCACAGCAAAACAAAACCAAAGGAAGCAGAAGGAAAGAGATAATAATGGTAAAAGCAAAAATCAGCGAAATGGAATGCCAAAAATGGCAGGAAAATCAATTAAAATGAAGCTGTTTGAAAAAAACATTTTGAATGAGAAATCTCTACTGACTGACCAAAAAAAATAAATAAATAAATAAATAAAAAATGTCCAGAAAAATTACCCATACCAGGAATGAAAGGGAGGATACCATGCAGGTCCTGCAGGCATTGACAAGATAAAAGACTACAGGCAGTCCTACACACATAAATTTGACAACTTGGATGGAATGGATTTGCATTTCCACAAGTTCTTCAATATGTAATAGAAAACCCAGGGGAAAATATGTGCAAATCATATATTGGGCAAAGACTTGTACGCAGAATAAAGAAAGAACTCTCTAAACCTAACAGTAGGAAGATTAAGGAAATGGGTAACACTTGAACAGATACTTCTCTAAAGATATGCAGATAACAAGCACATGAAGAGATGCTCAACATCATTAGTCATTAAATATGTTAGTCATATAAAATGCAAATTAAACCATTATAAGATACCAAACCTACTAGAATGACAAAAAAAAAAAAAAAAAAAAAACACTGAGAATATCAAGTGCTCATGAAGATACAGTGAAATTGAATCTCTTGTAAATTGTTGGTGGGATGGTAAAATAGTATAGCCATTCTGGAAAACAGTTTGGCTGTTTGTAATAAAGTTAACCATATACTTACTGTATAAGCCATGTTATATTCATGAAAATTTATAATAGAGAAATGAAAACTTATTTCCATAAAAGTCTGTATATTTATGTTTCTCCAGCTTTATTTCTTTTTTTTTTAAAACTGTATGTTTAATACATTTGAAGGAA
Source organism: Eulemur rufifrons (assembly GCF_041146395.1). NCBI lineage: Eukaryota > Metazoa > Chordata > Mammalia > Primates > Lemuridae > Eulemur > Eulemur rufifrons. The sequence continues at coordinate 61,253,674 of NC_091000.1, read as the reverse complement.
TAGAAGAAGTGCAACAAGGATTAAAATTTTATAATATAGCTTAGACATTTACATAAAAGAGGTTTCGTTTTTCAAAGAGGTTTCCACTATTTCACCGTCCTTTCTATCGTCTCAGAGCAATAAATAGTAATTACAACACAAGGTGTTCCATTGTGTTGGACAGTAATTATATCTTTATGTTTCACATTATCATCTCCAAAACTCTACCCTTCATTTCACAGCAGTCTCACTGCTCTGTTTCACAGTCAAATTGTACTCCACTCAAATTTGATGAGCTCAAAGAAATGAGAGCAAACAACAGTTAAATTCATGTGAACACATGAGGACCAAAGATTTTTGAGTACTGATTTAGTAAAAGAGTGTCTACTAGAACAAGCTTTCTTTTATTTATTCATATTATTAAATCGGCAGTAATAATAATGAAAGCTATATTAATGAAGAAGAAACTCTGGAATGAGGTCATTAAATATAACTAACTACAGTTTAAATATAGATACAATGTATTTCCTGATTAATATCAAGTAAATACCTAACCTGTCTATCCTGAATTCTGGTCTCAGTGAAAAAGGTCAGTGACAATTACAAAGAAGGTGTTTCATATTGTCAGGCTCATTTTTAAAACAATGAGATCCTTAAATTGCTTTAGTCTTTCTTTTTATCAGAGATTTCTGTTGGTCTTCTTGTTGGTAATCCATTTATATCGCCACCCTTACAGACTATTTTGCCCTTATCTTTATCATTGGATTCTTTTTTCTTTTCTTTTTTATTTCAGTATATTATAGGGGTATGAATGTTTAGGTTACGTATATTGCCCTTGCCCCACCCAAGTCAGAGCTTCAAGCATGTCCATCCCCCAGACGGTGCGCACCGCACTCATTAGGTGTGTATATACCCATCCCCTCCACCCCCTCCCATCTGCCTGACACCCGATGAATGTTACTACTGTATGTGCACTTAACTGTTGATCAGTTAAAACCAATTTGATGGTGAGTACATGTGGTGCTTGTTTTTCCATTCTTGGGACATTTCACTTAGTAGAATGGGTTCCAGCCCTATTCAGGATAATACAAGAGGTGCCAGATCACCATTGTTTTTTTGTGGCTGAGTAGAACTCCATGGTATACATATACCACATTTTATTAATCCACTCCTGTATTGGTGGGCACTTGGGTTGTTTGCTGCTATAAACATTCTAGTGCAGATGTCTTTTTTATAGAATGTCTTTTGTTCTTTTGGGTCGATGACCAGTAATGGGATTGCTGGATCAAATGGTACTTCTACTTGTAGCTCTTTGAGGTATCTCCATATTACTTTCCACAGAGGTTGTACTAGTTTGCAGTCTCACCAGCACTGTATGAGTGTTCCTATCTCCCCGCATCCATGCCAACATTTATTGTTTCGGGGCTTTTTGATAAAGGCCATTCTCACTGGAGATAAGTGATATCTCATTGTGGTTTTGATTTGCATTTCCCTAATCATTAGAGATGTTGAGCATTTTCTCATGTTTTTTGGCCATTGTTCTATCTTCTTTTAAAAAGTTTCTGTTCATGTCCTTTGCCCACTTTTTGATAGGGTTGTTTGATTTCATTGGGTTCTTAGCTTTTCTAGGCCATATACGACTAACAAAAGGGGAAATCAGAGGGCCTATGTATGGCTCCAGAAATTTTTTATAGACCCAGAGCAGAATTGGAATGATACACAAGAAACACACACTGTTGTCCCAGGCTTGAGCTCTTGAATGTGAGAGCAAAGTGGGGTGCATGGGGAGAGTGCACCTGGAGAGCACAGGTGGCTGCGAGGTGCCAGGGGTGCAGAGAGGAGAATGGCACACAGGCTGGGGCTCCTCACGAGCTGCCTGGGCTGAAGCCCAGGCCAGAGCCCACCTCTGGCCAGAACTCCCAGCTGCCAGCCCAGGCCAACCCCAGCCCTGCTCACCAGCAACCACGAAGCCCAAAATCTATCCAGCTTTATTTCTAAGAGTCAGAAACTGAAAACAATGCCCTTGATTTATGATGAATATGTTTTTCTACCTACTGTACACATAGGGGAAGGAAAATAATAAAGAATCTTTTAGCGATACAGTGTGCTTAACGAGCGTTGATTCCAGTGTTCCTGTGTATCGTTGGTATTTCGTAGTGAAATAAAGGGATATGATTTATTTGTAGCAAGAATATTTTATAACTAGGGAATAGAAAGAAAATAAAAGCCGTGCAGATCTTGACAAACTGTCTGAATTTGCTAAAATCTTTACAATGTTTCCTAAACTGCTTCACAGTCTTACATTAAGAACATAAAATTTAAGGTTCTAGGGAATGCATGTGGTCCGCGGCAGCCTGGTATAAATCCCTGCAGGTGAGGGGACAGAGAGGAAACCAGGGTGAGGACTGGCTTTTATGTTATCACCTTCTCATGTGGACCTTTCTGAGGACGTTCTCCCAGGACACTGGCAACCTCGGCTATGGAGTCTCCCCAAATTTACTGATGGTCCAGGAGGGAAAGGTGGTGTGGGTTGAGCCTTGAGATTTACAGCCTCCAGGAACTGGAAGTTTGAACTCCACCTGTGATTCATCTGGAACCTTATAATATGTGTTTCTATTAATAGCATCTGTCAAGTGCACTGTAGTCCCAGCTACTTGGGAGGCTGAGGCAATAGGATCACTTGAGCCCAGGAGTTTGAGGTGCTGTGAGCTAGGCTGAGGCCATGGCACTCTAGCTGAGGCAAGAGAGTGAGACTCTGTCTCAAGAAAAAAAAAAAAAGTCTAGAAATGTAATTTATCACAGTATTAGATTAGGAGAGAAAAATGGGGTCATATAAATGGAACCATAAAAAGCATTAGTAATATTTTATTTTTATATGTCAAAACACCCTGTAAATTAGCAATCAAATGGAACTTACTTACAGGAGAAAAAGAACATGTAAAAATGAGGAGAGGAAACATCGTCTTAAATGAGGATGCATTACCTTTCAACCTGAAATCAGAGTAGTATGCAGGCCAGGACATGACAGTTTTACCCACGTGAGTTGGGTAAACATGAACGAGTTCCACGGGATCCCTGACGTGATGTGAGAGTGAAGTGAGAATTGATGCAACCACTTTGGAAATCAGTTTTATGTGATCTCTTAAAGTTGAACATCCACAGAACCTATAGCCAACTGGCGCACTCTTAGGTGGATGCCAGATGGAAGCTCCGACACATAAAAGACAATCGAAAAAGCAGAACAACGTTCGTAGGAGCATTGCTCACAGACACGGGATGTGGAGACCACCCAGGGCCCTGTGATGGTAGCACCTGTGTCGTCACATAATCCGTCCTCAGGTCCGTCCCATAAGGACACACTGTGCTGAGAAATCACGGCAGCGGTGGAATACCAAATTAAACACACAGACCGATGCCAGGCTTGTAAGCTGAGAACCAATGAAGACGTGAGTTCTGTGGTTCCCACAGGTTGAATTTTGTGAAGGTGCAGTTAATCCAAAACACTGAGACCATTTAATTCAATTAATAGTATTAGATTAGAATAGAAATCCCTTTGACCAATATAGATTTTTGAAAGTTGGTGGATTTATGGGATTTCCTCCATATTTTTCTAAATAAAAGAAGCTAGTATTAATGCTATTTCTAAACAAACTCATATATTCAGTATTTAACACGAGTATTTTAAAATGTGACAGTCTGAGTACATGAAACATAAGAATTAGGTGTATGTTCAACCATAGCTGGTCATGCATAATTGTTAAAAAAAAAAATCTAATATGTTTCTACTAAATCTTTCCTTTCTCAAGGAATACATTTTTCTCTAGGCTTCAGCTTGGAACCAGAGCTATCTAACCTGTCCACTCTCAATTACACTGGTTACAAGAGAAACAATGATTCTAACTAAAAAGAGAAGGCTTCCACATGCTGATGAGGGTATTGAAGACTGCAAAGACACACACCAATGCCAGGCGGGACCCTCTTCCCTCATTTTGACTCACCAGCCCCAGGTATACACAGCGGCTACCTGAGAAGGTGGGAAAGTTACCATTTGAATTCTGGAAGAGTTTTTCCAGATGTAGTGTTCACCCTACCCCTATTAGAATGACATTTATTGAAAAGTCCAAAAACAATAGATGCTGGTGTGGATCCAGAGAGAAAGGAACGTTTATACACTGTTGGTGGGACTACAAATTAGTACAGCCTCTGCGGAAAACAGTATGGAGATTCCTGAAAGAACTGAAAGTCTACCTACTATTTTATCCAGCAATCCTGCTAGGGGGGATTTACCCAAAGGAAAAGAACTCATTTTCCCAAAAAGGTATCTGTACTTGAACGTTTATGGCACCACAATTCACAATTGCAAAGATGTGGAATCAACTCAAATGCCCATCAATTCATGAGGGGATTAATAAAATGTGATATATGGACAGCATGGAGTACTACTCAGCCATAAAAAGATGAATTAATTACCTTTGCGACAAGGTGGATGGAACTGAAGACCATTGTCCTAAGTGAAGTATCACAGGAATGGAAAAACAAGCACCACATGTACTCAGTATTAAAGTGGAACTAAGGGATGAACACACATGTGCACAGAGAGAATGAAACTCACTGGAAATCAACCAGGGGGGAGGAGGAAGAGGGGAGCTGTAGGAACCAACTTAATGGTTACTATGAACATTATCTGGGTGATGGGTACACCTATATCCAGGACTCAAACATTACAAAAATATTTGTACCCCATTGATATTTTGAAATAATAATTAAAAAAAACAGACAGTAACTAGACATAACTTGAAGCCATGTAAAGAAATAAAGATATTGATGAAGGTTAAATACATGGAAAAATATAAAGGCTAATATTGTAACCATAAAAAAAAAATTTGAAATGAACTCAGTAAGTTAGGCATAGGATTCTATTTAGATGAGAAACAACTAAGGCTTAATGAGGTTGACCAACTCCCCCAATGGTGCCAGTTGGATCTTTCTGGAAGCTTGTGCTGGGGTGAGGTTAGGCATGCCAGTGGTTTGGGAGTAACACCTGTGAGAAAATGAGGCAGAGTTAGAGGGAGGCATTCTTAAGAAAGCTCCAAACTCTTGGCACTTTTGCCTATGTTGTGTTGAGACTCAGAAAATGATATGGAAAGATGGCGCTTTGGCACAGTTAGTAGTTTGAACTGAAGGATACTGCAAATGCCTCAAAAGAAAAAATCAAACAACCCTATCAAAAAGTGGGCAAAGGACATGAATAGAAAATTTTGAAAAGAAGATATAAGAATGGCTAACAAAAATATGAAAAAATGCTCAACATCTCTAATCATCAGGGAAATGCAAATCAAAACCACAATGAGATATCACTTAACTCCAGTGAGAATGGCCTTTATCAAAAAGTCCCAAAACAATACATGTTGGCATGGATGTGGAGAGACAGGAACACTCATACACTGCTGGTGGGACTGCAAACTAGTGCAACCCCTGTGGAAACCAATATGGAGATACCTTAAACAGATTCAAGTAGACCTACCATTCGATCCAGCAATCCCATTATTGGGCATCTACCCAAAAGAACAAAAGTCATTCTATAAAAAAGACACCTGTACCCAAATGTTTATAGCAGCACAATTCACAATTGCAAAGATGTGGAAACAACCCAAATGCCCATCAAAATTCATGAGTGGATTAGTAAAATGTGGTACATGTATACCATGGAATATTACTCAGCTATAAGAAATAACGGTGATATAGAATCCCTTTTGTTCTCCTGGAGAGAGTTGGAACCCATTCTATTAAGTGAAGTATCCCAAGAATGGAAAAATAAGCGCCACACGTACTCACCAGCAAATTGGTTTCCCTGATCATCACCTAAGTGCACATTTGGGAAGAGCACCAATTGGGTATCGGACTGAGGTGGGGGTTGGGGGGAGGGGATGGGTATATACCTATATGATGAGTGCAGTGTGCATTGTCTGGGGAATGGACACGCTTGAATGTTCTGACTCAGGGGGATGGGGGTGGGGGGAGGGGATGGGGGCTATACCTACATGATGAGTGCGATGCTCACTGGGGAATGGACACGCTTGAAGCTCTGACTCGAGGGGGGGGATGGGTGGGATATAGGCAATATATATAACCTGAACTTTTGTACCCCCATAATAAACTGAAATAAATAATATAAAAAAAATTTTATCTTTTATTGAGGTAAGATATACAGATATAATTTACGATTTTTACTATTTTTAAGTGTACATGTGAGCAATCCTAAATACCTTTATACTATTTTTTTCCCCCTTCATCCTCCCCTTCCCAGCCTCTGGTAACTGTCATTCTACCCTCTACCTACATGAAATCCACTCATGTAGCTCCCACATATGAGTAAAAACACACAAAATTTGTCTTCCTATGCCTGACTTATTTCATTTAATGTCATGACCTCCAATTCACCCATGTTGCCACAAACGCCATGGTTTCATTCTTTTTCATGGCTGAGTAGTATTCCATTATGTATACAGACCACATTTTCTCCATCCATTCATCCACTGATGGACACTTGGGTCAATTCCACATTTTGTCTACTGTGAACACTGCTGCAATGAACATGGGAATGTAGATGTCTCTTTGATGCATGTCTTTCCGTTCTTTTGGTCATATGCCCAGCATTAGGATTGCTGGATCATAGGGGGTAGTTCTATGTTAAGGTTTTTCTGTCTCTTTATGACCATCTCCTGCCTCTCTTTGTCCCCAAGGAAGGCCACAGAAGCTAGAATTCCTCATCCCCACCATGGGTTACACAAGGGCTGTCCGGAAAGTATCCAGCCATGTATATACTCTAACCCCTTTGCCCAAAAGCTGGCTTTAAAATCTAGAAATATGACTCTAACCTTCCACCGCCTTTCTGTGTAAGAGCCGGCCATAAAGAGATTCTCTGGCCTACCTCGTCTGAAAGTAAGATCACAGGACCCTCATTCCAAGAGGGGTCCTGCCCTATACCCAGGAGGAAGGAATGTCACAGAGAGAGGCCAAGAAGAATCTACAGACAGGCTTTGCCGGGATTCCCTACTCGATCTGTTGCTGTTAGATCACCCCCTTTTTGTCCAGTGACATTTCTACACGGCTGTCCAGTCTTCCTTGAATCTATGCATGAAACTGGACAGCTTTCCCTTGGGTCTTTGTTTCTAAAGCTTCCCATGTCACGTACAACTTCGATTCAATAAATGTTTTATGCTCCTCTCTTGTTAACCTGTCTTTTATTACCGGAGTGTCAGCTGTGACTCTTATAAGAAGGAGAAAAAGTATCTTACCCCTGCTGCTGTAGGGATAAGAAAAAGAAATTGAAAATCGTGGAAGTGCTGCAGACATTGCCCCAGCGCATTTTGTTTCCCATGGCCCCACAGGCCTACTGGAGCAGCTGGGCAGATCAAGAAGGGAAAGTTTCCAGGGGAAGAAGTAAAAGATGGATTAGAACTTCAATCCTAGAGTTCCTAGCTAGTTCTACCGCTGTGCTTCCTCGACTTCCCTGCTGGGAAGACTCTCCAGGGGCAGATGTCAAAAATAACAGATTCGTGTTTTCCCAATTAATTCTCACCTGGAATATATGAGAAGTGCGCTACAGAGAACACTAGCCTTGCTGCTTAAGCTCTTAGGACTTCACAGCACTTTTTTCCATAGGAATTTCTTCTGTTGAATTGCTAATACTTCCAGCATCCAGAAAAAAAAAAAATATATATATATATATATAAATGTTTTATTTACAGAAGCCTCCTGTCTTCATATCAAAAACTCTTCAAATTGCATTCTTTCTCTTCATTCTTCTAAATAAAAAAAGCTAGTAAATAACATTGTTCTCTTCAGCAGCATCTAACAATGGGAACATCCTCCTGGGAAAACTTTTTGTGTCAAATATTAGAGTAAAAAAAAGGAGCAGTTTACTCTGATGCGGTGCTGATTTATGAAAGTGTGGAATTAATGAAAATGTAATTTTCTATAGGGGAAAAGGACACTTCTACTTTTGAGGCAAAATTTTGTCTCCATTATATATTTATGAAAATGGTTATGTCCAAGGAAAAATGCATTTGTTGTAATTAATTTTGAGAGACGAAGAATAGGTAGACATAGATGTCATGGTGGTAAACTAGGCACATGGTGTATCTCTCTGTGCTGAATGTGTAGAAATAATTAAAATTGTATAAATGCAGATGTATACAGCCATGCCTGTACTCTGAATGGGGATGTCTCAGGAAGACCAGACGTTCATGTAACCTGCAAGATCAGACAGGCAGCAGGTGGAGGGAAACCCAACATTGGAGGAGACGCCAGGACACAGGGCATCGTAGGAAGTTCCAGAGTACAAAGAATCATGGCATTGGGAACAGGGAGGTGGGAAAAAGGAGAAGGCAGAGTGCATTAGGTGGCCGTATTTGGTCTGTGGGCTGTAACTTGATTCCCTTGCTTTAGAGATTTAAAACATCAGTAACACTTGGGAAATGGTTAGAAGCCCAGGCCCACCAAGACCTGTGAAAACTGGAGCTAAATTGTGTGAAGACATTCAAGTGAACATTTTAAAATCTATTGCTGGTCCTTCTGTTATGGAATGTTGCCTTGTAAGATTCAGGGGAAGTAAGGTTGGTTATTCCCCGTGGCCCCAATGTTTGCTGCATAAGCACACACGCGTGTACACACATACATACACACACACACAGAATAACATTTGAAAAGCACTGTTGTAACATGAGGGTACCACTTAATTCCTTATCAAAGGAAATATCTTCATGGTTGACACCACCTTAATTATTATTATGAAAGGCTCAAAGTAGGCAAAAAAGAAGTAAAGCCAATTCCTTAAGAAAAACATGTGAAAAGTATTTAAAGTGGAAGAATATCTTTGTTATCCACAATGTGCTTTCAGTGAAGTCTCAAATAAGGGTAGGGTTCTACTTTCAGACCTTACATAAATCTAGTGTGCTCATCAATATAGGCGACCATTGTATTGGGTGCTATTTCTTCTACCATCCTCACAGATTTTTTATCAGGAGGAGAGTGGTTAGGGTTGCAAAGAGATGTTGGGAGTAGCTTCTACCCATTTCCCGAGGTCCGGCAAGTTACAGCCCATGGACCAAATCTGGCCCACCTGATGTTTTTGTAAATAAAGTTTTATTGGCACACAGCCCTGCCCATTCATTTGCATATTCCCTATGTCTGCTTCCACGCTGCAATGGCAGAGTCAAGCAGTTGTACAGAGACCACGTGGTCTGCAAAAGCCCTAAAAGTAGGCAAGTGGGAAGAAATGAACCTTAGAGTATTTGGGGGTGACCTCAGCAGCTCAGTCTCAGTGTGCTACAACTGCATGAGGAAGGAAGACTCATTCCTGGGGAAGCCCACATCAGGGAGCTCCGTAGAGCATCTCAGAGCAAAGCCTCATCAGAACCAGTGCACATCAAATACTCACACAGAGATGGTTATGGAAAAGTTATAGATGCTAGATAGAGATAGTTATACACAGATATAGTTATATAAATAGACTTAGACATAATAATCATGCACTACATAATGACCTTTGGGCCAAGGATGGACTGTGGGGAGTTAGTTACGCTCCCCGCAAAGAGGTTTTTCTCTGGTCGGGTCTCTCAGGCAGGAGTCGTCACAAAGGATGAAAAAATAGTAGGAAACAGAAATAAAAATAATAATATGCAGAGCCAAAGATATAGTTTATAAAGTAAAGGTTTATGAAAATAGACAAAGGAGGGTGTCCGGATGATTATACCCTTCCCGTGGAGATATAACAAAGACTGAACTTTTTACATGGGTATTTATAGGGCAGATACATGCTCAGGTTGCCAAGGGCAATGGGATTTACATAACAACAGGCAGTTTGTTTTAAGGCCAAAGTCTTCTAAAAGGCTACTACAGATCCTTTAACTAACTCTATCTAGGTGAACAATAGGTTACAAAATCTTCTTAGGGCAAACTTCCAAGTTTTATGATAAGGCTATTACTTTAGCAAAAAACAGAGACATCTTGGCTCCAGTAATTGTGTTCTTGGAGACAGAGATGATCTCAGAAGTCAACATGAGCTGTGCCTTGTGCTAATTACTTTAACCACATGGTTCTGTCTGGGCCCCGCTTGGGCATTAGCATATCTATTTGATCAGCTCTCATCTCTGGTGGCCTTTGATCAGCTCTGGCAACCTATGGCCCTCAGTGAAGCCTGTCTTGTCTTTCAAAACAGGTGAGAACCATAGGCCCAGCTTACAGCTGTCTCTTTGAAATGCAGCTGTTACTGACCAATGAGACACCCTCCTGAGGCAAGGCAGCTTTTGAACTAACACATTTACTTTTTCTTTAAGGCAAGCCTTATCTGACTTCTGAAATCAAATCCTGTCTCCAAAAATACAGGGGGCATTTCTATAACTCAGTATTCTTAGGCTCAACAGATGGACCACATATATAACTGTGGTCTTGTAAGATTATAATACTGCATTTTTACTGTGCCTTTTCTACATTTACTTATGTTCAGATACACAAATACTTAGCACTGTGTTACAATCACCTACAGTATTCAGTGCAGTAACGTGCTCTACAGGTGTGTGGCCCAGGAACAACAGGCTACATAACACAGCCCAGGTGTGCAGTAGGTGCACCATCGAGGTTTGTGTGAGTGCACGGTACGATGTTCACACCGTGACAAAATCACCCAGCAACACTGTTCTCAGAACATGTCCCTGTCATTAACTGATGCATGGCTATAATTTAGATATAGACAGATATAAATACAGTTATAGAGACATAGCTATAGATATAGGTATATATCACCTCTAGGGAGGTGATGTGTATGGAGATAGAGAGAGAAATATTTTAATATACAGATACAATTATAGAGAGAGATGTTGATTTAGTTATTGATATAGATAAAGGTATAGAGATGATGTAGTTATAGATAAATAGCTATGTAGATAGATACAGATATTGATACAGATGTAGTTACCTAGATACAGATATATAGATACACAGATATAGAGATAGACATAAAAATGCAGATGTATAGATAGAAATATTGATACAGATATAAATATGTGTATGGGTATAGATATATAGAGATATAATTAAGATTAGATATAATCACAGATGCAGTTATATATAGATACATACAGAGATATATATAGACACAGACACTCATAGATACAGGTTAACATATAGCTATAGATAGATATAGATATTGATGAATATGGATATAGGCCTACATACATGCATCAATATAGCTCTGTCTGTACCTGTACCTATTTCTGTTTCTCTGCCTGTATCTCAGACTGGAGCATTCAAAGCATGTCACTGTAGTGGAATGTCACTCTCGTGGCCCTCTTTCTATGCACCAGAGTGTCCCACGGATGTGATTCACCACAACACACTGCACCTCTCACTCTGGTACACTCAGCCCTCAGCATAACTCAGATGAGAAATCACTGTAGGACTCTCAGGAGAGAAAAGATAACCTCTTCTCTCAGGGTTGAACTTCATGACTCCACGTGTGTGATTCATAGTCTAGAACTTAACTTTCCCTGGACCTTGAAACTCAGTTACAGAAGGAATAAATACAGTAAAACAATTTAACATCTATAAGGAATATAATTACTGAATAAACTATATTCCGTGTGACCTATTTAGACAAATGTGTCCTCCTTACATTTCAAAGTTTTGTTCCTATGCATTTGAAGATTGTTTATTTAATCCTACTTGGGAATCGATTCTATTTGGATAGTTATTTTAGATGAAAACAGAAAGGAATCTTTAAGAAACATTGAGAATGAAGGGTTGACCATTCTGTTACGCATAGCAGTCTTGTAAGATTCAGGAGGAGTAATTCCAACACTCACTGTGCCTCCCCCAATGTACACACACACACACACACACACACACACAGGATATCACAATCCTGTCCATTCCACACCTCCTTCTCCCAGAAAAGGCAGCTAATGTACCACTGCCCTGCAATTAACAAGTAGGTGCCCACCTAAATTGCTTTATCCAGTTGAAGAGTAAACATTTTAATATTAGAAAATGAAAATCCCAATTCTCTCCCTTGTTGACTCAGTTCTGACAACATTGATGATGCTGACTCAATCAACGGAGCAAAGAACAACGTGTAAAAAATAAGTGAAACTGATATTTTCCCCAAAATCTTTCCTGTTATATACCAAAAATACTTACGAAGCAATAATTGATGAAGAAATGAGTGTCTCTCCCTATAATAGCCTCAACACTCTTGTGTTTAAGGCAACAATATAGTGCAGAAGGGAAAAGGTGTGAGAAAAATATTATTATGAAATACAGTTAAGAAGACAACAATTCTCCTTACATGGGTAAATTGGACTCTAAATACGTTCAATGTCCTGCAGTCCTCCTAAGCATCAAGCCCACACATCCACGGTGGCCCCCAAGGACTCCCTCTCTTCATCTGTATTTTTCTAAAGACACATCTTTATTTCTTGTCCATTTCTTTAAATATCATTGCTTCTCCAGACTTCTATCTCTACAACTACTGAAAATATCTTTAACGTTTTCAACAATGAGCCTGTTGTTCCTAAATACTTTGCAAATTTTGCAGACTTCCTTTTTGGGATTTCACAGCCATGTGACTATATCCCTGAATTCTGTGATTGCCACTGGGAGCCCACGGCGGAGGAAGACTGAATGAGAAATAAACCTTAGTTGATTTAGGTCCTAGAGATGGAGGATTGTTTGTTACTGCAGCATCACCTTGCCTACCTGGCAAGTACATGAGTGTTCCCAAGGTTGTGCCATGACACCTTGCAATGCTCCAGAGAAATTCCTCTAACACACAGGTGACGGTTCATAATGGTGTTTTTTTTTTTTTTTTTTTTTTGACAGAGTCTCCCTCTGTTGCCCGGGCTAGAGTGCTGTGGCGTTGGCTCACAGCAGCCTCAAACTCTTGGGCTCAAGCAATCCTTCTGCCTCAGCCTCCCGAGTAGCTGGGACTACAAGCATGCACCACCATGCCCATCCAATTTTTTCTATATATTTTTAGTTGTCCAGTTAATTACTTTCTATTTTTAGTAGAGATGGGGTCTTGCTCTTGCTCAGGCTGGTCTTGAACTCCTGACCTCCAGCGATCCTCCCACCTCAGCTTCCCAGAGTGCTAGGATTACAGGTGTGAGCCACTATGCCTGGCCCATAATGGTGTTTTATCATGTCTTCTGTGTTAATTATACTTCTGCTGCCTTTGGGTTCTCTCAGTCTCTCAGAACTCACTGCCTTTATACTCCACTATCACTCTTTGAAAACCTGCCAGTTGAATATTGAATTTAAGTAGCTGTAGTAAGGCATCAAAATGATTAATTTAAGGGGCTGTTTGAGAATTATTTGCCTGTTAACATGACATAATTCCTTGCTGTGGTCTAAATGTTTGTGTCCCGTTAAAATTCATATGTTGAAAATCTAATTATCCAGGTGTTTGACTTAGCAAGTGGGGCCTTAGGGAGGTGCTTAGGTCTTGAGGGTGGAACATTCATGAATGGGATTAGAGAAACCAGAGTGTTCCCTCGCCCTTTCTACCGTGTGAGGACACAGGGACAAGAGGCCATCTAGGAACCAGGAAGTGAGGCCTCACCAGACACAGACTCTGCCACACTGGGATCTTGGACTTCCAGCCTCTAGAACTGTGAGAAATAAATGTCTGTTTTTTATGTTATCCAGTTTATAGTATTTTGTAATAACAGCCTAAATAGACTGCGACAACACTAAATACCAATAGTTAAATTTCAAGTAAACACGAACAAAGATTTTGAGTGCAGATATGTCTGTGACACATTGATTTCAATTACTTTGGATATACACCCAGATGTGGAATTGCTGGATCATATGGTAATTTCATTTTTGATTTTTGATCAACCTCCTTATAGTTTTCTATAATGTTTATAAAATGTACATTCCCACCAACAGTATATTGCATATTTCAAAATTGCTAGGAGAGTATATTTCAAATGTTCTTACCACAAAATAATAAGTATTTGAGGTGATGGCTATGTTAATTAGCTTAATTGAATCATTACACCTTTTATACATTTATCATATCACTTTGTACCCCATAAATATATCCAATTTTAATTTGCCAATTTACAATAAAATACAATGTTTAAAAGATATTTTCTGAAAAAAACAAAAATATTTTGAAGAATGATCTCCTGTAGGGACATAAGAATATACAAAAAGCATTAACGTTACTTAAGATAATCAATTCAATTTTTCATTCATTTTGGTTAAATTTGCATGCTCATTTCAATCCTGTTTGTGGAAAGAAATAGATCAGTGGAGGAAAATCAAACTGTGTTTACTTTATTAAAATATATCTATCTTAGTAGCTAAGATTTATTTCTTGTCTGCAAAATTTGATTCAGATTACTTGAACAGAATGTGAGCTGTGGTCAGAAATTATAGAATAAATGTAGCACCCCTGATTTCCTACAGAAATGAGGTTTCATACTAACAAGCTTCAGAGTTGATTAAATAAACCCCTGCCTTATGCAACATAAGCACCTAGAAAGTTATAAGGCCGACAGAGCTTGAGTGTGAAATAAATTTTACTCTATAATAACATTAATTTTTAATAGCACTTTTTCATTGTTTAGGTGGAGACATGATGCTTTTTTTTTTTTTTTTTTTTTTTTTTTTGAGACAGAGTCTCACTTTGTTGCCCAGGCTAGAGTGAGTGCCGTGGCATCAGCCTAGCTCACAGCAACCTCAAACTCCTGGGCTTAAGCGATCCTAGTGCCTCAGCCTCCTGAGTAGCTGGGACTACGGGCATGTGCCACCATGCCCGGCTAATTTTTTTCTATATATATTTTTAGTTGGCCAGATAATTTCTTTCTATTTTTAGTAGAGACGGGGGTCTCACTCTTGCTCAGGCTGGTCTTGAACTCCTGACCTCATGCGATCCACCCGTCTTGGCCTCCCAGAGTGCTAGGATTACAGGCGTGAGCCACCGCACCCGGCAGACATGATGCATTTTTCAAGAGGAGATGCTGTAAGTAAATATCAGTAATAGTTTCCAATACAATACAATGTTTGCTAGTGATATCCAGAAATGGGTATGAAATGAACACATTTCATGCATTTTGCTGCATGCATGGGTTGTGTAAAACATGCTGTTTTACCTCCAAGCTTATTGTGTTGGAGAAAGCACGATGTTTTAATTCAGTTAGATCCCTGACCATGGCCAGTCATCTAGGTATGTTCCTCAATCTCCTTGAGCTAGCTTCCCCGTAGGTGAAAGGGAAATAAGATAAATTGGATAAATATACCTTGTAGAGCTCAGTTGCAAGGCTCACTACCTGCTCAAAGGAGAAGCGTAATATGGAAAAGATATGTCCTGCATGGAAAATGGGTTGTCATGGATAATGCAACTGGAGCCTCAGTCCATCATATGAAGACAGGTTGTAGACAAGCTAGATGGTTACTTAAACTTCCCCTATTTGATTCTAGATCACAGAGTGTATGTCAAAAGGATGCAAACTCTGTAACGATCACCTTCAAAGTTTTTTTTCCTCTGTTCTATTCCTTTGAGGTATAGAATAAATAATTTTAGAGGATGGGTGACTAATTACTCATGTAGCAATTTCTTTTTCTCCAATTTTTCTACACAATGCTATGATTGTTTTCATTGAACATAATACTAAATAAGGCTGCGATCAATTGTTGTAAACCAATGAACAGGTACACAGTTTGTTTATAAGATACATTTTTTAAAGGTGTCTGTTCCCCCTGTAAGACAGTTTGATGAAGAACAACTTTTTTTTTTTTAAGTCTGGCTTTAAAATGGCAGAAGTCACTGTTCCTTGAAATGACTCATTGATTTAGGTACATTATTTGCTTTCTGGCCTTACATCTTCATGGAATGCTAATTTTATTGTGGGTGTGTTTATTGATAGATGATTATCTAATTAGATAAACTGAAAAAAAATGTTGAGTCCAACTTCTCTGTATTGCAAATATTTGTTTATTCTAAATGGACTGGCTATGTTACTCTTTGCTTTCAGAAGTGACCAAAACTATCCAGACGAATAATTATATTTTTAAGTAAAATGATTATGGTATACTTGCCTGTTCATCTTTGCCCTGGGACGTAATTCAATATAATGTTTTATAACACTTCCAAAAGTAACCCTGATGATGTTTTTCCTTTTGTAAGACAAATTATGATCTGTTTATCATCCCTGATTGAACAAATTAAATCTAATTACATCTTCTCTTTAGTCAAGGAAAGATTATGTTGTACTTTCTGCAGGAGCATGATTTTCTTGGAAAAGGTAGGTCAATATAAACAATTACAAGAATTAATGGTTGTGCTGTTTGAATATGTAATTTCAGGCACTGCTTATAGAATTCCCAATTTAAGGGGTCCCTAGTGGCTAATTCGTGAGAACATCAAGCTTCAATGAGAGAACTTACTCCTTTATTAAAACAGGGCAGGACAGAAATAAAGGTTCAGAAAATAATTACCCCTTCAAATATCTTCACTTGCATAACTCATATTTTTGGATTTTTAAAAATCTGAGGATATGAACGTGTGTGTTCTTTCAATTTGAAATTAGTTTTTGTTGTTTACCTTTGGTAGGATATTTAGTATACTAGGATGTTACAAGATGCGGCTTTTAAGTCAGAAGTGGGTATATCATCAGAAAATAATACGCCAACAAAGAAAATACAAACTTTTAAAATAAATTCACTGACATATATATTGTGGATTCTAAAAGCTGACGTATTTCATTCTGTTTTGTCTTAAATCTAGTACTCAGGACTTAGGAAAGAATTCACAGTTGTGTTTTACTGAACCTTCTTTTCTTCCACTGAAATCGACAAGTAATGTATTTAGGGTGGCTGATCTGTCACGGTATTGCACATATAGAAAACATATTTGACATTTCAAGAGTAATATTAATATATAAATGCTTATAGGCCATCTGGCTACTGGGAAAACTCAATGATTGAATAATTCAGAAAAACAATGTTGCTTCCTTTTTGAATATATTGGTAACATGGAGTTTAGCTATACCTTAATTTCTGGGAAATTACTTAAAATTGATGTAATCAGTATAAAGGGACCCAGGACATTCATGCATTTTTCAAACACATAGAAGAAAACTCTATTTTTTTTTGTATTGAATATTCTTTTTAATTAATTTGTAGAAATTTTTAAAATATTCTCTAACAAGTCCTTTTTCGGTTATATGTTGCAAATATGTTCTCCCACTGTATAGCTTGCAGAAGAGAACTGTATTAATGGGAGTAAATAGCATCTGGCCCCTTCACTCTCTCTTTCTCTCTCACACACACACATGTGTGTATAAGTGTGTGTGTATGTGTATATATGTGTGTGTAGGATATATATGTATATCTTATGTATATAGGAAATCTGTTTGTATTAAAGTAGCATGTAATATAAGATCTGAAATATATAAATTATTTCTATTATTTATTCCTCTATTGTTGAATCATGAGATTACTTCTTGCTTATCTCTCAGAATATTCCAACTCTTAAATCAAATCTCCAAATGTCTCCCAATGCAGAGACAGATGTTGAGTGCTTCGGTTTGTCAGCTCCTACCTAATTCTTTGGGGCATGCAAAATGTCAAGAACAAATAGGGCTCAAATTGTTTTTTCTTTATGGTAATTTCTGGAATTCAAACCTACGGCCCATACATAACCAATGCCCAATACCTGGTACTGAGGTGCACACATATTCTTTGTGTGACACATCTTGAAATAGGAAAGCCAACAAATGTCAGTGGCAGCCCTGCTTTTTGGATAAACGTTGTTCCCCTGACCCTGCAGGCTTTATCCAGAGGAACAAGGACCATATTTCTGCAAATGACCCCTGCAACTCAGTGGGAGCTTTGAGGTAACTTAGAAAGAGGTGTATTATTTTTCTCCATCATTAAAAGAGACCCTCAAAATTGGGAGTGGACAGTACATTATTTGACTTAAACGAAAAAGTGGCCTGGCAATTCTCTCTATTGCTTTTCTGAATATTATACTGTCATTACATAATCCAAATGACTTTAATGATCAGTCTTTGCAACACCTGAAACTGCAAATAATAAGAATCAACTTCATCTATGTAGAGCTTCATTGACATTCACTAGGTTGCAAACAAAATACTAAGCATTAAGGAGTGGCATGCGTTTCTGAGGATGTTTGAAAACGTGTAAGACTTGTGTCTTGGTTTGGATGTTAAGATACACAGAAGCTCTGAAGACACCACTTGCACATACCAGTGTGTTATTCTATGCCATTGCTAATAGCATGATAGAAATGGCTTCGTACTCAGCAGACTATTGCCAATTCCACAGCGTTCTGAGAGATTTATAATGTGTGGCATGAGGGGAAGTAAGAAACACAAGAAGTGATGCTTTACCCGAAGAGTCAATCTTAAACGGCACCAACAGCAATTCAGATTCATCATGTTTGCTGGAATATAAATGATGCACTAACCTTTCTTGGGAAAGGTACTCTCCTAAGCCACCCCTTCCAGAAATTTGGCTCAGCCTTGGAGCCTGAAGCCTCCTTTTGATGAACAAAAATACCAAAAGTTAGACCTGTGGGCCACAGGATATCCATAATCCAAGACTGGACACCTTGAGAAAGTTGTCAGAGCTATAAGACATTAAAGAAGAGAAATGTGAGACATTTACTACAGGAATAAATACCCTCCCCCCTTGGAAAGTGGACAAAATAAACAAGTTCGTACCACAGTTGGAGCATCCCTAAGTTGAATATCTAAAATCTGAAATTCTCCAAAATCCTTAACTCTTTGAGCATGGACACAACACCATAAGTAGAAAATTTCACACTTGACCTTATGTGATGGGTTGCAGTCAAAACACAGTTGCACAAGACACAGTTTGTTCAGCATCCCCAAGCAATAAAAGACCCCTTCAGCTGCAGCATATCTTTTCCAAGCATGCTAGATTCCCCACTTAAGCATGCCCACAAAGGGGTAATGAAATGGTATCTGTTCAGGCCAAACTCATCAACGTGGCTTCCCCACGGATACCCAACTCAGAGCCAAGACCAATGCATTACTCACTCTGGTTTTGTTTTACCTATTCTCTGCTTTGTGGTATAAAGATATTCTTGAAAATGTGAAAAAGAAAAGAAAAGGGAAAAAAAAAACCAAAAAGTAAATAGCAAGAAATAAAACAAGGAGGAGATATAAATAATCAGAATAAAAGAGACTCAAGATATATAAACGAACCAAGCACAAGGTACAGTTTTTATTTAGATCCTGATCCAAACAAACCAATCATGAAAAATATTTGACACAAATATAGGAATTTAAACATGGACTGGATATTTGTCAATATTAAGGGAACACTGTTAATTTTCTGGAATATGACAATGAAATTGCAGTCACTGTTGTTGCTGTTGTCTGCGGCGGATACAGGTGTTCTGGTGATGCCACTGTGCTATTCTGATACCCTGAACACATTGTTTTTTCCCTGTATTAATGGTATGCCTGTTTTTTTTTCTGTTAAGGACTTATTTGTGAATAAGTGTAAGAAAATGATTGCTTATTGGCTGCAGATAAATTCAGAGTCAGGAATGACGGTGATGCCAAACCACCACAGATTTTCCACACGGGTGGCTGAGAGAGTGATATCTTTGCTTTCCCACGGTTTGATGTACATAGACTTAGTTTCATGTGCACAATTATTAAAAATGTTGTATAAAATCACCCTCAGGCTATGTGTATAAGGTGTATATGAAACACAAATAAATTTCACGTTTAAAGCTGAGTCCATTCCCAAGATATCTCATTATGTGTATGCAAACATTACAAAATCTTAAAAAGTCCAAAATCCAAAACACTTCTGTTTCCCACCCTTTCACATCCATCATCTACATGTTTATCAATCTCATATATCCATTGTATCTACAGACACACACACACACACACATCTGAGTAGTACTGGGTGTTCAGAGATTGAGAATTCCCAGAGGAGAAGAAAGGAAGAAGCGTGCAAGCCTAGGTCCTTTTTTCTAGCAGTCTGTTTCGCCGTACGTCCATGCACATCTCACAGCAGAATGGCTTGGCAAAACTCTACGAGACAGAGACGTTTGAGTGTTCGCTGCACAGTTAGTTTCTTTTGTCAATAGAGAGGTAAAGGAAGAAGAGGGTATGACGTGTACTTTGAACATACATGCCACAAGGGCTGCCAAAGGTACTAATTTAGGTTACATCATTTTATCTGCACAGCCCCATTCAATGGAGCTATTCCCCACCATTTATATTATTTTTCATTGTCTTGTTCACTGTGCCATTTTCAAATGGGAATGATGCTTATAGAAGCGAATCCCTGTGATTTTCCTGAAAGTTTATGATATTCCTTTGCCACTGAATTTATGTCTTTTTCAGCATAAGTCTCAGTTATATATTACAGGACAATTTTCAGTAATTTTACTTGTTTTCTGAAAGACGCATGAGGAAATCTACCACATCCTTTGGTTACCCATCAATTATTTCAGGGTATAAAGATTTGTTTTTCTCTAAAGATAAAGTCATTGTAATTCTGACACATGATGGGTAAAAACTCAGATGAAACCTATTTTCATCAGCACAAAAGAACCAAAGCACGTAGCCTGAATAATTCATTTTCCTAAAGTAGTTTGATATTTTGGATCCATAAAAAAATTATGACCACCTCTTGATACTAGAATTGATGAAACCTGAATATACTCACTGTCAATTGTATAATGTATTATTTAAAAAATCCCATACTTACAGAATCGTGCCTCAGTCATATTTCTTTCTAGTTTTTTAATCAACACTGAACACCTGTTTCACGTACTTCCTGGCCACTTCAGCGACTGCCTGTGTAAGAATCACTATGATCTCTGGCTTAATGGAGTTGACCATTTTCAACATCTGTCTGCTTCAAATCTCAAATCCAACATTTGTTTTATTTAATGTGTATTAAGAATCACAGAAACAAATACTTTTTAAAAGATTAAAAGATTTTCCTCTGCTTCTATTTTATTTTTGGAATTATTTATGCAAGAGAAGAATTATGAAGGAAATATCCTAAAAAATAAAAATAAGTAAACAAAATACAGTGGACTCGTGGACACATTGGATTAGGTGATCGCTGATTGATTTATCTTTAGGAACAGCTCCGGTAAACTTGGAATCTACTGGGAATATCAATCACTTTTTAAATGTTCACTTCTTGTTTTTGAAAGAGCATGCCAGAAGTGGATGACACTTCAAAGATTTGGGTCTGGTGTCCTGAACGCCTCTGGTTTCCTGACTCAAGCATGGGAAGGTAGGAATTGTAAACAGGCTTATATTATAATCAGTCATAGTTGAGCCCTGAGCATTTGCAGTCTTGATAGTGATGGTTACTCAGGATTTGTGATTCCAACAGTGTCGATGGAAGAGGAGAATTGAAGATGAGCAAGTGGTTTTCAGTAAAAATTTTGTTGGTGTCGGCTGTTGTTATTATAATGGAGTTAAAAAAATATTACAATGTACTGATGTAAGTTAGGTAGGGATTAAATCTACAGGTGGCAGGTGTAGGTCAGGAGGGTGGTTCCTTGGGGCAGAGAAGCTGGGAACCAATCAGGGGAAGGGACTGCAGAGACACCTATTCATCATTTGGTAACATCCCAGCCCTGCTTCACACAGAACACAGCTGGAAAGTCCAATGGACTATGGAGATGGACGGTGGGGCCCTGCAAAAGGGAGCCTTTACCTATGTGTTAAACTCATGAGCATGATAAATCTATTGGGAACCAGAACTCCATGTCCACTGGTCATGGGCCTGCCTCTCCTGGGTTTCCTGAGTACAAATAATACCCATCTTTTTATTTAATTAACATCAGTAAACTTGTTTTGTTTTGTATTTGCCTTCTTGTTTTTGACTGTTGAAGACATTTTTTTTTTGTTTTGAGACAGAGTCTGAGAATTAGTCAATTAGATCCTCCCAGAAGGAGCTGCTGGCTTTCCATCTGGTGAAAGAGGGGCAGGCGTTTTGCAAGTGTGCATGAGACACACGGGAGAGCCTCTGCTTCCCTCTCATGGCACACCACATGCAGCTGCTTGTTCCCCATCCCTCCCTGCCTGAGGAGGTCCAACCGGGCAGCTGAGCTAGAGCAGGGGGAGGGGGAGGGAGGAATGGAGAGGTCCAGACTCCGTGTCATGCCTCCCACAGAGGCCTGGCCCTGAGTGGCTTGGGCTCTGGGGCATCTCTCCATTATCTTCTTAGGGGAGACTAGAGCAAGACAGAGGAGACCTTGCCCTCTATGCAAGGTGACAAGAAGTAAGAACCCAGGAGGATCAGCCACTCACAGGAAGGAGGAGGAGGGTTGGAAGGGGCAGGACAATTGTTTGGTCTTGCTGGACTTCAGGGGGCCTTTGCTGTCCTCTGCCACCCCTCGCCCTGGACCTGCACTGTGCACCTCAGCCACACTAATCCTCCCCAGTCTGAACCTCACAGGCCACCTTGGGGATGGGAAGGGTATGTGAGAAGGGGCAGCACTACCGGAGAGCCTGTATCAGAGCCGAGAGGCTCAGGCCAGCTGTACCACTCAGAGCTGGGAGGCTGTAAGCCAGGCACTGTCCCCTACAGCCCAGTTCTCATCAGAACCACAAAAGGACTGGGCAATGGACGTTAAGGTCCTCTACTGCTAACCCACTGAGGTTCCAAGAAAGCTAAAAAGGGGTGATCTGACTTTTCATTCTCACCTCTGTATATGCATGTGTATATACAATGTGTTCTGTATATGCAATGTGTTCTGTATATACAATGTTCTGTGTATACAATGTGTTCTGTATATGCAATGTATTCTGTATATACAATGTTCTGTGTATACAATGTGTTCTGAAGTGCATTTCCTTTTTTCGCAGGAGTAGACAGCAAAGCAGGCACTTCCGAGAGAGGAAAATGGTGTGGGTATTATTGAAAATGTTCCACGAGAGCAAAAAATTAATGTCAGTTTTACTGTAATGCATGAAAATTGCAGAAGTATTAAGTTACTGAGTATCTCTGAAAAATTTCCATGCCTCAATAAAAACAGCAGTTAAAGTGTATAGATGTAAATGTAACATCCATTTCCATTAGTGTTTTTCTGGACTTGTATATGTATTTCAAATACCCAGTGAAACATATTTTCAGGAATGTCTCTGTGAATGACACTTTACAGATAAGATGTCCTCGTTAAGATCTGGACGAAAGGAAGACTAAGAATCACCTTGGGATTCAGATTGTGAGGTATTGTGTGTCGTTGTTGCTGTTATGCTGTTAAAGCCTAAGCATTGAGTGATGTTTAAAGCTAAAAAGGGGTGATCTGACTTTTCATTCTCACCTCTGTATACGCATGTGCATATACAATGTGTTCTGTATATACAATGTGTTCTGAAGTGCATTTCCTTTTGTTCACAGGAGTAGACAGCAAAGCAGGCACTTTCGAGAGAGGAAAATGGTGTGGGTATTATTGAAAATGCTCCATGAGAGCAAAAAAATAATGTCAGTTTTACTGTAATGCATGAAAATTGCAGAAGTATTAAGTTACTGAGTATCTCTGAAAAATTTCCATGCCTCAATAAAAACAGCAGTTAAAGTGTATAGATGTAAATGTAACATCCATTCCCATTAGTGTTTTTCTGGATTGGACTTGTATATGTATTTCAAATACCCAGTGAAACATATTTTCAGGAATGTCTCTGTGAATGACATTTTACAGGTAAGATGTCCTCATTAAGATCTGGACAAAAGGAAGACGAAGAATCACCTTGGGATTCAGATTGTGAGGTATTGTGTGTCATTGTTGCTGTTATGCTGTTAAAGCCTAAGCATTGAATGATGTTTAAAGCTAAAAAGGGGTGATCTGACTTTTAATTCTCACCTCTGTATACGCATGTATATATACAATGTGTTCTGTATATACAATGTGTTCTGAAGTGCATTTCCTTTTTTTTACAGGAGTAGACAGCAAAGCCAGCATCTTCGAGAGAGGAAAATGGTGTGGGTATTATTGAAAATGCTCCACGAGGGCAAAAAATTAATGTCAGTTTTACTGTAATGCATGAAAATTGCAGAAGTATTAAGTTACTGAGTATCTCTGAAAAATTTCCATGCCTCAATGAAAACAGCAGTTAATGTGTGTAGATCTGAATGTAACATCCATTCCCATTAGTGTTTTTCTGGAATAGACTTGCGTATATTTCAAATATCCAGTGAAACATATTTTCAGGAATGCCTCTGTGAATGACATTTTACAGATAAGATGTCCTCTTTAAGATCTGGACGAAAGGAAGACGAAGAATCACCTTGGGATTCAGATTGTGAGGTATTATGTGTCATTGTTGCTGTTATGCTGTTAAAGCCTAAGCATTGAATGATGTTTAAAGCTAAAAAGGGGTGATCTGACTTTTAATTCTCACCTCTGTATACGCATGTATATATACAATGTGTTCTGTATATACAATGTGTTCTGAAGTGCATTTCCTTTTTTTTACAGGAGTAGACAGCAAAGCCAGCATCTTCGAGAGAGGAAAATGGTGTGGGTATTATTGAAAATGCTCCACGAGGGCAAAAAATTAATGTCAATTTTACTGTAATGCATGAAAATTGCAGAAGTATTAAGTTACTGAGTATCTCTGAAAAATTTCCATGCCTCAATGAAAACAGCAGTTAATGTGTGTAGATCTGAATGTAACATCCATTCCCATTAGTGTTTTTCTGGAATGGACTTGCGTATATTTCAAATATCCAGTGAAACATATTTTCAGGAATGCCTCTGTGAATGACATTTTACAGATAAGATGTCCTCTTTAAGATCTGGACGAAAGGAAGACGAAGAATCACCTTGGGATTCAGATTGTGAGATATTGTGTGTCGTTGTTGCTGTTATGCTGTTTAAACCTGAGCATTAAGTTATGTTTAAAGCTAAAAAGGGGTGATCTGACTTTTCATTCTCACCTCTGTATATGCATATCAGGAGTTACTGTCTTATGATTTCCGGCTCATAGTTAAGAAAACAATTGTGTGCTAAGTATATGGCAGCTGCGTAGTATAATTGTGCTGCTTTGCAGCATCTATTTAAGAAGGCAGTGTACTGTAGTGTAAAAAGTACGGATTAGAAGTGACAAGGAATCAATTAGGGCTCCAAAGTATGGCCCGGGCAACACAGCAAGACTCTGTCCGTCCCCCCCAAAAAACTTGCATGTTGCAGGGGGAACTTGCCATGCTGAGAATGGAGAGATACAAAATTAAAAATCAGAATGAGGAAAATGAAAAGAAATATCTGAAGGACATGGAAATTACAAAAGAAAACGTTGATGACGTTCACACGAATATAATGCTGATTTTGGAAATGTTAACTAAAACTGTATCTTGGTATGGTGAACAGCTTCTTGTTCTCACAGCTGAGAATGCAATGCTAAAGTATAAACTGGAGAGTGAAACACAAAACAAGGAAAGACTGGAAGAAGAACTTGCCTCATGCCATTCCAGACTGACTGCCGCTACACAAGATCTTGATGAAAGTGAGACATCAAGAAAACACCTAGAGCTTGCTTTCTACACAGCAAGAGACAAGTGGTTTCACTTACAAGATAAAATGAATTTTTACATGTCGAATCTAAAAGAAAACAATGAGATTCTTCCTGAAAAACTTTCTAAAGCAGAAAGTAAGATTGATAGCCTGGAAACGGAGCTCCATCACACAAGAGAGCTCCTCCGAGAAAAGATGTTGTTTTTAGAAGTTGCACAAAGAGACCTAAGGCAAACACAGTGCCAAACAAAGGAAATGGAACAAACCTATCACAGTGAACAAGGCAAAGTGAATCCATACATTGGCAAGCAGGAATCTCTAGAGCAGAGATTCTGTGAACTACAAAGAGAAAATATGTTGATTTGACAGCAACTACATGCTGCTCACAACAAAGCTTCCCAGAAAGACGAGACAGTAACCAATATCCAGGACCAACTTCAGGATATTGTGAAACAAAATCAAGCTGGGAGTGACAAGCAAAGTCTTCTAGAAGGAAAACTTCAGGAGCTCACCAATGAATGTGATCATTTAAAAGAAACAGTGTGTCATTTGGAAAAAAAGTCTGCAGAAAGAAGAGTAAGGACACAGAATGTTAAATGTTTTTCAAACCTCCTGAAAGCAAATTGCAAATAATATTTCATTATGGGTAAATGTTGAATCCAGCTGGATATAAAAATATCTAGATGATAAAAGTATTTTGTCTGTCAGCCTAGAACATACCTTGTTTTTAGCAAATAGATGTGAGAGATGCTGTTCTTTGAGAAAAGACATCATGTCACCTTCAACATTCTAAGAGGTTAAGCTAAAGATTGTCAATATAGACTAACATTAATAATGCAGACTTATACCATGGAAAATGCAATTTTAATGTCTTTATGTTGCCCCATTTTAACGCCATGATGAAGCAGATACATGGAAATGTTTATACCTGAAATGAGTATTAATGAAATCAAGATTCAGTGAAGTGGGTTACTCTGACAGTTAAGTTTAGATTCCAGAGATGAACTGAAATGTACTGCTGTATCTTGTCCTTCAGTACTTTTTTATATGTTTTAGTTGGCATAATTTTACTTTCATTCATGTCCATTTGACTTGTATCTGAAAATGTTTCAATCTCAAATTATGTACTGTTTTTGACCTCTCAATTCTTCAAAAGCAGTTTTCTTTTACCGAATCATAAGATGGTAGTAACACTCAGCAGAAACCAATCAGGTGGGTGGGGGGAGGGAGGACATGTAAATTCCCAACTAAACGGTACAGTGCACGCTGTCTCGGTGATGGGCACACTTATAACTTTGATTCAAATTGCACAAATGTAATTCATGTAACCACAACATTTGTACCCCCATAGCGCTCTGAATTTTTTTTTTTTCCTGACTGGATGTCGGTTTTATTTTACTTTACTTTTTGTCTTCTTTTTTTTTATTTCAGCACATTATGGGGCTACAAAAGTTTAGGTTACATATATTGCCCTGTCTCCCCTCGCCCCCCCGAATCAGAGCTTCAAGCATGTACATCCCTTAGACAGTGTGCATTGCACTCATGATGCATGTATACACCCATCCCCTCTGCCCCCACATCTCCCCAACACCCGATTAATATGATTCCTAAATGTGCCCTTAGGTGAAGATCAGTGAAACCAATTTGATGGTGAGTACGTGTGGTGCTTATTTTTCCATTCTTGGGATACTTCACTTAGTAGAATGGGTTCCAGCTCTATCCAGGAAAATACAAGAGGTGCTATATCACCATTGTTTTACTACAGCTGAGTAGTACTCCATGGTACACATACACCACATTTTATTAATCCACTCATGTATTGATGGGCACTTGGGTTGTTTCCACATCTTTACAATTGTGAATTGTACTGCTATAAACATTCGAGTGCAAATTTTGTTTTCATAGAAAGTCATTTTATCTTTTGGGTAGATGCCCAATAATGGCGCTTGCTGCGAGGAGCAGGGTGCAGTGTTGTTTTTGGGTCCTGTAACCAGCTCTTGTTCCCCTGGAGAGGCAGTCTAGTGCCTCATGGCGGGGGGGGGGGCTGAGACTTCCAGGTGTGTCCTTATTGTGCACTTCAGTGGGGGCACGTTGGGGAGTGAGTCTAGGTAGAGCTCGGTTGGGTGAGCCTGCCCTCAAGCTCCACAAATGCTGTTAGCAGGAGTCAAAGGTCTGTTCTTTGTCTCTGGGTAAAGCTGGCAGGGAGGGGCTGGAATGGCCCCACTCGGCAGGAAAGTCTGCGTGTCGGGGTGGGGCTGTCTGAGACCTACAGTCTAGAGCAGGCCTTTCTCCTTTCCACCCTCTCCTATTCTGCAGTTTTTCCCGGGCCTCTGCCAGCAGGCAGGACCTCAAGCCAGTGGATCTACCCTGGCTGTCATGGAGGCCAGGAGGTTCCCGGCCCAGGATCGCAGCCTGGGCTGGGCGCACAGTCTTCCTGTGAGAGGAGGGTTGCCCCTCAACATGCTGATCTGACCCTGAAGGCACAACACACTCCATAGAGTTTTTCACAAATACCCCTTCTGTGCCCCAGGGCAATGCGATCGAGACCGAGACCTGGGTCTATGGGATCCGGTCTGCAGGCTTATCCCCTGGGCCCTGGAGATCCATGCCTGACCCTTCCAAGGAGAGGAGCACTGGTCTCAAGCCATGCAAGGGGTGCGCAAGCTGGATCGATGCCTCTCCACCTCAGGATTTGCCCCCATCTCCTTGTGTCACCAGGGAAGCAGCACCTGGGAGGGCTGGCAGGTAGAGCTCACAGTCTGAGTACCTGTCAGTCTGCTGTAGGTCTCTCAAAGGAAAGGTTCCATTCCCAGCAGATGCCTCCAGATGGTGGCCTAATTGTCTCTCTCAGCAGCTGCTGCTAGGGAAAGAGGCAGGAGAATGAAGCAATATGGCGCCTGCCGACGGGCTCGGGTTTGCTGACAGGAAGGTGTTCCAATTGAGCTGGGAGCCTGGTGCCCTGTCTGCCAGAGGCTCATGGCTCACTGGCGGCAGCCATCTCTGGGCTGGAGGTGGCAGGTCTCTCGGCTCAGGAGCCCACCTCCAGTCCAAAATACAAGGGAGGGGAAATGTAGTTACTCCACCTACCCTTCTTGCTCATCTCTAAGTCTCTCGGGGGCCTTTCTCCTTCCAGTTCTCCTCCGCAACTTCCTGTGGCGTCTCTTGTAGTTTGGGCACCCTTCATTCCCAACCTCGTCTGTGTTTGTCTGCCTGTTTACTTTTTCTCACTTTCTTCTGTCTTTCTTGCAGAAACACTCGGGTTGTCAGTTTTTCTCATCCGCCATCTTCTGAAATTTAAAAAAAAATCATAATGTACTACAAATGTGAATTTTAGCAAAACCATAATTGACTTAATCTTCTCAGTGTTGTTTTTATTTACTTTCTATATTTTTACACATAATTTGCTCATAATTGTCATTTCAAGTCTCAATGACTATGATTTGGATATAACTTTGTCTAGTACAAAGATAACTGTAGTTATCTGTGATTTGTGAGTTTGGCATTGGATCCCCATTTTCAGACTAATGAGGTGTGGCAGGATTCACATCTAGTGGGAATGGAGTGAGTAGGGGAGAGAGGTAGGAGCTGAAGTCAGGGAGTAGGGTGGAGGCCAGGTATGCTAGGACCTTGAAGGCTATTGGAATTTTGCTTTTACTCTGACAGAGGGATCTATGGGAAGGATTTGAGCAGGTGATTGAATATGTGAGGAACTCTGAGGTTGATTTAAGCTTCTGATAAAAAAGAGGGAAAGCATTTTACAGTATAAAATCCACCCCCATCAGTCCCTCCCACGTTCCCATTTCTTTTTGAGACTTCATTAGATCGTGGAACATTGCAAATTCCTCAGAGGACAAGTGAATAGTGGGCTAAATCTGTTGATTACGTAACAGAATAGCAATTTGGCAGGAAGCTGACACCTTCTGTGATCTCAACTGAATTCAGTTGTAAACAGGAATGTGTACACATGAGGAAAAGAAGGTGAATCGATGTATGTGGTGATGTTTTTCAAAGTATGTATGTTAGAGTTAGATATTCTTTTTTTTTTATTTCAGCATATTATGGGGGTACAAAAGTTTGGTTACGTATATGGTCCTTCCCCCCCACCCCCAAATCAGAGCTTCAAGCCTGTCCATCCCCTAGACAGTGAGCATTATACTCATTATGTATGTATACAACCATCCCCTCCCCCCCCACTTCTGCCCGACACCCGATTAATGTTATTCCTAAATGTGCTCTTAGGTGATGACCAGTGAAACCAATTTGATGGTGAGTACATGTGGTGCTTATTTTTATATTCTTGGGACACTTCACTTAGTAGAATGGGTTCCAGCTCTACCCAGGAAAATACAAGAGGTGCTGTAGCACCATTGTTTCTTATAGTCGAGTAGTACTTCATGGTATACATATACCACATTTTATTAATCCACTCATGTATTGATGGGCACTTGGGTTGTTTCCACATCTTTGGAATTGTGAATTGTGCTGCTATAAACATTTGAGTGAAGATGTCTTTTTTACAGAATGTCTTTTGGTCTTTGGGGTAGATGCCCAGTAATGAGATGGCTGGATCAAGTGGTAGATCTACTTGTATCTCTTTGAGGTATCTCCATATTTCTTTCAACAGAGGTTGCACTAGTTTGCACTCTCACCAGCATTGTATGAGTGTTCTTATCTCTCCTCATCCACTCCAATATCTATTGTTTTGGGACTTTTTGATAAAGGCCATTCTCGCTGGAGATAAGTGATATCTCATTGTGGTTTTGATTTGCATTTCTCTTATGATTAGAGATGTTGAGCACTGTTTCATGTGCTTGTTGGCCATTCTGTCTTCTTTTGAAAAGTTTCTGTTCATGTCCTTTGCCCACATTTTGATAGGGTTGACTTTTTCTTGCTGATTTTCCTGAGTTCTAAATAGATTCTAGTTATTAGCCTTTTATCGGATGTGTAACATGTGAATATTTTCTCCCATTCTGTAGGTCGTCTGTATGCTCTCATGATAGTTCCTTTGGCTGTGCAGAAGCTTTTTAATTTGATTAGCTCCCATTTATTTTTGTTGTTGTCAGTGCCATTGGGGTCATCTTCATAAATTCTTTGCCTTGGTCAATGTCCGAAAGAGTATTTCCAACGTTTTCCTCTAGAATTCTTATAGTTTCACACCTTAGGTTTAAGTCTGTTATCCACTATGATTTGATTTTTGTGAGAGGTGAAAGGTGTGGGTCCTGTTTCAGTCTTCCACATGTGGCTATCCAGTTTTCCCAGCGCCATTTATTGAATAAGGAATCATTTACCCAGTGTATGTTTTTGTCTGCTTTGTCAAAGATTACATGGCTAGATGAGGGTGGTTTTATATCTGGGTTCTCAATTCTGTTCCACTGGTCTACGTCCCTGTTCCTATGCCAGTACCATGCTGTTTTAATTACTATAGCCTTGTCATATAGTTTGAAGTTTGGTACACTGATGCCTCCCATTTTGTTCTTTTTGCCTAGGATTGCTTTTGCTATATGGGGTCTTCTCTGGTTCCATACAAAGCATAAAACTATTCTTTCTATATCTGTCAAAAATGATGTTGGTATTTTAATAGAGATTGCATTGAATCTGTAGATCACTTTGGGTAGTATAGACATTTTAACAATGTTGATTCTGCCAACCCACGAGTATGGTATCCTTTTCCACCTTTTCACATCCTCTGCTATTTCCTTCCTCAGTGTTTCACAGTTCTCCCTGTAGAGGTCCTTTACCTCCTTAATTAAATATATTTCTAGGTACTTTATTTTCTTTGTTGCTACTGTGAAGGGTATTGAGTCTTTGATTTGGTTCTGAGGTTGACTGTTGGCATATATGAATGTCTCTGATTTGGGTGTATTGATTTTTTATCCTAAGACTTTGCTGAATTCATTTAGGAATTCCAGGAGTCACTTGG
Source organism: Eulemur rufifrons (assembly GCF_041146395.1). Classification (NCBI taxonomy): domain Eukaryota; kingdom Metazoa; phylum Chordata; class Mammalia; order Primates; family Lemuridae; genus Eulemur; species Eulemur rufifrons. The sequence continues at coordinate 61,222,214 of NC_091000.1, read as the reverse complement.
TTGAATCCTTGGGGTGTTCTAGATATAATATAAAATCTCATATCATCAGCAAAGAGTGAGAGTTTGATCTGTTTTGCCCTCACTTGGACACCCTTAATTCTCCTCTCTCGTCTAATTGCTTTAGCAAGGACTTTTAGCACTGTGTTTAATAGTGAAGATAGTTGGCAACCTTGTATGGTTCCAGTTCGAAATCTGAATGCTTTCGATTTTTCCCTGTTCAGTATGATGTTGGCTGTACTTTGTCATCTATGGCTTATATCATTTTTAGGTAAGCCCCATCTATGCCTATTGTTTTAAGCGTTCTTATTATAAAAGGGTGTTGAATTTTGTCAAACACTTTTTGTGCATATATTGGGAGGATAATATGGTCTTTATTTTTGTTTCCTTTTTGCTATCATTTTAGTTCCAGCTTGCAAAAAATTCTAGTCTATACTGTTTCTCTTGGAATGTCATTGGACCTTTCACACGTTCAGATGTACCAGACAATTTTACATTTAGCTACAGCTTGACCTGGAAGAATTCTTTAGCTTGTAGGTCAAAATACTTTAAAGCCCAAATTGATTCTTTCCCACTTCTAAGTCTTATTTTGTATGCTACAGTATAATGGCTTCTTCAAAAATGCAGCAAACTAGCAGAATTACACTATAGAGCTGTAAGATACTTAGCACACAATTATTTTCTTAACTACAAGCTGAAAATTGTAAGATAATAATTCCTTATATGCATATGCAGAGGTCAGAATGTAACATCAGACTACCCCTTTTTCGATTTTAACATCACTCAATGCTCAGGGTTTAACAGCATAACAACAACAATACACAGTACCTCCCAATCCAAATCCCAAGGTGACTCTTCCTCTTCCTTCGGTCCGGATCTTAACGAGGACATCTTATCTATAAAATGTCATTCACAGAGTAATTTATGAGAACATATTTTACTGTATATTTCAAATACATATACAAGTCTATTGCCATTCATTTTTATTTTGATGAAATACAATTAATAGCAAAAAATTATTTCAGGATTGATGCAGGTTAAAGGACAAAAGGTAGGTTGTATGAAGGAAAACAGAACAAGAAAAATAATTAAAGGAAATGGTTGTTACATTTGGAACCACATACGTTAACTGGTGTCTTTATAACAGTATTTAGGCATGAAGAAAATCTCAGAGATATTCATTAACTTACCACTTCTTCTATTTTCGTGCAGTATAGTAAAATTGACATTATTTTTTTGCTCTCCTGCAGCATTTTCAATAACACCAATACTATTTTTTGTTTTGAAGTTGCTGGCTTTGCATTCTGCTCCTATAAAAAAAAAATGCACTTCAGAACATATTGTATTTATTTACTCATTCACCTAATCACTCAGACAGACAATAAACATTTACTGCATCTGCCAAATCAAGGGCAATATTGTGGGAGAAATGGAATATATAAATAGAAGTCAGATTCTGCCTGATATTCAAGTGAGAGTTGAGATGTATGCAAAAAAATAAGAAGAGAAACGGATAAGTCAACAGTTCTGTAAATGAACTGAATAAAGCCTAGTGAGGGCACAAAGGAGAGAAGAGCCCATTCTAACTGGGAAACTCTAGAAATGCTGCAAAGATAGGACTGGATTTTGAACGGCACGCAAAGTACAGACCAAAGGTGTGAAGAATTTCCAGACATGCAGCATGAACAATAGGATAAGGAAACAAGATGGCAAATAGGGGAAGCAAAATAATGCGATAAAACTGAACACAGCTATAGAAACCGGGATGGAGAGTGAAAACGGGAGAATCAGTCCGAACCACAGCAGAAACGTGCCATCCTAGAATGTGAACTTTACCCTTAATGTAATGGGGATCCTCTCCATAAGGGGATGACATAGATCTTCACAAATATATTTTAGAAAGGTCACCCAGGCAGCAACAGAAAGATAAATGAACTTAGTGACCGTGCGTGGGGGTGCAGTGACTAGAAAAGCGTATATCAAAATTGTAAGTGAGAGAGTGAGTAGGCATAATAAGATATGATGAATGGTAAGCAGGTAGAAGATACACAACTTGGTGAATCACAGAACTGGTGATTGGAGGGAGGACTGGAGAGCTGAACTCTTTCTGGTTGAATCTTTCACTGCTATTTATTAGGGGTTGTTTACTAGGGTGAAGAAGCCAGATGCCAGACTATATTATGGAGAGACAGGAAGACTCAGACAAGGGTAAAGGACAGCTTCATTTGGCAACGTATTCAATTTGAGACACCTAGTGGTCATGATGCACAAGAGAAATCTGGGTAAATACAGTGGGAATAGGAGGAGGTAACCTTACTCAGGAAAATTATACAGAGTTAAGAAGGTAAATATTTCAAAAATATACCGAAGTGGTAGAATTCAATAATGCCACCCTACAAAGAACTTGCAAATTCTGGAAATGAAAAGGAGAGGAGGGAAATAAAATATGGGATGCAATTTTTTCAATTACATTACCCAGAATGTATTTGAAGGATATAAAATATATTTTCATTTATATATGCAAATATTTACTTCCAGAAAATTGCCAGGATATGCATTTTTCAATAGAATGAAATGGTTGAATTCTAAAACACCAATTCAAAATGCCAATTCAAGAGGATTCCTTTGTAAAAATTAATCTTAAAAGTTTTAAACTGTAGAAGACCCCCTTCTACATGTGTGTGATTACAGAATTATGAGCCACGTTTAAATACTACTGTAATTTAAGAAGGAATGTTAAAACCCTATGTTGAATGTCACATGTTTTTTCTTCTGCCCCCCAAAAGGACATACTAATAGCTCTAATTTCCTCTTTATGCCAAATAGAATATTACTTAAGAATCAGAGAGAGCATCTACTATGAAGAAAGTAAAGCCATGATTATTCAAGTTGAAGATCAAAAATCTTCAAAAACCTGTATGATTGTCAAGGAGGAATCAATATTCATAGGAAGACAGAAGAAACAGACTGAAATGTCAAGTGTAAAGGATTCCTGAGTTTAAGAGATGAATCAATCTATGGGCCAGGTCAAAAAACTGTAAATACTGAAGTTCATAAAGCTTCCTGAGAATAATATGAATTATCTCCTCTGTGGGAGATATTTTTAAAAGTAAAAAACCATCTCCTAGAGATGATTTTGTATACTCCATTGGAAACCATTCCTTCACTGTGTCTCTATGATAAGTAGGTTATGTGAGAAAAGAGTCACCAATTATGTTTAAGTTCATGGCATGTGTATACACAGGTGGCCTTTACATACAGATAGTATTAGCACAAGATCAATGAGAATAACTCCAGAAATAAATAGTTGCTCTATTTATTTCTCTAAGAGGATTGTGGCTTAAAATTTCTTTTCTCTTAGGATCTATAAAAATTCATAACTTCCCTTATATAATGTGAAATTATAATTTTAATTAATAAAAAGATCGAATAAAAGGTTTATTTATTTCTCTCTCCTTATCTCTAAAAGATCTAAAACAGCTACCAGGATTATATCAAACAGTAAGACATATTACTTAGGTAAGTTATGGATAGACAAAACACTAACTTAGAAACCTTAAGCAAGAAATGAGTCTATACTTAATAATTCATTAAAAAAATCTGGCAAGCCCCAAGATAGATATCATTTGGCATTATCTATGACATAGGTTTTACTAGATTCAGATTAAGACATCACTTTACTAAATTTAACAGAAATGAGGATTAAATTCTTTCATTTCTAAGTCGTTCTTAATTGATGCATACTTGGTGCACATATATGGGGTCTACATGTGATAATTTGACACATTCATATTAATAGCATCATACGGGTAATTGGGATATCCATCACCTTAATCATTTTCAAATTGTCTTTCATTTCTTCATTGAAATCAGGTATATGTCATTCTGAAGAATCTGAGCATCTTTTGCACTGTCTTTCTTTTCTCAATTTGCATTTAAAAGAATTTCCATTGAATTTTATACTATAGAGAGTTCCTGCTCTCATTAAACTCCACTATTGCTGTGGTGTTTTTATAATAATCTCTCACTTTGACTCTCTTATTCAACCATTCTATTTATCTTGCCCTTCTCACATGAATTCTTCCCCCTCATCCCTTTCTCATCTACATGTCTGTGGAGCAGTCCTTTTGGGTTGCCTTCTAATCCTCTGCTCACACAACGGCAACTCAAAGAATTCTTTACTCCCGACCAAACTTTAGAAATCTCAATCCTATACATCTCGCTCTCTTGTGATTACACTGCTTTCTATTATGATCTTGAGGACATACATTTCTACGATCCTTGTCAGCATGATGGGGATTGGGGTTGGTATGTGAAAAAAGCATGGGGAAAAGAAAGGGTTTTTGTTGTTGCTGTTGTTGCTTAAACTAACTTACCTCTGTACCATCTGGCTTAGTTGAAGACTTGAAGGAAGGTTTCAGACCAGGGCCAGGTGGTTGAATGAAAGGATCATGAAAGCTCTGCATTTTGACTGATGTTGTAGGAAGGCTTTGAACCACATGTGGATGATTAGAAATACTGTCCTCAAACTTGGTTCCATTTTCTGTTCTCACAGTATATTTGGCTTGTGCTACCACAAAAATAAAGAGTATATGAAAATATTTTTAATTAAATAACAATAGATAACACCAAAATAGAAAATCTTCAAATAGCTTACCAATTTTCATGGGTTGCCGATAAGCAGTCATTCGAGGGGCTAGCATTCGAGGGGCTCTAAGCCAGTCCTCTGTAACTTGGGGTGGAAGCAGATGATACCACATTCTGATCTGCTCTACAGATTCTTCCAAAATTCTTCAAAAATCTTTCAATAGCAATCTCCAAATCTGTCAGTTCCTCCAATTAAACCAACAAACAGCACGTGCTTCAGGACTCCTTTTGAGCCCTCTATTTTAAGATACTCTTCTAGATAACTCCGGACATCCTGTGTCCTTCATTCCTACAATTCGTCTTTATCAAACTTGTCAGATACCCCAATATTCTGATTTCTTTTCTAAAACGCTTATTCCTATACAACCCAGTGTTGTTTCTCTCAAATTTGGTGTTTCCCTGCTAATTCCATTCATATCCACTTCCACTGAGTTCATCAGCTAATTCCATTCTTATCCTTTTCCGTTGGCTTCTCTAGACCCACGCCCTCTGTCTATTATTAAAACACTCACCTACAAGATGATAAACAAGGAAGACTACTGGGCTTTCAATTAAGAAACCTGAGTTCCCATCTCATTTCTAGCACTCACTATTTCCAAATAAGTCACTTTAATCTCTGACTTTCAGGTTCTCCACCTGAGCAACCACTAGATCAGGATGTTAAGCACAGGTGGAATTCCTAGAGAGTATTTTGCTTGGTTTCTAAGATTGCTTAAAATCCTGAAATTCTGTGTGCTTTGGATTTGCTCTGCAGGAAAACGTGGAAGACTTAGCTGGCAGAATGGGGGGAAAAAAAAAACAAAACAAAAGAGAACAAAAGAAATACAAAAAAAGGCAGAAAGGAAAGAAAACAAAATCAAGACAAGATTAGAGAAAAGTCTCAGAAGAAGAAAAAAGATGCTAGGAAAAAAGAAAAATCTTCATGAACTAGGCATGTGCAGTAGCCAAGGACAGTCTTACAGTCTGCTTACTGAGAAGTCAGTAAGCAGAAAAATCAATCAGAAAAATCCTCTAAATCGATGCTAACTATAATTAACAAAACATGACCTATATGTACGTATCCTTCACTTCCAGGGAATTAATTCCTCTCTACGACTTGCCTGGTCTTGCTTATGTTAATCCTATGGTCCTGTGGCCACAGCAAAGTGAGATCTGCCCTCAAACTTTTGATGGTAAAAACAAGGACCACTGCAACTGCTGAACATATCAGGACAAGCTCTTGGCTAACCAGGCTTCTAAGGAACACTTCTGAGGAGAGTTAACATATAACTAAATCTGACTTTCTGCATCGATCTCAGTTGGACCTGTACCTGGATCCCAGTGCTGCACAGGTCTCTATCATATGCTCAGGGGAAAGAGAAGGGATTTGGGAGCCAGGCAGGTTTACTGTCAAATCATGAGTCAGCTACTTGTTAACTATGGGATCATGGGACAATTAGTCAACCTCAGAACCACAGTAGCCTAATTCCTAAACAGGAATAGCACAAGTACTTTGCAAGCCTTTGTGGCGACTATATGAGATGATCAATGTTAAGTACATGATATGGCATCTACCCCACAGTAGAACACTCATAAAATATTAGTTTTTTCATTTTGTATTCCCCTAGTGAACATATAATTTTTAAAAATATGTCAATTCCTACCTGAACACGGGGTCTTCGGTAATCTCATCCACTACTAAAGAAAAAAGTAAAAGTAAAATATATTTTAAATCAATAATATAAAATTATGGAATATTAAAACCCTAAGATAGCATGCTGTCCTATAATTCCAAGGTAATTAGGAGGCCGAGGTGAGCGTATTGCTTGAGGCTGACACATGGCAACATACACCTGTATCTATGCCCACATTCAATGATCATATATTATTTCACCCTTGGATGCACTGGAATTTATATATAAAGTCCATTATATGGAATCTTCTTAATACACTGCTATTTTAAACAGTGGAGATAAAAAAAAATTGCATTTATCTCTCATTATTTCCTAAGGATATTTTTGCAAAATGGAATGGATAAATCAAATGCCTTCTCTTACAAGTAACACTAAATGTTTTATCCTATATGTACAGGTCACTTGCAGATCTACAAAAAAGTATTTTGCCCAATTTTAAATTACAGTTCAGGTTTTTTCTTATTGATTTGAAAGAATTCTATGTAAAATTAACATACATTTTTCAGCTGATATACGCATGTTTGTTTGCGTGTGTGTGGCTAATATGTTGTCTTTTATTTTGTTAATTTCTTTCTGACATAGGGAGGGTTTAAATACATAGAATAAAAATGAATGTAGCTCCTTTAAATATGACTCATTGGTGAAATCTGTGGAAAGTTTATTTTGAATTCCTAGAATTTGCTATCTTGTTTCTTCGTCTAATACTGACAGGCCGTCCAGTGCCAGGAGGAGGAATGTGTGACTGTTCTACTGCAAGGCGGTGCCGATCCAAACTGTCAAGATCTCTATGGCAACACTGCTCTTCACTATGCTGCCTATCAGCAGAACGTATCAATAGCAGAAAAACTGCTTTCAGGCAGTGCATATATTGACCCGAAAAACAAGGTGTAGATCAGCTTTATTTTCAAAATATCTGAGATGCACTTGTTTTTAACATTGACATATGTGACTGTCAACTTTCCATATGTGGGATCTGAAGCATTCCCTGAATGAACATATTTCAAAATAATTGTCTAAGATTTTGCTTTAAATATTGATACTTTTAAAGAAACATTAGCCAGTACAACTTTCCTTTATGCACTTATGGTCAGTGTTTGTGACAACACTGAATTTGTTAAAGGTAAAACTTGTTTATTCAAGAGTTGTTTTTTTTCCAACCCAAGTGTTTTTTGCTAATTAGTGTAAAACTACACAGGAAAGCCAACTTTGCACTGGCAATAGGCTTTATCTTAAAACTCAAACAAAACTAAAGAATTTTATGATAAATGGAAGTCTGGCTGCTACTGATAAGTTCCTTAAAAAAGTGATTGGTATGAAAGTGACTTCTCTCTCAGTGGCAAGGGTTAAGGGGAACAAAGGGAAAGGGAAAAGGAGACCAGTCATAAACATGAAGGCCTGTTTGGACATAGAGGGAAAATACCAAGAAGACTTTTTGTGTGTGTGTGTTTTGTGCGTTTGCTTTCGGTGTACATGCTTAGACCAGGTAATGTTTGGTTTTGAGAATAATAACTCTTTTGGGGGGAAAGAGAGTTAGTGAGTTGTACACTTTCCTAGAGCTCAGTTTCAGGAGGTCACTGGAGAAGCCAGATTGACAGTGAATAGGTGTTGATGAAGGGAGGAAGCCTTCAGAAGAGGGAAGAATGAATAATTAACTGAGTGATTATCCTACTCTTGCAGAAACAGCCACTCAGACAAGAGTCTACTGGAATGTCTTGATGGGGAGGTGGGAGATGAGGAGCTTATAAATAGCAAAATCCAGTTGCATTTTGAGTTTATTGGTCCCTACATGGGATAGAAAGGGGCCTCAGGGTACAGATGTGGTAGCAAAGAAGTAAGGAAATTCTCATCTCTTCCTGTAACATTATTTGAACCTCTCTGACACTTTAGAACAATCCCAACTACTACTTGCTGTAGAAAAGACAGACAAAGGCCTCAAAGGGTAACTTCCCATTACCTTTGAGACCTTGCACAAAGGTCTAGGCTGAGTCTAGGCTGGTTCTGGTTCTGGTTTACATTTTTTTCCCTGCTAAATCAACCTTCACAATCAATGCTTGCCTGTGAGGTCATTCTCAGGAAGGTCTCTGTCAACATAAAAACATATCTGTATGAATAGGCATTTGTGTTTTCTTCTGGTACTTTTCTCATTTCCTATTTTTAAAATTTGTGATTCTTATTCTATTATTTTTGTGACATAAAAATCTAGCTAGGGTTCTTCAAAAAGGTAACAGGCATTTCATTTACCAATAATTCACCTTTGCCTTCTAATACAAAATGTCACCATTATCAAGTTCTAAATTCTTACATATATTTTTTTGGTGTTTCTGGATTTTCTATTCTGTTCCATTCATTTGTCTCTTCAACTGTTAGTAAATGATCAAGCTGTGGAAATAGCATCTTTTCATATCCAGAAGGGCAAGGCTTTGCTCACTCCATTCCCAAATTTCTTAATATCATCTCAATAGTAAAAGGCAGACAGCTTGTATCACTCAAAAATTTTAGAACCTTCATATTTTTATTTGGTTTATGTAGAATTTTTTTGCCCAGAAGTCAATATAGTATGGGAATTATTTCTCTCCTTAAGCACTTCTCTATAATGTATGTAACATGTTTTAAAATGTGTACATTAAAAATAAAACACTATACATACTTAATTTTGTTCCTTAAATCACTTTAAAATTGTTGTTAAAGAGCTCTAAAAGGGGAATGGAGTGCACTGGAAACCAGCAAACGTTCTGTTTTTGTGTTGCTGCTCACAAAGATGGCCCGGGCGGCGTCCCCTCCAAGTGCTGCGGGGCCTATGGAGGGAGGAGAGCCCAGCCCCCTCGGGGACAGGAGCGCCGGGGAGGCCGAGTCCAGGCAAGAGCGCTGCCCCCACAGCCTCGCGGCCCGGCCCGGTGTCCCTATTACCTGTGCACCCAATCTTTCTCATTCAGGATGTAGGGTTCCATTGAAAGGATACGCTCCACTTTCTCCACATCCCCCAGGCAGGCCGCCCTGTGGATCGGCTTGAGATCTGTCACGTGGATTTTGTACCAGGTCTTCGAGTAGGCCTTGCGAGGAATCTCGTCCCCGGTGCCCATCAGGGTCTTCCACATGCTGCCGAAGGGGGGCGGCTCGCCCTTGCCCTCCTTCCTCCCGAAGGCAAAGTTCTTGGCGGAGCCGGCTGCGGGCTCCCGGACACCTCACCTCCTCCGCTCTCCCTACCCGCCGCCTTGGCCCGCCTGCCAGCCCAATCCAGGCAAGAAATCCCGGTCTGGCCACAAGCTCCAAGAAAGAAGCCGCGGCCTCCAGCCTCCCGCACCAAGGTAACCGCCAGGGAGAGCCGCGCCGAGCCGTTGGGCACCACCGAGCATGCTCCGTGGTGGCCACGGGAACGGCGCTCGGCTCCGCTCTGCCGGGCCGGCTGAGGAGTCGGGGTCCCTCCCCCACGGCCACGGGGACGTGCCTCTGGCGGCAGCCTGGGCGCCTGCGCGGGTTGCCGCGGCTCCCCCGGGGCTGCTTCGGGTCACCGAGCAAGATGCCCGCCCGGCCGGCGGGCTGGCAGCCTGGCTTAGCGCTCCGGCCACGCCCGCTCCTCCTCGTCCGCCTCCATCGCGCAGGGGGCCGGCGCTGGGCACTCGGCCGCCTCCAGGCCCGGCTGAGGGGCCGGTTCCCGCTTCTGTGCCGCCTCGGCCCCCGCTGATGCCCGGCTTGGCCGGGGCTGCAGTGTCTGTCCCGAGGTCTGCGCTGCTGCTGCTACTGCTGCCCGGCCGGGTCCGGGGTTGCTGGGCCACCGCTGCCCGGGTTCCTCCGGTCTGTGCCCCGGCAGCCAGCGACCGCGGGGAAGCACCTGCGCCTGCGGACCGCCGAGAAGCAAGTGTGTTGAGGCCTGTGTCTACTAGAGGTCTATCACCTGGGAAAGTTGCAGCAAGGAGGCCGTAACATTAAAACATAAGCACGTCTTGGGAACCATCTATTCTAGGCATTGTGAACTTCAATGAGGAAATAACAGATGTGGCCGTCCTGGATGCAGGGAGGGATGCAAAGGTAATATTTAGTGCCACATTACGGAGGAGCACAGAGGGCCTAGAGAATCCTGTCAAGGGGAAAGTGGTAAGTCGTGGAGATGCACAGTAAGAAGGGATGTGAAAGCTGAACAAAGAATGGGCAGGAGTTGACCAGTAAGAATAGGGGAATCCCAGGGCAAGGAGAGTGCACTCTACAAAGAGGGGATATCATATCAGCTGGACTCCAATCCGGAAAGAAACCACCTGGCAAATGGAATGAGGAAAGTTTAATATGGAGAATTATTAACTGTAACAGTAGATCAACTGTACCAGTGAAAATAGCCATCTAAAGAATGCCTTAGGGTGCCATAATTCCCAAAGTATGAACAACTTAAAAGGGAGGCTCTGCAAAGCTGACTTACAGATCTCATCAGAAAAGTTGTGGTTGCCAAGACTAGAGCTGGTCCACAGCCACTGAGCAAGCAGGAGACACCCTTCAGGACTGCAGAGACCCAGACAGAGATGAGTGCGTAGAGGATGCAGGCGCACAGGGATCCCACTTCCAGCAGAGTAGTGAAAGGCCTGCAGGGAGTGGGTCAGACACCTGCTCTCCAGGGCCATGTGTCCATGTTAGGAGGGTTACTGGCTGGGGTCAGAGCTGCAAGGTGGCCAAGGAACTTTGTGCTCTGGGAGCGCACAGCTCGGGCAGGACACTTCTGACATTCCTGTAGAAGGAGGAGAACCACAGCACACCATCACCTGGGCTGGGGCCCTCCTCATTCTCCAGGCAGGCAGGAACAACCCGCTGGGGTGCAGACCAAATGAGACTGGCAGACACACAGAGGAAGTCAGATGTGTAGACAGAGTCAACTTCCCTGACGACTAGCAGCGTGGAATCCCACCTCTTTCACCAACATTTGAAGCCCCCTCCCAAGTGTTCCCTTCCCGTGATGCTCTCCTTCAGCCCTAGAGTACTCTTCAGCATTCTATTTTCATCTTTATAATTATGCTCATATCACAGCTTAATAATTCTTTATATCAAACTTCCACCAAGCTCCTATGCGGCTCTTGTCTTTTCATGGGCCTCAGACTGACACAGAGGCAGTGGAGTTCCCCTGCTTGGATCCGTCTTCAGAGGAGCCTAACGTGGACAGCACAATTGGACTGCAGCCCCCAGCTGCCTCGTTTTCCTGTCCGCCAGGGTACTCTCACTGAGGCCTGCTTCTGCCAGGCTGCTTCTAGCCAGTGACTGATCACAGCAAGACAGTAAAGCCAAGTGTGTCTAACACAGGAATCCTCTACAGGAAGCCCCTCAGTGGAGTCTCGCCACCAGATTCCCAGGGTCTGCACTGTGATCCTCCCATGGGGGTTGGCCCTGAGATCCACACTGCAGCTTTTCCCCACCGCTGATACCACCAACACCATCCACAACATCTACTGGATTTTACAACCAAAATGGCAGGGCCTCTTAAACACATCTGGTCCCACTGAAGAATTCTTATCTGCTCCTTGTCTACTCAAATCTCCTTTAGTGTCTCCAGGTATGTGGACCGAAGGAGTACTTTTAAATGTAGAACAGAGCTTCTCAACTTTGACACTGTTGACATATTGGGTCAAAGAATTCTTTGCTGCCTTATTGAGAGGGTGCTCTCCTGTGTATTATATTAAATGCAATGTTTAGCAGCATGCATGGCCTCTACCCACTAGATACCAGTTGCATACTCAGCTGTGACAATCAAAAATGTCTCCAAACATTGCCAGATGTCCCCTGGGGAGGAGAACTGCTCCCTCACCCCTGCACATTAAGAATCACTGGTTACAGTGGCTGGATCAGCTGTGAAAAAAAAAAAAAAAAAATCACTGGTGTAAGATATGCTGCCTCTAGAACCCAAAGAGGCCCGCTGGTTGCCAAGTTTCCTTCCTTATGAAAAGTTATTTAAGATGTACCCATTTGTCTTGAGCTTTTGAGGGGTTATGCTGACATGCTCCTGATCACTGGACCCCTCAAAACTTCACTGACCGGCAGTTCATGTGTCTTACCAAGGCCTCCAGCACTATGGCCACTTGCTGCTTGCTCGTCCTGTTTGATCAGCATGATGCATCAATGTAAGAGATCTATGTGATGTTCTGGGGCTGTTCAGGGAATCCAGGTATTTTCAGAATATAGTATGACGGAGGGTTAGAAGAGTAAATAGAACCATGAGGCAAAACTGTAAAGGAAAGAACAATTTGTCCCTACCATGTGAATCTGAACTGTTTCTGATCATCTTCTGTAATTGGATTAGAAAAGAATTCATTTACCTCTTCAATGGTTACGTACCGTGAACCTGAGACCTTATTACTGTGTCCTGGCAGAAATACCACATCCACAACAGCAACTGTGATTGGGGTGACTAGTTAGGTGAGTTTACAGTAGTCCCCAGGTGTTCTTCAATATCTGTCTGGTTGCCAAAGGAGCCAGACTGGTGAATCAGTTGGAACCGTGATCGAGATCACCACCCCTGTGTATTTAGAGCTTGAATGGTAACACTGTCTCTCCAGGAATGCAATCTTGTTTTTGATTTATTGTCTTAACTGATGGATTTGAGACAGTTTTAGAGGCTTACACTTGGTCTTTATAATATGATACCTCCCACCTCACAGGTCAGGGAGGTCAGCCTCATAATGGGGGTTCCTCCTACTGCAGTGGATATTCACTCACAGACTCAGGAACGACCACTGATGAATGTGCAGACCCTGTGAACCAGGCTGTAAGTTTATTGTCTTGTCCCCCATAAACCCCACTCCAATAGGCTATCTATTATGTTTTGGATCCCCAGGTATCAATGTCAACTCACATCCTATGTCCAACAGGCCTTGAAATATCCAGGAATATTCCTTCTCCAATGTAGAGCCATCCATAAAGGGCTAGAAGTGCCTTTGCAGACAGATTGTGGAAAATACGTGATCGGTATTTGCCGTGGTATTGCCAAGTCTTTCCTCCTAGGGACGCATGTACCTCTTCAGTCAGTTGGGTGTGGATATGAAAATTGTCAAGGAATCATGAGATTTTGTTTTTTGTTATTTTTTTTTTTTTTGAAGATGGCATCTCACTATGTTCCCAGGTTGACCTCAAACTTCTGGAATCAAGCTTTCTTCCTAACCCAGACTCCAAGATTGTGAGTTTCTATTGGCTGAATTACTCTTACTCTTTTGCTGCTACATTTTTACACTTTCTGGTTGTAGATATTAAACAGCACCCTATTGCCCAGTCATCCCTTTTCCCTAGGGACACCATTCTCTTTTAGCCATTTTAACAAATCCCTGGCTTCTCCTCCAACCCTACTGTGCATTACTCCTAGCCTGGGTGTGTTCCTTCTACTCCCCTTTTGAAACCTGACTCAACCATTCTCAGAATAATTCAGGTTCGGCTGTGTTTGCTAGGAAAGGGCAGCAGGGTGCTGGGCAGGGGCTCAGAGCTTTGCTGTCTGGGTGTCAGAGGACAGGAGCACAGGGTGGGGTGAGCAAGACACTGGGCTCCTGCGTGTCAGAGGAGCACTGGGACAGGAGGGAGAGGCTTCGGGAGCATGGGAAAGGGGGACAGAGTGGGAGAATTTCTCTTCGGCCCACAAGGGAGCCTTTCTCTGTGGAAGGGGTAATCACAAAAATGACTGCCATGTAAACAGCTACATTGCCTGCCAGTTTTAAAATACTGGTGAGATCGGTAAAAAAAGAAAGGGAAGGAGAACACATATATGATGAAAGCAAGCCATAAATAATGAAAGTGCCGGTTACTCCTGAGGCGTATCTGTTTCTAACTGGCTTTTTGTTGGGGGCGGGGAGAGACAGGTGTAAGCAAAAATAGCAACACCCAAGCAGTGGTCGCCCTGGGTGAGTAATACCTGAATATTATAAGATATTTCTACACTAATGTACAGGAACACCCCCCGAGGTCCAGGCCTTGAGATTTGTTTCCTGGCTCTGTCCTTTGTTCTGCAGATGACCAAGGGTCCCCACAGGAGGCTGCGCGCCCCACCTGCACTCCTGGAGCTCACAGTCTCCCTGGGGGCTCAGCTGGACGCTGTCCTCTTCCTTCTCCTCTACACAGACCCAAATGTGCAAGTCACTCCTCTCTGTGGATCTCACACCCAGTGTTTTCATTGTGCTGCAAAATACTGAAGGTTCAGCTGAGCAGAACTCTCAGCTGATGGCTGGGAGGCGACTGGCACACTCCCTGCAGATGCCCTTCCTGCCACCCTCCTTGCCAGACACCCTTCCCTCCCCTGCTGAGCGCCCTGCTGGCCCCACTCACTCCCCTGCTGCCTCCCCACCCAGCCCCTCCCTCCGCCTCCCACCCCCAACTCAGGCCCTTGCTAAGACAAGCCGCTTGACTCTTTAGAGACATGGTAAGATTTGCAGGTCCTTTGAAAATTTCCTTTTCCCGTTTCTCCACACACACCCCTAGTTTCTTTAAGTGCATGAAAAGAGAAGTAATACATTAGACTATATTAAAATTGAAATATTCTGTTTACCAAAGGACATAGAGGGAAAAGATAAGTCACAGTGGAGAAAAACACTTGAACTATGTATAATCATCAAAGGATTAATGTATATTGTATTGTATGTACTATCAGTATATAGTATATAGCAAATATTCTGGGAGCATATGAATTTTACATATCAAAAGAAAGATAAAAAACCCCACAGAAAAATTTTAAAAAATGAATATGCATTTCACAGGAAATACTAAAGGTAAGTAAACCCACTAGCCTGACAGAAGCGTTCGCAAGGATGTAACAGAATAAGAACTCTTGTACAATGCTGGTGAGTGTAAATTGGCACAGCCAATTTTAAAGTCGAATACAAAATTACCCTGTGACCCAGCAAATTCATTTCTAGAGAAATTTCTTTTTTATTTCAGCATATAATGGAGGTACAAAAGTTTAGGTTATGTATATTTCCCTTGCCCCCCTCCCCCCGCCCCGAATCAGAGCTTCAAGCGTGTCCATCCCCTAGACAGTGTGCATCGCACTCATTATGTATGTATACACCCATCTCCTCCCCCCAACATCCGCCCGACACCCGATTAATGTTATTCCTATATGTGCTCTTAGGTGATTATCAGTGAAACCAATTTGATGGTGAGTACATGTGGTGCTCAAAATAGAGAAATTTTTTAAAAAAAATTATGCCCAGGCCACACCTGAGGCCAATTAAATCAGAATTGCTAAGGGTGGGCCCCTGGCATCAATGTTATTTTAATATCCCCAGGTGATTCCAAAGTGCAGCCAAGATTGAGAATCAGTTCCCTAGAGAATGTCTTGCATATGTGCACCAGGAGGCATCTGCCAAAATGTTCACATATACGATATTTGTAGCAGCAAAAACAGATAACAACACAGATATCAGCAGGAGAATGGACAGACCAATTGTGGTTTAGCCACCCAAAGCAATAGTACAGTAATGAAAATGAACACCATAGATTAACCTCAGAAACATAACATTGAGTAAAATATAAAAGTTACACAAAGCTATATGTAGTATGCTACTATTTTTATAAAACTTAAATACAAGCAAAACTTAACAATGCATTGTTGAGAGATTGGCTCAGGAGTTCACAAGACCATCCCCAGATTCAGAGATTTGCTAAGACTCCCAGGACTCAGCATATAATTGTAGTCACGCTAAGATGTAGAAAGAAGTCACAGCCAGATCATTGGAGGGAAGGCAGAGGCAGCAGTAACCCCTGTGAAGGGCCACACAAAGCACACTCTTCCCCCGAAATGAAAACGCAGCAGTATGTGCGCCACATTTCTGTTCAGGGAGGCCCATTAGTGACTTGGCACCCAAGATTTTTATTGGAGGCTAGGCAGATGCTAGACACCATCTGCCTAGCACCTACCCAAATTCCAGACTCCCAGAACAATAGCAGGTGTTGAGCATCAATCACCTTGTGTGCACAACGTACAAACAGTGAGCCACCTGTATCAGTTAGGGAATGTTGGAAACACTCCTGAAATCCAGGTTCCCAGACACCAGCCAAAGGCCAACTTTGCAAGCAGGCCTGTGTGAGGAGACAAGCTTCAGGGCTGCTATATTTATCCTTTTTCTGCACAATGATATGTGCATATGTGGTAAAACCTTGAAAATTAAAAGAATGTTCAATCCAAAATTCAGGATAGTGGCTATCTCTGGGGGTAGGCAAGGGAATGGGATGCAGAAAAGAACACACAAGTAGATATGCCAAAGAATTGGTGCCATGGACGGTACTGACATCGATTCCCCGGCCTTGTTACTGTACAATAGTTATACAATGTGTCAACACTGGGGCAGGCAGGGTGAAGGACTCACGCAACATCATTGCACATTTCTTTGCAACTTCCTATAAATCTATAATTATAGTTGGCTCTTGAAAAACACAGAGGTTAGGGCTGTCAATTCCCCACGCAGTCGAAAATCCATGTATAACTTTTGACTCTTCCCAAACTTAACTACTACATAGCCTGCTGTTGACTGGCAGCCTTATTGATAACATACACAATTAATACACATTTTGCAGGTTATATGTATTATGTACTGTATTCTTAAAATAAGTTAGAGAAAGAAAATGTTATTAAAATCATAAGAAAGAGAAAATATATTTACTGTTCATTAAGTGGAAGTGGATCATCCTAAAGGTCTTCATCCTCTTTGCCTTCATGTTGGGTAGGCTGAGAAGGAGGAAGGGGAGGGTTGGTCTTGTCCCGGGGGGTGGAGGCAGAAGAAAATCTGCACGTAAGTAGACCCTCACAGTTCAAACCCATGTTGTTCAATGGTCAACTGTATTTTAAAATAAGAAGTTCAAAAGTTTAATTGAACTGAACACTTAGAAGCATGTGCACTTCACTGTAAGTATAATTAAAACAATTGGTAGGTTCATGGGTGTTTATTTTACTATGACCATGCTTCACATTAAATACATATTTCCATGCATTCTTTTGTTGGCACGAAATATTGGCCAACAATAATGTTAAAAGAAAGAATGGATAAGAGTATCAAATAATATAAATAGATCAAGCAAGATGAGAACTAAAAAGTATCCGTTTAGTTAAACTTCATTGATGACCCCAGAATGGGCATTTCAGCAGAGACAGCTGGCATAGTTGAAAGTATATGACTTTTGTTCCAACCTCTGTACCACCTCTTACTGACTGTGGTTATTATTTATCTCCAGGCAAAGAACTTGACTTCTCTGATCCTCAGTTTCCTTGCCTATAAAATGGGCTAATAATACTTAAACTGGCAAGCAGTTTAGAGCAACTTGGTTCATGCTCAGTTCATAGTTATCATTTAATATCCATCGTGACCCTGAGGATTAATACCATCATCATTTGAGTGAAATGGAGGCTGGATTGTGGAGTGGGTAGTGAATACAAGGAATTAAACATACTGAGTATAGAGTACTCATTTTAAAAATTATGTTGTGAAGAAAAAAAAAGACAAATTGGTCATTAGAGGGGAAAGAGAGTCTTTTTTTTTTTTCAAGAAGGGAGAGATTTGAGGCTATTTATAAGGTTGAGGGGCATGATCAGTAGTTAGAGAGAATGGAGACATAGAGAAGGAAGTATAACCGTTTGAAGAAAATTGAAAATCCTGGAGTAGGGGGTGGGGCCAGAGAGATGCACTTAGAGCCCTAGAGGAGGGATTAGCCTTTGGGGGTGGGGGTGGGAGTATGGGGGTGGGAGGGATAATGCTCCTTCTGAAGTAAGTCAAAGAGGTATAACTGCTGTGCAGCCCAGAGGTATTGCTGCCCCAGTGAGTTTGCATTTGACCAGTTCAAAGTGGTGTAGTGTATACAGTTGTGTTCTGCTTCACATTAAAGCATTGTCAATGGTATCATTTGCTCCTTAGTGGTAGTAGTAGTAGCAGTGGTGGTGTTTTTTGAGGGGTGAAATGGAAAATAAAGTTATCCCGCCTCAGTCTGTTTGTTAATTAATTAATTGATTTTTTGAGACAGGGTTTCGCCCAGGCTGGAGTGCAGTGGTGTGATCATAGCTCACAGCAACCTCAAACTCCTGGGCTTAAGTGATACTCCTGCCTCAGCCTCCTGAGTAGCTGGGACTATAGGCACTCACCACCACACCCAGCTAATTTTTCTATTTTTTGTAGAGACTGGGTCTTGCTATGTTGCCCAGGCTGGTATTAAACTCCAGGGCTCAAGTGATCCTCCCACCCCAGTCTCCCGAAGTGCTAGGATTCCAGGCGTGACCACCATGCCCAGCCTCAAGTCTGTTTATTTAACAAGTCCTCACTGAGTGCCTACCACATGCTGTGTGCTGTCTAGGTATGGAGGTAGGGGTACAACATTGACCAAGATACCCACAATCCCACTCTCAAAGTCCAGAGTACAGATGCTGGCTGAGACCTGAGGGACTGAAAGAGCCAGCCCTATAAAAGGCATCACAGAGGAGAGGGAGCAGGGAGGGTATACGCTAGAGGGGGAATGGTGTGGGGTGAGGCTGGAAAGGGAGGCAAGACCTAGATCACATAGAGCCTTGCAGGCCAGGGGAGCAGTTCAGACTTTCCTTCATGTGTCATGAGATAAATTCCCCTTGCAGGGAATTAAGCAGGGTGTGACACATTCAGATTTACATACCAAATACCCCACCCCAAAATCGTCACTGTCATAATCCAAGCAACTTCATCTCTCACCTGCATTGTCGCAATAACCTCCCAACCGGCACCTGCTTCCGCCTGGCTCCCCTTCGGGACATTCTCATAGTAATCAGGGGCTCCTGTTAGAACATAAGACAGATTTGCCACTTTGCTTAAAGCCCTGCAATAGCTTCCCACCTCCCCCAAGTCTACCCCCGGGTCCTTATGGTGACCTCTAAGGCCCATGGTTATCTGGCCCCCTGTCATCTAGTGTCCTCATCTCCTGCTGGTCTCCCTTCTCGGCTCTGCTCCAGCCACATCAGCCTTCTCTCTGCGGCTCGAAATGCTCCTGCCTCCAGGTTTTGGGTCCTGCTCTTCCCTCTTTCAGAATTCTCATCCCCAAATATCTGCACGGCCCAATTCCTCACTCCCTTTTGGTTTTTATTCAAAAAATGGCTTTCTGAGTGCAGCCTCCCCTGGCCACCCTGACTACCCCACTGCTGACACTTCATGCACACCCCTTGGCTTGCTTGCTTTTGAGCACTTACCACCATTTAATCTATTATATATTTTACCAATTTATGTTGTTTATTTTCTGCTTCCCTCACTGGAAGGCAGGGATTTAGGTTTGTTTGATCACTGATTTATTTTCACCTCAGTGTCTGGCACATACCAAGTGCTCAATAAATATTTATTGAATGAATAAATGAATATTTTTCCTGGCTCCTTTCTGGAGAATGAATGGTAAAGGGGCAAGTGGGAGGCAGGGGGATGAGTCAGGGGACATTTGCAGTTGCCCAGTTAAGATACGATGGTGGATGGGGGACGTGGACAGCAGTGGAGACAGAGGGAAGGGTCATGGTGTGGTCACTAATCAATCCTTAGATGGACTCCAGTGGTGGACTGAACTTTTAAAAACCTTAGTCTTTGCTCAGAACCTGCTATGACAGAACATCCCTACTTGGGATGGTTCTGATTGTTCAAACTGTCCTCCTTTTTTTGAATGGTAATGTGTCACTTTGCAGTTCCTGATGACTACTCTGAATTTTACCCCTTGTGATCTGTAGTGGACCCCTTATTTTTGCCTGTCCAGCATCTACTCTCCCCTGCCAGGTATTCCCCCAGTTTTCCTTTGGGCAGACACCCTTGACCATTTGTCTATATGATTCAGCTTCAGGGAAGGGCACGTGAGCCACTCGGAGTCCCAGGGAGTGGCTCACACAGAGGGAACCATGATTCTGAGCTACTGGGAAATCAGACCCTTTTCCAGCTAGAGATACTTAGCAGTAAATCGAGGGCCCAGAGTGGCTGAGGCCACCTTGCTGCACAAGGGATGACCTTCAAGAAGGAACATAGAGGAACGCAGATGTGAGATGGGCTGACGTCATCTGCAGATGACAGCATTCCAGTCTTTGAAGTTAACTGTCCCATCTCTCCATCTAAGGACTGATTTGTGATTGGACACCACAAAGCTCCAGATTTGCAGGGTGAAGGGTCATCCCTTCAGGCGGTCCAGCCTCCCACCCCATGCTGGAATTCCTCCCCTAGCCTCAATGCCAAGTGTGTGAACTTGACGTTCAGTCAGTGACTGAAGGGGCAGAACATTCCCAGTTCCATACATTTGTTACTATGCTGCACTCTTGTTCTTCAACTCTCAACTCTGATCCAACTAACTAACTTTGTGGGTTATTCCCCCCTCCTTAGGATTTAAACTAAATTATTTTCTAAAGAAATTTACCCACTATATAAACTCATAATCAAATTTTAAACCTAAATTCAAAACAAGTTTTACATCGTCATAATTTTAGGACTAAACCCTCTACACACTCATTTTACCCATGTGAGAAAGAACACTTGTCTCCTCTGTAATTCTGTAGAGTAGCCAGTTATTGTTTTGTTTTGTTTTGTTTTTAATTGACTTTTGTTCAGGCTAAATACATTTGTCAGAATTATTAGTTTAAAGATATTGGTATAAGAAAAGTATTTTAGGAAAAGTTAAAAAAAAAAAATGAGTGTTTCTTACCTGCTATATCATGAGTCATCGCAAGGTAGCAGTGTTCGACGATATTGCAATTCTGAAAACAATTTGCAAAAGCCTGTCTTATTAAGAAAATTAGGGCTTTTTTAAACAATTTATGTTTTCTCTGATTAGGAATTTGGATTTCACTTGAGTTCTTATTGATGCCTAATCATTTGTGAGCAATTTTAATAATGAATAGCTAAGTAAATACTAGCAAAAATATTAATGCATACTGGTGATTTTTCCCTTTAATTGATCCATTTTATTAATTGACTTGATAAATAATACATACCAACATAACACTAGGAGATATGATAAAAATTATACATCTCACCACTGTTAGCATTTTAGTGTATGCCATTTTAAAATTTTAAATAAACTTTTAACTTTAGAATAGTTTTAGATTTACAGAAAAATTGCAAAGATAATATAGAGAATGGGTTTATAAGCTGCAGTTTCCCCATTGTTAAACATCTTTCATTGATATGGTACATGTGTCTCAATGATGAACCAGTACTGATACATTATCATTAACTAAAGTACATACGTTATTTAGATTTCCTTAGTATTTACCTTATGCCCATTTTCTGTTCCAGGATCTCATCCAGAATACTATGTCATGTTTAATTGTCTGTATGGAGGTGCCTTAAAAACTTAAAAACAGAACTACCATATGATCCAGCAATCCCACTTCTGGGTATATATCTGAAAGAATTGAAATCAGGATATTGAACAGATATCTGCACTCTTAAATTCATTGCAGCATTACTCACAGTAGCCAAGATGTGGAAACAACCTAAACACCCATCAATGGATGGATTAACAAAATGTGGTGTGTACATAAATGGAATCTTAATCGACCATAAAAAGAAAGAATTCTTGCCATTTGCAACAACACGGATGAACATGAAGGACATTATGCTAAGGGAACTAAGCCAGTCAGAGAAGGACAAATGCCCACTTAGATGAGGTATTAAAATATTCAAACTCAGAGAAACAGAGAGTAGAATGATGGTTACCAGGAGTTGAGGTGGAGGAGAAATGGAGAGTTGTTATTAAACGAGTACAAAGTTTCAAAAAAAAAAAATATGTTGAGCTTTTCCAAACAGCCCACACCAAACAAAAGAAACCAATTCACATTACCCTGTAAATAGCTTTTCTACTAAAGAAAGAATATGCATGGATGTGTTGGTTTTCACCAGTGTTCACAACTTCTGACTTTTTACAAGAGCAAGAATGGCGGTGCCATTCAATAACATGACGGTGGCATCGCAGTGCTGGGACCTTCTGCACCTGTCTCATGGAGGTCGCACAGGTCGTAGGCAGAAGCTAGGAGGGCCCATACCTAGAGGATCAAAAGACAGTGAGCCCAAAACACTGGTTGGAACTTTAGGCACAAAACATCCCTAAGGATGACTGTCAACAGTCTTGAGAGCCACAGGGCGGGGCTGGGAACCTGAGACCCAGGCTGTCTGTCAGCGAGCAGCTACTTCACCGTGTTGTGCTGAAACAGACTGTTCTGTTCACTTCGTCTTTCACAAACAAGTCCTGAGCTTGTCCTGCTTAGGAGGAAGTAATAAATTATATCACCTCAAGTATGTTCACTTCTGTCAAAATGACTTTGTGAAACTGATCTTTATCAATATGTTTCTAGGCCCAGCAACTTTGTTTATATATTTTATTCACTGACTTAGAAGAAGATTTTACGGTGATATGATATATCAGCAAGTTCCTGCCCAAAATAAAGTGGAGGAGCTCTGCAATACATTTTAAAAACACTAGAGGGACATAATAAAGACAAATGATTCATGAAATTCCAACTTTCATTCCCAATTTTTTTTTTTATTTCCTAAAAATGCGTGATTTTTTATTTTGGTCACAATGGAACATCTGGGGGAGGTTGTGTTAAGAAAAAGAAAAACTCAGGAAATCCATGCAGCTCTTTTCCGCCTGGAAGATAAATATCAGCTTCACATTTTAAAAATACTACACAAGTCTTTGACTGGTAAGTGTAGTTTTTAAACAGCTTCCCACTGAGATTTTAGAGGTATTTGTTAATATATCTATATTTAAATGCAAAGATTCTTTTTTAATAGAAGAAAGTATGCTCTGTTCAGTTATATAAATTAAAAATTAGACCTAGCGCAATCCGCTATGCAGTTTAACAATAATTTCTGCTCACTTTTGGTTTGCTTGTGGACAGTCACGCACGGCTGAAATCTTGTGCGAATTAGGAAAAGGCTAGTACTTTACCCCGAAGACAGAGGGTCACCCTTTCAAAGTAACAGCGTAACTCTGAAGACTAACTGGCAAGCGAGAGGGAAGCTGACGCGCTGCCAGGCTCAGGTGAAGGTCGGCAGCGGGATGTTTCTAGGGACTCCAGAGAGTGGCTGCTGTGGGGCTGAGGAAAAGAGGATGCCACGTCCAGCAGGGGTGGGGAACCTGCGGCCTCAAGGCCCCATGTGGCCCTCAGATCCCTGAGTGTGGCCCCCAAGGATTTCTTCTCTAAAGTTTGGATTCCGTCAAAATACCCCACTCAAGGACCCAGAAGGCCACATGTGGCCCCAAGGCTGCAGGTTCCCCACCCAGGAGCCAGACGAGGTGCCCCCTGACGATAGGTGGGCTGAGAGAGGTACTGCTTGGGGAATGGGGACCCCCCTAGGCCATGGTCTCTGCTTCGCTTTCAGAGGGATGGCAACCGGTTTATGCTGCGGGTAATAAATAATCCTCTCTGGGAAAGGGGATTGGAACAAGAGAAACTCCTGTAGATAACTAAAGAAAAAATGTTGCATCCATAAAACAAGAAGAGGATTCCATAAAAGAAAGTAATATCCAGGGAACAGTAACGAAATCTCAGAAAATAAAATTGAGATAGCAGAAATTTAAAATAAATTATTAGAACGGTTGGAGATAAATTTAAGGAAGCCTGGAAATCGGAAGAAAATAACATATAGTTAAAAAAATAAAAACCTAGTGATAAATAGAAATCCTAAATGCTTCCAAAAGGAAAACAGGTCACACACATATGATCAGAAATCACAGTGATAGCTGATGTTGGAAACCTGGCAAATGTTGAAAACAAAACACAGAGCAACGCCTTCCACCTTGAACTGGACACTCAAGCTGTCCCTCAAGTTTGAGATGTGCGCTCTTTCTCCCACGAACACTCCCATGAGCCACCAAAAGGAGAAAGAAATCGAGGGAGAAGATATAGGATCCTGGATAAAGAGACCTAAGATAGGAGAGAGGGGGAAAAAAATCCCAGCATAATGGTGGAGGAAAGAAATAGCAGTATGAACATGTGGTTTAGATGTATGGAGGAAAATGCCAGAAGAAATGCTTGAGAGATTTGAAAGTGTTCGTCTCAGGGTAGTGGGAATAAGATAGGGAAGGGTTGCCAGGGGGACTGCTAAACTTATTACACTATTTGGCATAGATGGAGAGAGAGAGAGAAAAAAAAAGATACACACACACAAATAGTTTTAGAAAAAATAAAATTAGCTTTTAAAATGTAATGGGTGTCTGGTTGTATTGCTGTAACAGACAAAATGGCCTAAAAAAAAAAAAATGGCAAAAAAAAAGTTTTCTGTCTCTTTAAAACCTCACTCACTCTTTTTTGTGAATTCAAACCTGCATCCCTGCCTTGGGCCAGTGGTCAGGAGGAGCAATGTCTTTTGTTTGTGCTGCAGGAGATGGTTCTGGGCTCAGTGAAACTGTTCTGAGAGTGGAGGTCCAGGTGGGCCTCCCAGGTAGGTGGAGGTCACCAGATTGTCTTCCCCAGAGATGGGCCGGATCAGAGTATAGCCAGAAACTGAGAACCTTTCCTTTAAAAGTGCTGTATTTCTGCTTATGATTAGGAAAATTGGTACTTTAGGATGGGAGTCTGTCATTTTTCTCATTTGCCAGCAAATCAATAAATTTCTCTTTTCTTCTCCTCAAACCGCTCACTTGTCCTCATTCTTCTGATGTGGCTTGGGGAACAAGTGCCAAGCTTTCGGTAATGTTGCCTGTTGCATTGTGGCTTCTGTCATGTCAAAAACTCATCCTAATGAATTCTTTATGTTGTCTGTTTTTTTGTGAATTGTCTTAGAGTCACCTGAGACATAAATAGAATTTGCATACTGTATTGTAAATATTCGCTGCTGAGATAAATCAAGCCTAAGCTGCTTCTGTTATTAATAGCTAAAGCTGATTATACAGTAAAGCAAAAATGGCCATAAACAATAACTTAAGAAAAATGACAGTTCCAGAAATTTGTTGTTGTTGTTAGAATCAAAGAGACTGTTCAGAAAATTCGACAGCTCCCCACCTCAACAAACACAATTCCAGATTTTCAAATTTGGAGCAATCTGAATTATATAGACAATTGCCTGAATTTTCATGTTTGATTTGTAGATATGGATTTAGCTTATGCTTGAAGCCAAATGACAAATGCTGGAGAAAGAATACCATTATATTAATATTTGAGCAGTAGGTATCACTCTCTTGTTGGGTCAATTTTGGAGAAAATTTTAGCATCAAAACGTGCAGGATCTCTGAGTATTTCTCTGGCCTTTGCATTAACAAGATGTGGTGGGACATGGATCTGAATTAATATTCCTTCCATAGACCTAAAACGTTTTTTTAAAATACTTTGGAGTCACCCAAGGATGGATATTTATCTTAAGTAATGTTGTGGTTTCTCACCAAAACACTTTTAGTAGCATTAAAGGTCTTCCTTCTTTAAACTATTTTCCTCTCTCTAAAGTTATTTCATTTCTTGAGGAATATTGACTAAAAGAGAATCCACTTTTTAAAAAATTGATGTAAAATGTATATGCAGTGAAGTGTCAGATCTTAAATGTGTGATTCATTGGGTTTTTATAAATGTATACACTGGTGTTATCACTGCTCTGATCAAGATAAAAAAGATTCCCATCACCCCAGGAAGCTGCCTTCTGTCCCCAACCAACCAGTCCCTTTGCCTCCCCCGAGCAACCTCCACCTGATTTTTATTATCATAGGTTAGTTTTGCCTGTTTTTGAACTTCTTTGTGTCTGCCTGCTTTTGCTCCACGTAATGTTTTCAAATTGATCTATTGTTGGGTTTATCTGTGGTTCATTTTTGAAATCACTAAACAGTATTCTATCATATGAAT
Source organism: Eulemur rufifrons (assembly GCF_041146395.1). Taxonomy (NCBI): domain Eukaryota; kingdom Metazoa; phylum Chordata; class Mammalia; order Primates; family Lemuridae; genus Eulemur; species Eulemur rufifrons. Next base: position 61,196,141 of record NC_091000.1, on the reverse strand, counting down.
TTGTCAGGATTTATTTATTCACCTTCTTGTTGTTCGACATTTGGTTAATATAAATAAAGCTGCTATGATAGTTCGTGTACAAATCTTTTTGTAGAAATACGTTTTCATTTCTTTTGGGTAAATACCTTGGAGTGAAATTTTTGAATCAGAAGGGAAGTGTATATTAAACTTTAAAAGAAACTGCCAAATAGTTTTCCAAAGTAGTTGTACATTTGATGGTTCTACCAGCAATGTATGAGCAGTCAAGTTACTCCACATCTTTGCTACTGACATTGCAAAGTGGACCCCAAAATTAGGGTCTGGCATGAAGGCCAAGAGGATTCTTGTCTTTGTGTAGGAAAGAATTTGAATTTAAGCCTTAAGTTGGAAATGAAAGCAAAATTTATTAAATAGAAAAACAGCAAGCAGGCTACCAGAGTAGCAGCTGTAAATTGTTGGCTGGCTGTATTTACAGCTATTTCTTAATTGTATGTTAAGCAAGGGGTGGATTATTCATGGATTTTCTGGGAAAGAGGTGGGGAGCTCTCAGAATAGAAGGTTCCTCCCCTTTTCAAACCATATATGGTAACTTCTGGGTGCTGCCATGGTAATTGTAAACTGTCATGCTGCTGGGAGTGGTTTTCAGCATGCTAATGAATTATAATTAGCATGTAATGAGCTGCAAGGTCAGGCAGTGGTCATTTTGTCCTACATCTTGCTCTCAGTTGGTTTCAGCCAGTCCTTCCATATCCTGTTTGTTTGGGGAACCACGTAATTTTTGAACCATGTAACTTTTGTCTTGGGAAACTTAGTCCTGCTGAAACCCTATCTCACTAATATTTGGCATTGTCCATTAAAAAAAAATTAGCCATTCTACTGAGTGCAAAATCTCTCAGTTTTAATTTACATTTTCTTGATGACTGAGAGGGTTGAGCATCTTTTCATGTTCCTATTAGCCACTTGTGTGTTTTCTTCTGTGAAGTGCCTGTTCAAGTCTTTGGGCAATTTTTTATTGAGCAATTATCATTGATTAGCATAATTTCTTTATATGTTCTGCATATGAGTCCTTTTTCAAATAGATATTTTGCAAATATTTTCTAGTTGTGGCTTGCTTTTTCATTTTCTTAATAGTATCTTTTGATGAGTAGAGGTTTTAAATTTTGATAATGCCCAATTTACCAATTGTTTTAACAGTGCTGTTTGTGTCTTCTATGAGAAATATTTGCCTACCACAGAGTCACAAAGATGTTCCGTTTTCTTCTTGAAGCTTAATAATCTTAGCATTTACATTTAGGTTTATGACCCATCACAAATCAGTTTTTATGTGAAGTGCGATGTAGGAGTTGAGGTTCATTTTTTTCTCTAGGTGAATATCTAGTGAATTATACTGATTTTTGAAAGTTAAATCAAACTGGAATTATAGGGATACTCCCCACTTGAAAATGATGTATTATCCTTTTTATATATTGCTGGATTCCATTTAATAAATTTTGGTAAGGATTTTTTAATTGTCCTCTTGAGAGATATTGATCTGAAGTTTTCTTTTCTCATAGTATTGTCAAGTTATCATATTAGGGCTGTGCTTGACTCATGACAACACTTAGGGAGTGTCACCTCCTTCTTTGTTTCCTGAAAGAATTTGTGTAAAATTATTTCTTCTTTAAATATTTGATGAGCATTCAACAATGAAATCATCCAGGTTTGGAGTTTTCTTTGTGGGAAGGTTTTTATTGTAATTACAAATTCTCCTTCTTTAATAATCATAAGGTTATTCCTAATTTTCATTTCATTTTGTGTCAGTTTTAGGTAGATTTTTTCTTCAAAGAATTTTCTCATTTCATCTCAGTCTAATTTATTGGTTTCCAGTTGTTCATCATACTTTCTTATTATCCTTCAGATGCCTGTAGAATATGTCTTTGTTGTGTCTTTTTATTTTTGAAAAATGTTTCTACTGGATATAGAATTCTGGGTCTGTCCTCTATTATTTCTGATCACAAATCAGACATTATTCTTATCTTTTTCCTCATTTTGTCTGAAGAGTTCAGATTTTCTCTTTATTTTTGATTTTTCAACTGTTTGACAATGATGAGCCTATGTGTGGTTTTGTTTGTATTTATCCTTTTTAAGATACACTGAGCTTTTAAATCCATCAGTTGATTTTTTTCACCAGTTTTGGAAAAAATTTGGCCATTGTTTCATAAATTTTTTTCTTCCCCATTCCCTAGGTCTACTTCTAGGATTCCAATTATGTGTATGTTAAATGTTTTGATGTTTTCCCAAAGGCCACTGAGGCCCTTTTTATAATTTTTAAAAGCTTTTTTCTCTGTTATTCAGGTTAGATAATTTCTAGAACACTGTTTTCTATTTCACTGATATTTTCTTCTATCATCTTTAATCTGCTATTAAGCCCATCCCATGTTTTGTTTTGTTTCAAATACTTCATTTTTTAGTTCTAGACTTTTTAATTTGGATCATTTAAATAGTTTCCATTTTCCATTGAAAATTTCCTATATCTTTATTCATTATGGCAATTACGTCTTTGAATATTTAAAATAGCTGTTTTAAAGTTCTTGTCCACAACTTCCAACAGTGGAGTCTTCTCAGGTCTTTTTCTATTAATGTTAACTGCTTTTCCTTTTAAACTTGTGATACTTTTCCTGTTTGTTCACATGTCTAGTAATCGGTTTGTATACTGTACATTACAGGTAATATGTTGAAGAGTTTTTGGATTCAGCATCTATCTTAATAGAGTGTTGTTTTTTGTTTTAATTAGTCAATTACATTCCCAACTAATTACCTTAAAGTTGTGGGTGCTTGGTATTACACTTTAAAAAATTTTTTTTAAACTATTCCATGACAGATTATGGCACTACACTTTTTAAAGATGCATTTGTTTTAGTTTTGCCATCAGATTTAGGGTGAATTCCTTAGACCTAGGACGTAATCTTTACTCCTAGGACATGGCCTTAGTGATGTGCAAACTCCAAATTCTATCTCCTTTGCAGTGGGCAGCAGATGAGATTTTTTTTGTTTTTGTTTTTCTTTTTGTTATTTTTTAGGTTAATTCTTACCAGGTATATTTATTAATGGCTTTCTGCACATTTATTGTAAAATGTGTAGGTAAAGGATCTTTGCTTTTCACAGCAAAACTGTGCTTTCTATATCCTTCTGACAGTCCTCTTCTGAAAAATAAAATAAAACATGAAAAGTCTCCCTAACATAATAATATAGTTTTATTCATTAAGACTTTTAAAATGCCCTGTTTGTACAAAGTTGCTCCTCTTCTCCTGTCATGTCCCCTAAATACATGTGTGCGCACCCCCTGCCCTGACATTCTGAAGACACTGAGGCCCAAACCTTGCCATTTTTATTTTTCATAGAATCAAGGCTGCTATTAACCCACATGCACCTTTGTGTGAAATAGAAACAACAACTTTTTGTGACAGCCAGAGAGGTAAAAGCTGCTCCAAACATCTGACAGTGTTTCAGACACAGCCTTACTCCAAGGCCTAAGCTTTGGCAAGTGCGACATGGGCTGGATTTTAGGTTCCTGTTGTCCCTTGACCAGGCCCCTTCAGACTTGCAAAACCCAATCAGCCCCTCCAGTAAAAAAAAGAAAAAAAATCATGAATCCCATATTAGTTCTGAAACGTATCAAATTCTTTTGAGTCACTCAAAACCACACAAACATCTAACTCATTTTACTTTAGTGCTGTTGTTTGTTGTGTGTCCTGAGTTTGAGAGTGTTAGGAAATATTAAAATTTAATGGCGAAATAAAACGGAAGAAATATCTAGATTTTAAATAAGCTATTAAACCTACCTGCTGTAGCACCGTTCGTGTTAATCACTCAATGAACCTCTTAAACTTCCTTCTAGTTAAAATTCTTCCTAATGTTTAACAGTCAACAGCTTTTGTTCTTTGAATATAAATCTTATTTTCTCATAGAAATAAAATATATCATCTTAAGATATGATAATGAATTAGGAAAAAAACACTTCAACTCTCAATATTTCTAATACAGACACCACTATAACATGCATTAAGAAAAACGTATGCTTTTGCTTTCAATTAAAATGACACCTAATTTTCAACACTTGTGTTTTTTAATGTAAATGGAACAAATTCTGTTTTTAATTATGTATCTATAGTACTCTACAACAAAGGGAATTTTAAAAACAAATTAATTACTATAAACAGAGATTAGGAAGAATCTCGGCCTTCCATAGATATATCTTGTACAAGAGAGAATGATAGAACTATATAATTTTTCCTCTCCTTTCTACTTCTATGTCTTAAGTACAACCAAGTAATTCTAAGGATAAGGATGTCAAAGAAAGGGTACTAGAGAGAAGAACATAGAGCAAGTTTTATGCTAACAAACTGCTTTACCTTCAACCTTCTTCAGTTGTTTTTAAGCCATTAATTATTTATCCTTTACATGTAACTCAACAACTTTCTAGGTAAATATAAAACTACATAATGACAAAAGAAAGCAATCAGCAGGCAACTAAAGAATTACATCAAATAGATCTGTTTTGAACATTAAGAAATACACACTGGTATATGAGTTAATATGTTATTGAGAAAAACTTTAAAACTCAGCGTAAGTTACCTAAAACATTGTCCTTTTATGATACATATCTATATAATAATAATAGTCGATTAGAATTTGCTCTGTCATTGATGCTTTGATCAAGTTACTTTTTCTCTTTTGGACTCAGTATTATCCATGTCCGTAAAACAATGACAGTACTGCCAACTTTTTTAATACTATTATGAGATTTCAAATGGATAAAGTATATGAAGTGTCTATATAATCAGTGCTACATAAATCCAGTTTACCTGCCTACTGCTCTTATTATCACATCCCACTCTACGATAAAGCACTGTCTCTCGTTTCTTTGTACCTCTCATAGCATTTCGTATAACATAGGTCTCTTCACATTTTAACTTTTCATTGTGATCTTCACCCCCTATTCATTTTTAATCTGTAGCACCTAAAATAATACTTGTCATACAAGAGGTGCTTGCTATGTTAGTTGAAAGAATCAATAGGTGAAGATTAACTTAGTGACTCAAACACAGAACGCGTTTTTCCTCTATACTCTAAATGTTTATGCTTAAAACAAATGATTACATGGTAATCAGACATTAAAATATTCTCCAAATTCAAGACATTTTTGCGAGAAACTTTTACTTTTTATAAAGAAAGAAAAGTCACAGCTCTTCTCTGAGTAGCTGATACCCCAACTAATGGAGCCTCTACTCCTATCATGACCACTTTTCTTGCTTCTAGCTCCTCGGCTGCCTTTTGTGCAACTTAAAAGCTAAATTTACTAATGGGACACTTGCTGGTTTGTTTGTTTTATTTTCAAAGAAAAATAATTTCTTCCCCTAGAAAATGCACTCCTTTGGGGGGGGGGGTTGGGGGAGGAGGTCTTTTGAAACTAAGGAGAAACTTATTTACAAAGTGGAGGAACTAATTTCTCTCTTCACATTACACCATACCCTTTCCAAGATCAGCAGCCCTGCCCACTTGGAAGTATTGCTGAGGACAGGTCTCATGTGGGAAGCTTGGCAATGATCACAGAAATGACAATGAAATGGATGCCTTGAAGCACTGCCCACTTCCACGCCTTTTCTCCATCTTTTTTCTCCTCTGCTCTTCTCTTCCTGGTCTCTGCCTGTGGAACTTCTTGAACTTGAGAGTTCAGTGTGATAACATATGAAATTGACCACATATTTCAGAAGATACTGGGTGAAGAGGAATTTGAACCCAAAATACAATGACTGCCCAAGGTCACCAAGACAGTAGGCACGGGCTTCGTCCCAGGAGCCAGGCCACTGACTTGCACATACTCCAGGCACCACAAGTTACTAACATTGGGAATTAAGAACAGTTTATGAAATATGTCTTTTTTTAAACATCTTGTTTGGGTCTTTTGGTTTCTCTGTCCTCTAACCAAGCACTGCACTGTTATTCCATGTGTAATGTTGAACATCTTTAATCTTCTGTAAACTATCAACTCCTATGTATTCTACACAGTCTAAGAAAGTGTACACAACTTACAGGATCCATTCTGTGTTTTAAAACTTGAATGTAGTGGGATGACTATTAAGCTTCTATTACATAGTACATAGATATATAACAAGTTTACACTAGTTCTGCCTGTACTGCTTAAGTTTTAGAGATGATAAAATACGCTTGTCTGTGCATTCAAAACTGTTCATTTGGGGATAGGACCTAGGTTCCCTTGGGTGTACTGAAGTGCCATCACTAAACTACATTGTACTAATGTGTTGTTGAATCAAAGTTAAGGCGAACGCCCAGTCTCCACGAATCACTCCATTCCAGTTATCAGGAAAATAATTTAATCATCTATTTTTACTTTTTTAAGGTTGCTTCTTGAGAGCCCACAAACCTCTGCCACCTTGCCCTGCAGAAATTCAAAGGTTAGACAGTGATGGCAGCTTTCAAAAGTTTGTATTTCTGGGCTGGGCGTGGTGGCTCACGCCTGTAATCCTAGCACATTGGGAGGCCGAGGTGGGAGGATCGCCCAAGGTCAGGAGTTCAAGACCAGCCTGAGCAAGAGCGAGACCCCATCTCTACTAAAAAATAGAAATAAATTGTCTGGAAAACTAAAAATATATAGAAAAAATAAACCAGGCACAGTGGCACATGCCTGTAGTCCCAGCTACTCAGGAGGCTGAGGCAGGAGGATCGCTTGAGCGCAGGAGTTTGAGGTTGCTGTGAGCTAGGCTGACGCCACGGCACTCTAGCCCGGGCAAAAGAGCAAGACCCTGTCTCCAAAATAAATAAATAAATAAAAAGGGAGGAAAGAATAAAAGGTTTGTATTTCTATTTGAAGGGATGGCCTGAAATGAGTGCTGTATTCTGAACGGGTTAAAATGCAGGACGGCTTTCTGCACTGTGTGGCATATGCAGGCGAGGCCACTCAAGGGTGGCCGTCACGAGGATGCCCCTCCAACAGAAAACACTCAAACCGCTCTGACTTGAGACAAGTCCGAGAAGCAACCACAGCTCTCGGAGCCATGGAGAAGTCATCTCAGCCACGACCAGCGCTGCTGACAGCCACTGACCCCTGCGCTTGGGAAGGCGGATGATGTCGGCACGCCGGGTTTCATGAGTGGGATTCCGGCTTTGCAGGCAGGAAACAATCACGCACGTCGCGCACAAACAGGACACAACAGAGAATTCATCCCATGTCCCTTCCCAGAGGAGGACTTACCAATCACCATCAGCCCCAGGGCTGGGCTGGGGTCTCCCCCGGCCGGGCACCGCGCCATCAGGCTCAAGCGACGCCCGGAGGTGGCTCCCTGCGCGGGCCCCACGCAGGCCGTGGGCGGCCACGCGCCCCCGCGCCCCGGCTCCGCGGCGGCCCAGCCCTGCACCAGCGCCCCGCTAGCCCCCCGCAGGCCGCAGGCTCGCCAGGCCCCGATCCCCGCCGGCTGTGCCCGGCCCATGGGCTCGGCTGCTCGTGGGGCACCCACACTCCCCTCTCCAGCAGATGAGATTGTTGCTCTGTTTTTGCCACTTTCCAGCTGTCAGTTTACACTGATGTTTTTTGGAGTCTTGTCTACTCAAGCACGGTTCAGAGGTCAGCCAAGAATTTCAGGTGAGTTTAAACACAGATTTGGGGGCTTCCTCTCTGGGGCTCTCTCTTTTCCAAGGTTCCTCCCCTGGATTCCCAGCTGCTTCTGCAGCCCCGGACTCCTCCTGTGACAAATCACAAACGCTGTGCTTCTTGCCCCAGTCTGGGCTGCTCCAGGCCTTGTGCACTGAGTGCCTGGGGAGAAGCTGTACAAACATGACCCTCACCTGGTGTGGTTCCCTCTTTTCAAGTGTCAAATGCCCCTCAGTTTCTACCTAATTGGCGACTTTTCCAGGGCCTTCAAATAGTTAAATTTGACATCTGTCCAGAGTTTATAACTATTACCTTAAGAAGAGTTAGTCCAATGCAAGCCACTTCCACGATTTCCAGAACAATACATTCAAGAATGTATTTTTAAGTACTGATACCAAAATATTGCAAAACAAGATTACATTTTTTGACCGCAAATATTTCTATTTATATTTTTATGGCTTCACATGTAGATAGGTAACAGAAAAATAGCAAAATACATATTCTGATGTTTAACAGAATTTCAAGATTTGCAGTGGTTTAATATAATCATTATTCTTGGGACTCCCCCCTGCACTGTCATCTTTGTTTTTCATAAATTGTTTCATCCTCAGATAATCAATTTTTCAGTGGTTAAATCTTAATAGATATTTCTTCCAATTCTCTTCACAGGGTGGGGTGTTTAACCATGTGTACGTTTTAAAACTACCAGCATATTTCTTATCAAAGACTGGCAGAATTATCCTTCCGTACATGATTACTATCAGGACAAGGGCTGAGCTAGCAGCTTCATGCTGCTTTAAGACCATGCATTTCACATTTGAGCTTTTCAATTTCTAGGAGGATAAGCATTCTGGTTTTTTTTTTTTTTTTTTTTAGCAGAGTCTTGCTCTGTCACCCTAGTAAAGTGCAGTGGCATCATCATAGCTCACTACATCCTGGAACTTCTGGGCTCAAGCCAGCCTCGCATCAGCCTCCCAGGTAGCTGGAACTACAGGCGCTCCCTGACACCCACCTAATTTTTCTATGTTTAGTAGATACAGGATCTCACTCTTGCTCCTGAGCTCAAGCAATCCTCTCATCTTGGCCTCCCAAAGTGCTAGGATTACAGGCGTGAGCCACCACACCTGGCCAGGAAGATAGCATTCTTGAAGAAAATGCCATCATGTGGTCTTAGAACTTCCAATTGATAATAATTTGTATGCCTATAATTATTTAATAATTAAGGATCTCAGAACTTCTTAGTATTTATTAATAAGATCGGTAATACAATAGTTGAGAAGTAGAACAAGCAAAAGTTAAGACTTGCATATGCTCTATTTTCTGGGAAAAAAAAAAAGTATTCTGCTTAAAATATCTTTCCAAAAGTATCTTTGGTGTTCTAAATTGAGGGTTTAAGTGGGCCAGTGTTTGCTGTTGCATCATATTCACGAGTAATGGCTAGGTAATTAAGGTTTGTATTTGAACAGCATTTGACAATCTACAAACGCCAAGTATTAATTAGTATGTATTGATTCCCAAATTTGTATCTCCAAGTCTGTGCATCTGTCTTGAACTCCAGACTCATATATCCAACCGACCTCTCAACACTTCACTTAGAAATCTATTAGTCTGAACTTAGCATGTTCGAAACTGAGCTCTTAATAGTCTCTCCCTCCTCCACTTCCCCAGCTGCTCCTCCTTCAGCCTTCCGCAGCTCAGTTAATGGCAACTCCATGACTCCACAGCTCAGACCAAACATTTTGTGTGTCCCCCTCGAATCTTCTCTTTTTCTTTACACTAACAAAACCCATGGGCTTTACCTTCCTAGCATGCCCCGAATCCGACCATGTCTCACCCCTGCTGCCTGCCACCCTGGTCCGAGCCCCCAGCACCTCTTATCTGCATCATTGCCTCAGCTTCTACCCAGACTCCCTGCTTCCACACTTACCTTCTCGGTCTATTCCCCACACACCAGCCAGAGTGATTCTGTTAAACCCACACCAGATCATGCTCTGCCCCTGCTCCAAACCCTCCAATGTTTCCCACATCATTCCAGAAAAAGTGCGGTTCTAATTAAGACCCACAAGGCCTACTTCATCTCTTCCTACTCTCCCCTCACGCACTCACCAGGCAGCCTGGTGGTTCTAAACACTCACCTGGGATACTCTTACCCCATACAGTGCACGGCCAGCTCTCACGTTTCCTGCACATTTTTACCCAAAGGTCACATTTTTAGTGATGCTTTCTTCCCCTGGGTTCTCTATATGAATCTATACGCTTCCTTCCAGCACACACTTCCAGTTCTCCTCTGCTTTATTGTCTTCCTTAGTACTTACCCCTGTAGGCCATATTATATATTTTCTTATGTATTGTCAATCTCCGTAACTAGAATGCAAACGCAGTGAGGGCAGGGATTTGCGCTGGTGGTTTGCTGCTGTGTCTCCGGTGCCTACACAGTGTCTAGCACAGAGGAGAAGCTCCAGACACATTTGTTGAAGGAACAACACAAAGCTACTTTCATAGATATTGCCATATCTCGTCCTTGCAACAATTCTGTGAGATGGGTGTTCACTATCTTCATTGTACTGACGAGGAAACTACGTTCAGGTTGATTACATGACTTAACCTGAGGGGCATAATCAATTTCGAAGACAATAATCAAATGCCAGATTTATGATTCTGGATTCAGACATATTTCCACAATGCCTCCTGCCAAAGTCAAGACAAGTGTGGCCTATGAATCACCTGAATCCAAAGAATAAATGCACATGCTGTATTTATAACCAATAAAGGGATTCTGGGGTATCTCTATTTCTACATTATTATATACTTTCTCTAGTAAGTATACCACTGACCAGATTTTTTAAAAATTCAAGTGAGATTCACATAAGATTAATCATTTTAAACTGAAAAATTCCATGGCATTTAATACTTTCACATTGTTACACAACCACTGCCTCTAATAATACAGAATTTTAATGATAGGATTTTCCCTTCCTTCCTTCCTTCCTTCCACAGATTATGCTATGATAAATATCGAGAACAGAGTCAGAAGAAAACTTAAAGAACTCAAAATTTCTTTCTGTGAATCAGTTTCATCCTTTCTAAACTAACACTTATATTTTTCACTGATCTGTTGCTAGGCTCTAGTACCTGCAGGACTATAAAAAGCACAATGATGGATGCATTTTCTTTGGTGAATAGTTACTACCATTCTTGATATTTACTAGAATCTCTAGAGTTTCTGTAAAATTGTAATTTTACATCCACAAAGCCCATTTAAAATTGTTTAATTAATTAATTATATGTCATATGGCATTGGTATTTTATATAAATGCTATTTATTCTTCTTAGTTTGTCTCAAAAACATACCACACTCTGTCTTGTCTTACGGTCCCCGAGCAGTTCATGTTTCCCAAATTTCATCTTTGTTTTCTATCTACCAAGTTCTCTCCACACCCCCAGGCCAGCCTCTGTTTTCTGTGAGATTCTCACCAGCTACACAAAGCATCACTTATTTTCTTCCCTCTGAATTGCTTTTACTGCTTTTCTTGTCTGCACCACAGACTCATCGCAGAATTCCACTCTATTCTGTCTTGCTCGTTGTCACTTCATCACTGGCTATCTGGGGCCCCAGTGCATTTTTCATGAAGTGAGAAAATGAGCCTAGATGTCCTTCAAAGTTTCTTCTGAAAACTCTGATTGTGTGTAATAGGGTTTTTTCTTCCTAGTTTATAGATTTGAGACAGACACATATTTAGAATCCTGTAAAGGCACTCTCTGCTCAGCACAAAAGAGCTGCTTAGTGACTACTTGCCATAAACATGCATGTTTATGTGTGGTTTAAGAGTGTGATATAACTCCTAGAAGTGATAATGATATTTTAGGTAGAATTAATAGAGTTACAACATTTAGGTGATGGAAGTGGTGGTCTAGTTTCTTGCGCTAGTTACAACACACCCAAAATAAGTGTTTTACTCTGGCAGGCTCATGTTAAGAGAGAGATCTTTCAACTGGACACAAATAAGTCAGGGTAACTTCTGGAAACCATGACATAGAGGCATTGCAGACACTTAGCCTGGATAAGAAGAGAGTAACCGGGGACAAGAACACCGTGTCCCAATGCTTCAGGATATAGAATGAGGACAGAATTATTTCATGTGGTCCAGAAGAGAAATCTAGGATAAAAGGCTGGCTTTTCATATAGGGGTGACTTCAGCTTAACATCAGTAAAAACATTTTTATAAAGTCCTCCTTTAGTAATAGCATCAGCTACCTGCCTCATTGGGCCTATTAATGAATTCTCTGTTCCAGGCACTACTTTTTTGACACGAGCAAGTGAACAATGAGGTGTAATAGAACTTATGTTCTTGTGGGGTGGAGAAATAATGTGTGAAAAAATTTAATTTTCATGAAGAAAAACAAAATTGCCATGAAGAAAATAAAACAGGGCACTGTGATAGAGAGGAGTGGGGTGGGAAGAAGAGGTGGGGTGGTCAGGGAAAAGCATTCCAGGAAGGAGGGACAGCAAGTAGGTGTCAAAGGGCCGTGTGATGGCTAAAAGTCATGTCTCCTTGGCCAGGCCATGGTGCCCAGTTACTTGGACAGACACTAGTCTAGATGTTACTGTGAAGGTATTAATATTTTGCAGATGTGATTAACATTTATAATATGCTGACATTAAGTACATTGCCCTCAATAATGTAGGTGAGTAGCACCACACAGTTGGACGTCTTAAGAACAAAACCTGAGGTTTCCCAGAGAGGAAGGAAATCTGCTTCAAGACTGCAGCATGGAAACCTGCCTGAGTTCCTAGGCTGCCGGCCTGCTCTACAGACTTCGGTTTCAGAAGGCATTCCGGCTTCACACGTATTTCTGCTGACTGTTGAATGCTACAGTGCAGGGGGCTTCCTACCACTGGAAATGCCCCGTAAAGGATGGAGACTTCATCCTTTACTCCGCATCAACATTTTAAAATGGATTTCTTACCTAATTGAGAATTTCTCTTGGAGAACATTTAAAATGTAAGAGGTAACTGTGGGGATTTAAATTTTAAGTTTATTCCTTGCTGTATTTTTAAAAATAGACATGTGTGTTTTTGAGATAGACTTTGAACTTACAGTCTAAGGACTGCTCTAGATATTCAAGTTGGAGTGCAAGGTGCTATCAGCGAGCAACCAGTTTTGATTTATGATATATTACAAATAGCTGAGAAATAACCTTGAAATGATTTTCCTGGCATTTGCACAACTGATACAGGTCGCTGATAACATTCATTATTCTGTCACCACTTGCTACTCCCTTCAAATTCAGCAAATGCCTGGTATAACATTTCACAGACTCAAGGCAACTTGTCCTCATCAGAGAACTGAATCTCCAGGGTCTCATGGCCATAGCTGACAGTCATGGGTATTTTTCACCAGCAGTGAAGAGTGTAGAAAAAGTTGTTAGCTACTGAATAAACTAGTAGTAGAGTAGGAATTACCGTGGTCAATTTACCTTATTGATGAGTAGGCACAAGGTCTTACATATTTTAACTTTGTATATTATTAGCCCTCTTTTATTCTTCATATAGAGCACATTTAGTTTTTAAATACATAATCTTGTCTAATCTTAAATTATATTAATTAAATATTGTCTAAATAAATCAAGACTTTAAAGTGTTAATATTGTAAGCTACGTCTTATGACTAGGCAGTTTGTAAATCTGACCCAAACTTTTGTCCTGAATGAATCAAAAAAGAATACAAAATAGAAGATATAGGATGGAAATCGATATTTGAAATGCTAGATATTTCAAATATCAAGATATTTCATATATTTCAAATGCTAGATACTTGAAATGCTAGATATTTTAACGTAGTCCCATCTTGTATTTTCCTTCTAAAATACAAGAGGGCTTAGCTCGATTTATGAGTTCAAAGGTCTATGGAAAAGGCCTCATGATAGCAAAACACTTTTGTTTAATCGGATACATGTTTCTTCAGTCTTTTCCTCTGTATCTTAAATAGTAGCTTCTAAGCAAACTTCTAGACCCCATCCAATTTTCTGGCCCAGTTCCACTCTTAACTAATTCAGATTGTAAAAGCAGATATTTCCTGTGTTCCTATGTAAGTCCTTCCATGTAATTTAGAACCTTTGCCTCTGAATAAGGAGAGATTTCAGGTTCCCCAAGGGAAAGGAACTGTAGCCCTCAAATCATCCCACAAAAGGAACTGCCTACCCCGTCTTCACAGTGTGCAAAAGTGCTGGGTTCAAATCCCAACTCCCTGTACGTAGCTGTGTGAGCCCTGGCAAAATCCTTTCATGCTTACCATTTTCAGTTCTGTCTGATTCCAGAGACTATGCCCCTAAACTCCACATTGTATTGCCCAGTCCCATCTCAGCATGAGTTTACTGCAAGTATTTCTCGACTTTATCACTTCCCATCTGAGTCATCTTCTCTCCTTCCAGCTAAATTCCCATGGTCCCTTTAATCTATCTTTACTGAGTATGATTCACTCTGTGAGCTAACCTGTCTAGGCTATGGAGCCCAGCTGCTTGGTCAAACACCAGTCTAGATGTTGCCATGAAGATATTTTTTAGATGTGGTTAAAATTTAAATTTGTAGGCTTTTAGTAAAGCAGATTATCCTCCATAATGTGGGTGGGTCTTATCCAACCAGTTGAAGACCTTAAAAGTAAAGATTGAATTTTCCCAGAGAAGAAGGAATTCTTCTCAGACTGCAAAACAGAAACCTTGTTTGTGTTTCCAGCCTTCTGCCTTCCAGAATTCAGACTCAAGACTGAAACAACAACTCTTGCTGGAATTTCCAGCCCCCTGGCCCACCCTACACATTTCTGACTCGCCAGCCCCAACAATTGTGTGAGCCAGTTCCTTAAAATAAATGTCTCTCTAGGTCTGTGTCGACATAGATGTCTATCCTGTGTATATATCCTCCATACATTTCCTATTGGTCTATTTCTCTGGAGAATCCCAATGAATACATCAAGCAACAATGTTTTTTCACTTTCTCATCCTCTTCCTTATCCTGTTCCGAGTATGTTGCAGGTTACTAATACCCCATCTAATATACTCAAGGTGTGATGAGCGCAGGGCAGAGCAATAACATGATCATCTTTTCCCACTCCAAACTGACTTCTTAAGGACAAGATCTTGGATAAAGAGAAAGCAGGATTTAAGCCCCCATCCCACAGTTTTGTGACTTGAACAAGTTATTTAACTTCTTTCACCCTTAGTCTCTTTAAATCTCTAGATGGAGATAATAAGAGTAACTACATCATAGTGTTCTGTGATATGAGGATAAAAGGCACTTTACGCCAAAGGAAAGAATCAGCTGTTCTTTGGCTTTACCAACAAGTAATCACCAGATCCAGCTTTAAAACCATCTTAATCAAGCAATGACAACTTGCTACAGTAACTAGCAAGCCAATCAGGGTCAGCCCACTCTTCTTAATAACAGCCCATTAACAATAATCTCTTGCAAGGACCATACTCTGAAGGTCAGCCAATCACCGACTGTCTTACTCAAATAACGACACTTCTAGGGCTACATATCAACTCATCTCTAATACTTCTACTCCTAAAAATGCACAAGTCCTTGATCTCCATGCTTCCCTAGACCCTATGTAAATGCAGCTCTCTGCTTTTCTCAGAGACCCATAGCTTACAAGCACGAGTCTCCCTTGTTCAGCAATAATTTCATCTTTTTGTTTCAGGCATTAAGTGGTGGCCTCATCTTTTGACAGAGGATAAAATTAGATCATATATGAAGAGTACTTAGCACAGTGCCTGGCATAGAATAAGCACTCAACATGTCAGCGATTCTCTTAAATATATAGTTCTATCAAGGTCCTCTAGTTACTTTGGCATTTTTGACAGCAAAGGCTGTCAGCCTGGAAGGGTAGTGATGTGAGCACTCACGCACAAAACGGGCATAATTGGGGCATGAAGCCAAGGTCAAACTAGGCCTGGAAGTGACTAGATAGAGGATGATCAGGACCAGAGTGGTTCACTGGGAGTGCCCAGTGCCAGAGCCACATCCTGTCCAACTGTGCTCCTGTCTGCTGCGTGAGCTGCTGCCTGTGAGTGTCCCTGATACACTGTTGGATCCCAGTGTCAGCTAAACCCCCAAGTCCTTCCCACAAGGGCTGCTTCTGATGCACCTATCTCAAAGTGTGTTCGCTGGACCCCAAAACATCAGTGTAGGACCTTTGCCCCATTCAATTTCCTGTGGCTACATTTGGTCTAATGCACCAGGTTAATCAAAATCCTATACAAAAAAAGCATCTTTCGACATACATTGAAGCAGGACACGACAAGGTTTTAGACATAGAGATAAGGACATTTTTGCCTTTCTAGTCAAAGGCTCTCCTCTATTACTCCTTTGTCCATGGGATTCTGCTGACAAAGATGGGACCCAGGGAGGTGGAATATATATTTTTGCACTTTAGTAAACTTTGTATTTTAAAATAGTTTTAGCTTTACAAAGTAATTGAGAAGTTAATACAGAGTTCACACATGCCCAACACCCAGTTTCCCCTGTTATTGACATCTCACATTAGTGTGGTACATTTGTTAGAACTAACATACCAATATTGATGCATCATTGTTAGCTAAAGTCCATACTTTATTCAGATTTTCTTAATGTCCTTTTCTTTTCCAGGATCCCATCCAGGATATATTATTTAGTTGTCATGTCTCTTTAGACCCCTCTAGACTGTGAGTTTCTCAGACTTTCCTTGTTTTGATGACCTTGACAGTTTTGAGGAGTACTGCTCAGGTATTTGGTAGCATGTTCCTCAGATAGGATTTGTCTGATGTTTTTCTCATGATTAGACTGGGGTTCTGTGTATTTGGGAGGAAGACCAGAGAGGTGAAGTGCCATTTTCACCACATCTCTTTTGTTTTCTTTTCTTTTCTTTTTTTTTTTTTTTTTTTTTGAGACAGGGTCTCACTCTGTTGCCCAGGCTAGAGTGCCGTGGCGTCAGCCTAGCTCACAGCAACCTCACACTCCTGGGCTCAAGCAATCCTACTGCCGCAGCCTCCCGAGTTGCTGGGACTACAGGTATGCGCCACCATGCCCGGCTAATTTTTTCTATATATTTTTAGTTGTCTGGTTAATTTCTTTCTATTTTTCGTAGAGACGGGGGTCTCGCTCTTGCTCAGGCTGGTCTTGAACTCCTGAGCTCAAACGATCCACCCGCCTCAGCCTCCCAAAGTGCTAGGATTATAAGTGTGAGCCACCGTGCCCGGCCATTTTCACCACATCTTATCGAGGGTACATACTATCCACATGACCTATCACTGTTGGTGTTCACTGTGATCACCTGGTCATGTGGCAGTGGTGTCCGGTTTTCCCCCTGCAAAGTCACTCCCTCCACTGCCCACTTCCCACATTGTGGTCTTTAGATGGAACTCACTATACACAGGCAGTAATTAAGAAGTGGGCAGTTGTGATTCATCTCCTTGAGGGTAGAGTATCTACATAGATTATTTAGAATTATTCTGCACAAATTTGTCTTTTCTCCCCATGATTCATATTTATTCAATCATATTTATATCAGTATGAACTCATGCATTTTTTAATACTTTGGGTTATAATGCAATGCTATGTTATTATTTTTAAGTTGTTCCTTTTTTGTTGTTTTTTTTTTGTTTGTTTGTTTTTTTGGCGTGGAGTAGTGGCGCATGCCTGTAATCCTAGCATTCTGGGAGGCAGAGGCAGGAGGATCACCTGAGGTCAGGAGTTTCAGACCAGCCTGAGCAAGAGCGAGACCCTTGTCTCTACAGAAAATAGAAGAATTAGCCAGGCATGGTGGTACCCACCTGTAGTCCCAGCTACTTGGGAGGCTGAGACAGGAGGATTGCTTGAGCCCAGGAGTTTGAGGTTGTTGTGAGCTATGATGATGCTGCTGTACTCTAGCCTGGGCAACAAAGCAAGACCTTGTCTAAAAAAAAAAAAAAAATTGTTCAATCTTTGGCCAGAGGTAGCTCTTCTTTCAGTTGGCTTGTATGTCCTTTTGACATGACCACATTACTGTAGGTTTTGTTGTTGTTCTTATTTTAAGAACTTCCTTACTTTCAAGCACTACAAATGCTCCAGTATCATCTTGTCCACTTGGACATAGAGGAGAGCCATTTTACTAAACCCGTGTAAGACGCTGGCACACAGCAGCCCTGCTGAGATTCCTCTGGCCAAGTATAACACAAGATGGCAGAGAGGCTCTTCTCCACTTCCAAACTGAACACTCGCAGCCTTTGGTGTTCTCGCCCTCTTCCTCCTCTTCTCCTTTTTGTAACATAAAGTCTCCAGTACCTCAGCTTCAACAGGGAGTGGTGGTGACTGCTGACATGTGGAACCCAGTGGATGTCCAGCGACAAGACAGCAGAATGGTGGAGAGTGAATTCCTTCATGAAGGACATTCTATGGAAATCTTTTCCCAGCTAATTCTCTGAATATTTTTTAAACAATATAAAGTGTACAGCAATTATTATTGGTGGTAGGAGATGATAGGATGGGTTTGGTTTTTTTAAGTTTTGAGGATTTCTGCGAAACTTTGGTGGGCCAGTTTTCATTTTATATTCCTAATAGCACCTTGAGGACTATCCGATTAATCTCTGCCTCAGACGCCTGCTGCTGTGATGCGGGGAGTTGGGCAGAGAGGAGAAGCGCTGGTGGGGGAAGACAGGGAGCAGTGAGCAGCAGAGACCTGGGCACACCAGGGTGCTCTCGGTTATAGGAATACACGTAATGCTTTTTCCTTTATTGAGAACATATTCTACACAACGAATGTAAGCACCACGAGAGCCAGGACCACGTTGACATTGTTCATCACTTTTTATTGTGAGGGTCTAGAACATCACAGGTACTCAAAAATTTGTTTGAATATGTGATCATAAATATGTTCATTGTAAGTGTGAACATATTCAATATCTAGCTTCAAAAATAGATTCTTTGCAAATAGGAATGGTACCCCATTTATGCTTTTAGGTATGTTCTCATGAGTGTATTACACTATTTGCCCTTTCCTTGGCAGAAGGTCTCTCTGCCCAGCCCCTGCAGAGACAAATTCAGCTTTCACGGTTTTAATGTTTTCAACCATAAAATTAGCAAGGAAAGATTCTTAGAAATATTGTTATATTTCCCTATTTATAAAATATTATAATGAATATGACAATGTACTGCCTTCCACAACTATTTAACATGTTATTTAGCATGTCTGATTTCTCTTGCTTACTACAAATTTTTTATTTTTATTTTTTTAGAGACGAGGTCTCGCTATGTTGCCCAGGTTAGAGTGCAGTGGCTGTTCACCGGGTGGTAATAGTGCATCGTGGCTGCAAGTGACCCCACCTCAGACGCCAGAATAGCTGGGACTACAGGCTGTCACCACCACACCTGGCCTTTTTTTTTTTTTTCCTTGCTACAAATTTCTTGAAAGCAGAAACCCCATTTTATGCTTCTCTGTAATTCCTATAGTGAAGCACCTAACCGGGGAATGATTATATTCTGTTGAATATGTCATGATTATTTTTTCAAATCATCTTTGCAGGTATATTCTGAGGTGAACCTGATTTTTTTCTTTTTCTTTGTTTTTTGGTTTTAAATCACAAAACCAGAACATAAAGTTGTACCTGACAACGCAGGAGGTGACTCCCAGTGCTGGGAGCTACTTAAAGTCCAAGTGGGTCCTTGGTTTCGCACAAGAAAGAATTCAGGAGTGAGCCCGCAAAATAAAGTGAAAGCGAGATTTATTCAGAAACCACAGAAAGTTAGAAAGTCTACTCCACAGGCTGAGCAGAGGCGAGTTCTCCCTGCAGAAAAGAATGAAGCGACCCCTGCAAACAAGGACCAGCCTGTGCAGAGGGGAATCAGCCCCCCTGGTTCCTGTTGCTTTTCTATTTAAGGGGTGGAAGGAGGGGAGGAATATTCTAAGGGGTGGTGTTAGATATTAATATTCTAATACATAAATGAGGGGAGGAATATTCATGAAGGGGTGGTATTTCTCCACCATCTTGGTTCTAACCAGTTGGAACCTGCCCTGCCTCCATCCTGTTTTGATCAGGGCAATTAGAAACTTTGTTTTGAGACTTCCTGACTCGGTAAGGCAATGCTGCAGCAATGCCCACAGCAATGCCTACCCCAAAGCGGTATCTGCCAGTTCCCTGTCTCTTACCTTTACTCTAAAAGCTTCAGTTAGCATCCTATGAGGACAGCAGTATTTTGCAACAAGGACAGTAACACCCAAGGCATAAATGGATGGATTTCTGCTTGGAAGCCCACAGGGGCCCCCCAATCCTGAAAACAGACAACTGGAATAGGTAACTTCTGCACATCCATTCTGGCATTGAAATGCTGGGTGCACTTGAATTAAGGGGTTTTATTGCTACATTTTGGCAATAGCTAGAAAGGATCTTTAAAAGCACAGTGCTTAGGGTGGTTAAGAGAAGGAATTCAGGTGGTTTATGAAAACCTGGCTTACTACTGTCATCTAATAAATAGGCCATCTGCAGGCAAAAGGCTTTTTCAATTGGGGTTTTCAAAACCTTGCCCTTAAGCATTAGAAAAGAGAATGTTTATTTCCCACAGGCAGAGGCCTCCATAGGCAGACCGGTGACATTTTTACTCATTAATGCTCTTCTGGTACATCTGTCCGGGGAGCCACAGGTGGCTCAGGTTGGAGAGGGCCTTCTCCCTCCCCCTCTTCTCCACATGCCTACAACCCTGGAATGCCTCGTGCTTGAAAAGATTTATCAGACAAACCATAAAACACAATGCTATGTGGGTAGCTCAGCTGTCTGAGAGAGGATCAGCCCCACTCTAATGGGCTAATGAATGGAAAATACATTACTGATGGAGCATTCAAAGAACGCTCTTGCTTTAAACCAAGTAGAATGGAAATACGAGGAAATAGGATGACTATCAGCTGGAGAGGTTAGTGATAGGAGCTCAGGTTGTCCATTCAGCATGGCTTGTAAATGGAAAGTTAAAAGGGTGATTTCTGGCTTTTTAAAATCTTATATTAAGTTTACCTATAGTGTATATACTTTAGAGGATGATAAAAAAAATATACTCTCTCTCAGTAAGTAGAGTGCACAGTTAAATATTATTCCCCCACAAATGTTCAGCAACCTAACTGTTTTATTTAAATACAGTTTGGCTTCTTAGTTTATCAAATGTCACTCACAATCTCTTAGACAAGAATGAAATTAAATTATAATATTTCCACTAAATACAGTGCCAGATAAAATATATACAGCCAGCTAAATTTGAATTTCAGATAAATGATGAATAATATTTGCTATGTTTTTGCATTGTTTGGGATATAAAGTCAGGCACCACTGAATAGCAATGTTTCAGTCAAATACAGACTGCATAGGTAACAGCGGTCCCATAAGATTATAAGGAAGCTGAAAAATTCTTATCCCCTAGTGATGTCGTAGCTGTCATAATGTCATAGTGCAATGCGGTACTCACGTGTTTGTGGTGATGCTGGTGTACACAAACCTGCACTGCCAGTCAAATAAAAGTAGGGCACATGCAATTGTGTATAACATATAATACTTTATAGTGATAAACAACTGTTACTGGTTTATGTATTTACTGTACTGTATTTTTATTGCTATTTTAGAGTATACTCCTTCTATTTATTAAAAAAGTTAACTATAAAACAGCCTCAGGCAGGTCCTTCAGGAGGGATTCCAGAAGGCATTGTTATCACAGGAGATGACAGCTCCATGCGTGTTATTGCCCCTGAAGACCTTCCAGTGGGACAAGACGTGGAGGTGGAAGACAGTGATATTGATGATCCTGACCCTGTGTGGGCCTAGGCTAATGTGTGTGTCCGTGTCTTAGTTTTTAACAAAAAAGTTTAAAAAGTAAAAAATAAATAAAAAAATTTTAAATAGCAAAAAGTTTACAGAATAAGGATATAAAGAAAGAAAGTATTTTATGCCACTGTACACTATATGTTTTAAGCTAAGTGCTATTACAAAAGAGTCAAAAAGTTTTAAGACATTTAAAAGTTTATAAAATGTTATAGTAAGCAAAGGCTAATGTATTATTGAAGAAAGAAAAGAATTTTAATAAATTTAGTGTAGCCTAAGTGTGCAGTGTTTATAAAGTCTACCGCCGTGCACAGTAATGTCCTAGGCCTTCACATTCACTCACCACTCGCTCACTCACTCACCCAGAGCAACTTCCAGTCCTGCAAGCTCCACTCATGGTAAGTGCCCTATAAAGGTATCTTTTATACCATCTTTGTACTGTACCTTTTCTATATCTAGATATGTTTAGATATCCAAATACTTACCATTGTGTTACAGT
The DNA here is from genome assembly GCF_041146395.1 of Eulemur rufifrons. NCBI lineage: Eukaryota > Metazoa > Chordata > Mammalia > Primates > Lemuridae > Eulemur > Eulemur rufifrons. The sequence goes on along the minus strand of NC_091000.1, from coordinate 61,174,207 downwards.
TATCTTTAGCATTCAGTAGAGTAACATACCGTCCGGTTTTGTAGCCAAGAAGCAATAGGCTATAGCTCATAGCCTAGGTGTGTGGGAGGCTGTACCATCTCGGTTTGTATAAGTACATTCTGTGATGTTCACACAATGACAAAATCGTCAACAATGCATTTCTCAGAATGTATCCCAGCCCTTAAGTGATGAATGACTATACTTATACTAAAAAATTACTTGTTTATCTGAAATTCAAATTTAACTGGGTGGCCTGTATTTTTCTTTGCTAACTCTGGCAACTGTATCACCAAGGCAAATTTCACTGGAAGAAACCTGAAGCTCTCCATACAGTTTTTAACCAAGCACATAGGCTTTTATTCACACTTGAAAATTAACCTTACATCAACCAGGGAGTACACATGCTGTCTCCAACTTCTGTCTTCCTGTCGGCTCTCAGCCCATTCCATCTGCCTCACAGAGTCCCATAACCCTGTGGAAGCAGCTTTTGTCATGGTCCCCAACGGGCCCTGGTGCCAGATGCAATGGACACTTTCCGTACTCAACTTCTCAGCAGCATCCTGCAGTGTTGCCCTCCTCTCTCTTTTGAAAGAGTTTGGCGCTGGCTTCTGTGTCCCCTTCTCCATCCTGGTTTTCTACTACTTGGCTACTAACTCTAATCTCTACCGGATACTTCTGCTCTAACTCCAAATTGGAAATTCTCCATGGCTTCATATCAGCTTTCCCCTTTCTCTCCTCTATGCCAATACTGTCCAATAGAACTTTCTGTGAGGATGGAAATGTCCTCTCTACACACCATCCAATGCAATAGCCACTGGTTATATGCGGCTACTTAGCACTTCAAATGTGGCCAGTGTGACTGCAGAAATGAATTTTAAATTTTATTTCATTTTAATTAATTTACAATGCCACACATGGCCAGTGGCTACCATATTGGACAGTGTACCTGTCGACTATCTTACTAGATGAGCTATTCTTGGCTATAAAAAAACAGCTTTATGCTTCTGATTTCCTGATACTTACCTACAGCTCAGACCTCTCTACAGAGCTCCAGAGTTATAACCATCTGATAACTCAGATGACTTACAAGTACTAAGTGACCATGACTGTTTTTTCTCAGCTGCCAGTACTTCAGAGAATGGTACCACCAGTCACGCAGTTTGTTGAAGCCAGACACTGAGAGTCGTTCTTGATTTTTTCCTTCCTGACTATGCCACATGTAAATTACAAGTAAGTTCCATTAGTTCTGCATCCAAATTAAATTTTGAATCTGTCCACTTCCTTCCACCTCCACCACCACCATTTAGTCCAAACCATCATCACTTCTTGCCTGGACTGCTTGCAGTCGTCTTCCTGCTTCCTGGACCCAGCTTTAATCCTTTATCTACACGGCATCAGAAGAGTCCTCCCAAAACATAAATCATGTCACTTTCTTAAAATTCTTCAGTGGTTTGCTGTTGCTCTTGGAATGAAAGTTAAGATTCCTTGCCTTGGACTTCAAGGCTCTGGGTCCTGTCTCCACTTCAACCCATTTCCCGTGTTTCCCCTATTTGCACTGTGTGTACACCATGACAAGCCCACCCTTTGTCAACTTGGTACCCCGACGATCTCCTCAAACCATACTTAATTTCCAAATAAAGACAGTAACAAGGCAATAGTTCCACCTAACACGATGCAACTATCCTGCCTACAACTGAAAATGCACTAATCCCTTCCCCAGAATTCAGCTTTCAGGATTTCAACATTTGGGATTTTAATCTTTTGGGATTGTGATTTTTGAGATCTTTGACATTAGAGCTTTTAGACTTTAGGGATTTTGATCTTTCCAGATTTCAACATCTGGGATTATGGTGTTTGAGATTGTGTTTTTTAGGATTATGATCTGTACCACCTGAAATCACAGGGTTTGAAATGTTATTTATCTTTCCCTATTATACATTAAGTCTGTAACTATTAACATATGCATGGGCTGTCTAGACTCACCCTGTACTGCAGGGCACCCTTGTACCACACTTTGGGAAACGCTTGCCTCTGTGCCACCAACCCACAACTGCTCACTTTCATCCCTGGCCTTTCCCACCTGTTCTGCCGGGGTTCCTCAGGTCCCGTGTTGAGACACAAACACTTACAAATAATAAAACTCACTGTTTTGTGCCAAGAACAGTCCTCTGAATGGAAATTGGAGATGGAATTTCGCTGATAAAAAATTATAATCAAAGCTAATATAATGTGTTGGTTAAGAGCACGGGCTCTGGAGATGACCTGGACTTGAATCCCAGCTCCCGCTTACTGTGTAAGTCATTTCTCTCTCTCAGGTAGCTCAGGACACAGCTGTGAGAATTAAATGGATTAATATATTTTCAAGGCTTAGAACCGTGTCTGGCACATGGTAAGTGCTAAATTAATCTTAGATATTATTATAGGTTGTGAGTTTTGGCAATGGAAGTCTCGAAGAAAAAAATAGTCCATGAGTGTACTAGACAGATTTTCCTTTGAAGAAAAGTTGGCTAGAAAATCCTAGGTGTGTACTAATTTAATCCTGCAGTAAGTGCTGTGTGCATCTATTATGTCAGGGTGTCAGGGTTTTAGGAATCAGGTCCATAGTATAGAACACTCAACGATTTAAAATGGCATCTGACTTACTGCAATTTAGTTATGCAAATTGGTCATTTTATGTGAATTTGAAGAGGATACTTCTTTCCCTCAATTCTTAAATATTTATTGTTCATGTAGTTTATCTTTATTTGAAAACTGAATATTTTCACTAAACATCAGTTGTGTGAAGTGTGTGTGCACCCTCCAAAAGTTTTTAAGACGCTTTCTGTTATGAACGAGTACAATAGGTTAGGTATTTCTAAAATAAACCATTAAACTGCCAAACTATCTAATAAGTTTTAGTGTTTTGTAACAACTGTTCCCCAGGCCATAATATGAACAATATTTTTTCCTATTTCTTTTTGAAATAACTCAAGCATCAGCCACATTACTTTAAAGTGTTATCACATGTAATTGAACAATATTATCGTTACTTTTATTAAATTACCTTTATGAAGAACAACAAAGGAACAGTAAAGCTATATTTCAACAAAACATTTCAATTCTAATTTTGAAACCTAATCAGAAAAAATATATTTAGTACAATGATAATACATTAAATACACATGTCTATGCTGTCTTTGTTACAATAGACCACCATGTTAAGAAAAGGCATTTAGCTAATACTGAAAACCAAATTCTTTTAAACACAATTGAACTTTACCATTGCCAGACATTTTTTGAAAAGCTGTAGATACACACTTTGGAGACAAAATGATCAAGATTACTTCCTGAAGTTATTTTAACATATTCTAAATGCTAAACAAAAATTTCATGAAATGACTCAGGAGATATGCTTCTAACGATTTCCTCCTAAAGCTACTTTGACAGCCTCTAAGGGCCAAATAAGGATGTGTGGCATTCCCTAATATGGCCTGATGGGAAAAGGCTCAGAATGAGAACCAGGATCCTTGACTTCTACTCCAGCTAATAAGCTAAGTGAACCAAAGTCAGTATTTATTTAATGTTTTGCAGTTTGCTTATTTATTCTCTTAGGAGAGTCACACCTTCCCAACCTACTTTTATGCACTACAGTGGGTTTTAAAATGCTGTGTGAAATTTCCCTACACTCTCTAAACATTTCCAACTAATTATAATATTTCCTTAGCTACTCAGCATTTTTACTACTGTCTGTATTTCTTTGCATACAAAATCAATCTCCCAACTCAACCAGAGATAGTTGCCATTTTGCATTTCGCTGCCTGCATGCATGCCAGTATTATGTTGTCCCCTGTCTTTCAGAAGTCCTCACTGTCATAGCTAAAGATTGGACCCACTCTATCTGAGTAACTGATGGCAGGGCCCAGCCCAGACAGACACACATCCCAGGTCTCTGCTCCGTCCGTCCTAGAGGAAGCTGACTCTTGAGGAAAAGCCCAAGTGGGTCTGATGGCCCGGCAATCTCCTGGAATTTTCAAAGGAAGTGGCCCCAAGGGAGAGGCTGCCCTGGTGACTGTAGCTGGAGGGCTCAAGGCTTCTGGACAGACAGACATCTGGGTGTCCCCAGGAGCACAGTTACAGCCTGAAAGCCTCTTGACCTCTCGCACATTGTCACTGTGTTTCAGAGCAGGGGGCTGGTAGGCCTGGTAGGACACTTGGGTGGTGGTGGTAATCACCGTCTGCAGGGCAGGGGCACCTGGTGGGGCAGTCGTGAGGTACCTGCAGGGAAGCTCTGGATTGTAATAAGGGAGATTGGCCACGGCCTGGAACTGTCCATGGTCAGTCCTCTCCCCAAGGCCAGATATTCCAGGAGCTGGTGCCCAGGCATGTTGTCTACTGGTGAAATCAAAGGTTTTCTCATAGCTGCTGTGTGAATTGACATTATATTGTAGTGCATTCAGATGGACCCAGTCTGTGTCAGTAGGGATACCAGTGGCATCTTTATGAAGAGTGGAATATGGGCTTGAATTTGTATAACCAGGGCCTGCCAGTTCATAGCTGCAAGGTGGCCTAGACAAATAGATTCTTGGGTTTGGATACTTCTGAAAGGGTAGCATTTTGTCTCCTTGAAAAGTGGCCAGGTCACAGGTAGCTTTGTAAGCATCAGAGTTTGGGAAGGAAGGGCAAGGCTGTCCTGGAACCGGGAAGCCGGTGTCAGTAATTATATCAAACTCTTCTGGGTTTTCCAGGGGAGGTATGTGGCTGAAATGTCCACTGCTGTCTTGATCTTCTTCTGCCTAAACAATGATACAAATAGAGATACATGATATGTAAACTGCGCACAAACCTTCACCTCTAGCAACAGCCAACCAAGTCAGTGAAAACAAACTTGCAGTTGGAGAGCTCTGTGTTGTGGACATGGCTCAGGTAGGTGATTTGAACTCCTGGCCCAGGAGTTGCCAAGCTTGGGCCTGCCCAGGTGTGACTACCACACTACTGAGAGAGGAAAGTCCACGATAGCCAGGCAGGATGGTTCTGAGTGGCAGACGGTCCTGTTCTCACCAATACTGAGTTCATAATAGTAGAGACTCAGGAGCCACACACACCTGACTTCGAATCCTGACTCTGCGCCCCACTAATTGAACAAGTTGCTTAACCTCTCTGAGCCTCGGATTCCTCATTTTAAAAATGGGGGTTAATATCTTATTCATCGTAACCTTTGACTATTGCAACCTTGTCATAGGGTTTCTGTAACCATTAAATGTATGAAACTCTTAGATCAGTGCCTGGCCCATAGAAAGTGCTTGAAAAACATCAGTTTCTGTTCTCCTCACAGTAACTCTCTATCTGTTTAGCATGCTTTAGTAGAAAAGCCAAACTGGATCAAGTTGCACAAAGAAATTTTATCTGTTCCTGTGTAGACAACGTAGAGGACCCTCTCGAGGACGCACGTGCTCACTGTTGGTGAGCACATACTTCCTTCCTTATTACTGTTGGCCAGTCACCCTTGTACCAGGATGTCAGCACATGTCCTGGCTGTATCACTGACTGTAGAATTGTTTGTTTTAAGAAGAAGAAGGGATTAGAAACCCTATTCAAGTGTTGTTTGAATGATTTTTTGTTGGAGTTATATAATTTTTACATAAAATGAAACCTTTGTAATTAATATGTGACATTCATACTTCATATAACTATTTGTGTATCTTTCGGTGGAAAAATGAACAGACCATGGTGCAACATCAGCTCCCCATTACCTCAGGTTCTCGAATTCTCTTTTTCTGGGGTTGGTAAAAGGAGGCCATTTGTCTCTTGATGGCGCTTCTTCTAGCTTCTGTCTCTGATTTGCTCTCTGGTCTTGGGTGATCATGAACTCCCTTGGCCTGCGTTAAGGAGGTGAATCATAAATTTGTTCCTCTAAAGGAAGCTGGCAATGTTGGCCAAAAATTGAGCATGTCTTTCCCAAGATCCCAAGGATTTTGTTTTGTTTTGTTTTTTCAAAATGATAGAGAAAAGAAAATTCTTGAACAAATAAAACAGCATCAACAATAGATACCTTACAATATTACCTGTAAACCCTTCACCCTATTAAATGAACTACAGCTTGGTTGACTGTCTCTGGACCTGAAAGAGTGCACAGTAGACAAGCGAACTTCTAGACCCCCAGTAGGTCCCTGGGGAGCTCCCGCACCTGTGTCTGGCCACTGGAGCTGTATTGTGTTTGGTCCTGAGTTCCCAAGGCACATGACAGGCGGTTGGGTCTTCGTGGTCTGATGAAAGTGTCCAGTCACAAAGTGTGTTCTCACCCAACCTACCTGAAAAAATATCGCGTTGCCATCAAGCCGCCAAAAGTTGGTTACAGGGTATCCACTGTGCCCTCGACAAGGAATCAGTTCCAACGCAGAATGACAGCTGGGGCACGATTTCTCTGCAAAGCCCAGAGGGGAGAAACATTAATAACATCCCCGACCCCAAACCCTCGGAAGGAAGAAAGGGAATATTAGTTGGGAATAAAGAACTCATGACTCCAAGGTCACCCTCTCCCTGCCACTGTGCTCTCACTCTGCTGTTTCAGCCGTGCCTTGTCACAGATGGCTGGCCGCAGTTGCAGGCGGGAGCCATCGGGCAGGGCGCAGGCCCCTGCACACACCACCACGCCCAGGCACGACTTCTTTAGGATGTGGCCATTGTGGTTGTTGGTGTTGCGCATGGCCCAGCCGCTCAGGTGGCGCTGTGCCTTCTTCTCGTCACTGCTATAGATGAAGCGCACATAGCCATCCGGCCACTCTTGGAAGTGGTCAAAGAAGGCTGGCTCCTAGGAAGGAGGGTAGAAGAAGGGCGGTCAGTTTTATCAAGCCCCAAACCACATGCATCATGCTTTTAATTTTTTTCCAAGCACATTAGAATAAAAACAAGTTATTTTTAAATCCAGCAATGTTATCAAACCCCAAAACTATGCTATCCCAAAAAGCCACTCATGCTGTCGATATATACCTTTTGATAACCAACTAATGATTAATGTTTATACAGTGATTACCTTCTAAATGCTGTACATGTATTAATTCATCTAGCCTCTACAACAAATGCAGACAATTATGCCCATTTTACAGAACAGGACATGGAGGTCAGAGATCTTAACTGACTTGCCCAAGATCGCACAGCTAGCAAGACCTGGCACCTTGGCAGTCTAATTCCAGAGGCTGTGCTTCCTACCGCTAGGTTATACCACTTCTTGGTGTGTTTAAATGTTGAAAACATTTTCAAATAAAGCATCAAAATGCCAGTAAAAAAAGTGATAGGAATGTTCTGTCACCAAAATGCAATTTAATTTGCAAATATCTTAACTTTAAGCCAGTGCACTTTCCTCTAAAGCTCTTGGCTCTCATATCAGCATGACACCCAGAACAATGTCAGAGAGGCAAGAACAGCTTCCCTCCCTACTCCCAACTGAGCTCTCCAAGTTTACAGGGGCACTGTGATGAAAGACCCAGCAGGACAGTACACTGTGAGCTCTGGGCTGTTGGTGAGCCTGCCTGGCACTGCATTGCTCCCCAGAGCAACATGGGATTGCCATTCTCCTCCACAAAGAGCCACATGGCTGAAATAATAAGTTATATCTAAATCACTGAGCATTGCCTTAGTATTCGTATTCAGTGGTCTTTGCCCACTTTATATATTATACTGCAATACATGTCTCCTCTGTATATAAGTTTAATAGAAAATTGCCCTTAAATGAGCATTTACTATCTACCAGGTACTCTTTAGGGCAGTGGTCTGTCATGTAGGGACCAGTGGGACAAATTGGTCCTGCTGTTTGTTTTTGTGTGGTCTTAAGCTAAGAATGGTTTTTACATTTTTAAATTGTAGGGGAAAAATCAAAGAAGAATTATATTTTGTGACATATGAAACTTATATGTAATTAAAATTTCAGTGTCCATAAAGAAAGTCTGGTTGGAACGCAGCCATGTGCATTTCTCTATGTGTTGTCTAGGGTTGCTTTCATACTGTGATGAATTGAGTGTCTGTGATCGAGACAGTAGGGTCTGCAAAACCACATTACATAGTATCTGTAATCCTCACAACCACCTTGCAAGATGGATATCCTTACTCTTATTTAATAGATAAAGAAGGAGACGTTAGACAGATAGCCTTCCACATTAGCCTTACTGGGATATAAACAGAAGATCTCTAGAGCCAGGTGCCAGCAGCTTTACTGATGATAAAAGCCCAGAAGAGTTTTATCACAATAATAAGCCATTTGTACCTCCTCCCCACTCCTGCTGCCCAGGAAAGTTAGATCAAACATTTGCAAAGTCAAAGTATTCTCAGTTGGACAATTCAGACTTGCATACATCATTAATATTGCATATTCTAACAGTAATAGGTAAATGGGTGATTTTTTCCCCCCAAACCACAGAATATTGTTGATCAACATCATTATTATTACTATTAGGCACTACCTATCTTTTCTCGGAAATATTACGATTGACATAAATTAATACATTGACTTAAAGTAAGTCACAAATGATATATATAATGATGTGCTATCAACTCTAAGCTTATACCAAATGCAAATATCTTTGTTTTAAAAGTGAACATTTCAACTTAAGGATCTTAGTATCAAACTGACAATTTTCCAGAAGAGAGTATTTCTTTAGCACTCCCTTGTATGGGTGTGGACTAGGCCCCCGTGCCTCACAACAGCTGCTGAGATAGTGACCCTGGAGGTGAACGAAGTCACAAAGACTGTATTTTTAAATCAAAACAAGAGCAGAGGACGTCCAGGATTGGGTTTCATTTGTTCTAATGTCATGTGTATACACACAGACACACACACACACACACACACACACACACTGAACCCAACAGTAGACCTGAAAGACAATTTGAGATAGTTATCTCCTTCTAGCACCTGATGACAGGTGAAGAGCCTGAGTCTAAGGCAAATTCAAGGACTCTCTCAAGGTCATATAGCTCAGTTAGCCAGAGCAGGGCTATGATAAGTTTCTCCACTTCTCTATGTCCCAGTGTGCCTGTCCCTCTTGAGGTATTACACACATACTCCCTGCCTGAGAATCAGACTCCCCGAAAATTCACATTTACATAGAAAGTCTAGAAAATGCTCAAGAGATGAGCCATGACTTGGATGTGACTCTTCCTTAAAATGCAAGATTAGATTTTTTTCCTATGAAGATTTATGCAAACAGAAGTGAACAAGGGTGAGATACACTTGCTGAACTGTGGTCCACTTTCACAAAAATGGTACTGTGTGACTCTTAGGTAGGCAGACGTTAAAAGAAACACAAAATACATCTACAAATGTATACATCTGAAAAGTGCTGCACAATCTTGCTAATGAACTGCTATTTATTTGAACACCTATCTGGCACATAACAGATGCTGAATAAATGCCACATCTCATCCCTGTGCCATGACATTGCCAGAAGTCCACATTGTAAATGCTTGGCAATCAGCTGCCATTCTCCCCCCTACCTACACCTAGGACTTTAAAGTCAGTCCTCAGTTTTAGCCCAAACTAGTCATGACCAAGTGTAACTGCCCAGTTCATTCCCTGGGCTTGGCTCCAAACCATTTTGCTCCGTTAAAATAAAGCAAAACACAGAAATTCACCCTAAAAGAATGACAATTTCCCCGTCATTACAGAAGAAGTAAGCTTTGGGCATGAATCACCTTATTAGCATTACCATGGAGCAGTCAAAGATATCTGAATAAATTGCTCAAGTCCGGATATTTGTTTTAGATTCTGATCATTAGGTTCAATTCATAGTGCTATCTCGCAGTTTTGCTGCATGACAAGCAGTGGGTTTTACATCTGCTGAGATTTTTCTTCTAACTTTTTCATGAGTTTCAAGTAATGGATAAGTAGAGAGGAACGTGATTTCTACTTTGATTGAAGGCAACTGAAGGGACAAGGCGTCCTGCTCTCCTTGTCCAAATTCTGGGAATGTGGAGCCTGATGGACATTTCCTCTGCTTTCCATGGGTTTTCAGACAAGCGCAAGGAAATTGCTGAGAGAAGATACATTTCTAAACCCAACTCTGCCTTTTGTAGAGTCCAGAGAAGTTCTCCCTACCTATCTACGTTGGAGGGCCCTCAGAAACTCAGAAACGTGTGTGGTCTGTTCACAGAGTCTGCAATAACTTGAATGCCATTCCCCTTTCTTTGGATGGACAGGGTCACCCCCGCCGCACACACTGGGTTTCACTCACCTGAGGCATCTGCGGATCGTTGATGTCCCAGTTGAGCTGCATCCCATAGGAGCACACAGGGTCTGCTTGCTGCAGGGCGTCCGCCGGCATCTGCCCACTGCTCTTGCTTTCCTCCCAGATCCTGAAAGATAGAAGAAGAAAAAAAAGGATAGGTGCGCCAGGTGACTTTAAAAAAAAAAAAAAGAAAGATAAACAAATGGGGTGTGTATGTGAAAAGGGAGAGAGGAGAGGGGAGAGTAGGGGAGGAGAGAGTAGAAGAGGACAGGAGAGATCTTGAAGCAGGGGACGGTGTTTTTGGACTGGGGCAGAGCCCTGTCCTCGGCTGAGGTGCTGGAAGGTCTCCACCCAGACCGCAGCATGGCATCTGGCGGCTGCCAGCTAGTTTATAAAGATACACCTGTCACAGCTCCGCCGGTCTTCTCCTCCCTCGCTAGCGCCCACGCCCACGCTCTGGGGACCCGTCGCCCTCGCGCCGACAGAGCCAGGCCTGCAGGTGGAGGTCAACTGAGCTCTTGAAGCAAAGGAGACTGAAGCCCAGATGTTAAGGGGGTGGGGCCTGGAAAGTCTCACTTAAGCTGAAAACCACGTTTTTTGCCTAATTACACCTGGCCCCTGTGGCTTCAAAGAGGGCTTATTAGATCGCAACTTTTGAAGGAGGGGCTTTTCAGCAAAGTCCCCTGAGAGCCAACATTCAATTCCTGGACAGCGTGGGAACTGTACGTGGGACCCTCGGCTGTTCATGGGCGCCGCCCCAGTCTGCACAATCGCGCAGCTGGCCAGGGGCCGCCCCCTTCGGGATCCGCTCGCGGCTCTTGCTGTGGCGGTTGTGCGTGGCCGGGAGTCTGTGATCGGCTGTTGGGGACGTCCCACAGGGCGCCCGTGTCCCCGCATGCTCGCGGCCCGAGGCGCACCACTGTCCCCCGGGCTGCAGAGTGCCTGGCCCGCGGGACAAGAGCCCTAGAGAGTGAACTCGGAGGAAGGGGGGAAATGAGCCCGGAGGAGGTGAGATCCTGGGGTAGAAGAGGGAGGGAGAGAAGCGAGCTCTGTGGCCGGCAAAGAAGAACCCACACCTCTCTCTGCCGCCTCCCTCAGCTTCCTGAGCGCTCAGTTGCCACCCACCTGAACGCAACTCTTTTAAAAAAATCTTTATTGATATTGTGGAACTATCACGACATTTTCGTGTTTACCCCATTAGAGTCTTGGGAGGCTTTGGGGGACTAGAGAACCCGGCAAGGGGGCGCTGCACCACGTGGGCTCCCCAGGGGAGGGGACGAAGCCTACTTCACTTGTGCGTTCGCCTAGCCCAGGGTTACTCTGGCACCTGGAGACACCCAACAAAAGAAATCGATTGAAATGATTTAAGCCGCTCTTTGACCACCCCCGGGCCGAATGCTGGTGGGCCAGGGAAGGTGGGCTTCCGGAATTTATTCCCTGCACCCTTGTTTTGCAGCAGGCACGCCTCCATTCGCAGCCCTGGCCAGGGAAGAGGAGCCCCCTCCTCGAGGCGGATCACTGTCACAGGAGAAGGAGGATCCGAACTCAAGCCCCTCCAAACCCGGACACCAGCGGCCCTAGACTTTGGCACCGCGGAGCGCGAGCGCAGTGCTCCGACCGGTGCCCCGCGCGAGCCGGCCGGGAGTGTCCATGCCAGCGCCTCTTGCAAGATTAGTCCCTTCCTTTGGCAAAAGGTGGAGAAAACAGGTACGTTTTCAGCCGACCTGTGCGAAACAACGTCAGGAAGCCAACGATGCTCCACGCTCCTGGTCTTTACCTCCCCAGTTAAAGGCACGGTCGGGCTTGCTCGGGAAAGCGATCGAGCAGCGGCGTACGCGTCCCAGCAGCCCGCCTATGGCTGCGGACCGGAGAACTCGGGGGAAATGCAGGCTACGGGCAGCTGCTCGCATTTTCTTCCTCCTCCAGCTTTAAGCTGCGGTCCTTCTCCCAAGCAAAGGCGTCCTAGCAAAAGAAAGTTATTCCTTCATTCCCAGCTTCTCTCCCCTGAAGTTCTGTTCTCCTGAAGGGTCCTGTTGCTCAGGGTTTCTGATTAAAATCACTGTCAGGTGGTCGCCACTCAGATCTAAGTGGAAGGAAGAGATGTGCCTGCTCTTCACCCATTAGTTTCAGTCACAGATTTTCATTGAATTGACTGACTGCCAAAGACCCGGGCAACTCCTGTAATTCAGTTTCTTTTCGTGCGGTCTTGTCTTCCAAAATTAAATGAAAATCGATTGACCATTTATTTTAAACAAATGGATATTTCATTCAAAGTGATTAATTCATCTTTTCAAATGTTCTAAAAATAACTTCAAAATAGTCATTTAAAGTTACCTCTGAGAATGCACAGAAACTAATTTCTGGTCTTATTGCAAACATAGAATAGTTCTTGTCTCTGTGCTTTTGGAATGTCCCTAGAGAGACCTGACCATTCCAAAACATAAATAAATATAACTTTTTAATGTTAAAGGCTAGTCAATTAATTCCTAAATGGATTCTGGCATCCAAAGAAATGCTGCAGAGCCTCGACCATATTTAGTTTGAGAAGAATTAGAATATATATTTCAAGTTGCCCTAAATTATGTCTGGGCAAAACTGGTAAGTAAAAGAAGATAATCAAAGTGAAAATCAAATAAATAAACAAAGCCAATAAATGGTATTGTTGTCTATTTTGTTATTTTTAATTTCTCCTGAAGATTTGAATGCATTGTCACTACAAAGTTTGGAAGGATATATTTTTCTCCAAAAGTCTGAAAATTGATTACAAAGTTTTCTAATATTAGGAAAACTTTACTTTTTAAATATTCTTCTAGACAAATGCATTTAAAGTGTAGTATTTTGGTTATGGCTTTTATTATCCTTTGATTTTTTTTTTCCTGCCCCAATATTTGCATTGAGTCACAATACTTTATATTCACAGTTGTCCCTGCCTTGATTACTAATTTAATATTGTAATAGTCCATTAATTCATAAGGAAAAGAACAAGCCTTTGAATTTGCTAGGTTTAGATATTTGCCAGAAAATAAATATGATGAGCTTTGACATAAATATTTTGTTTTTCTTCATGATGTATGTCTCAGAACTTAGATACCGTTCTGAATGGACTGGAGGTGCGTGCAAGTCCTGGACTTAAAACAGGGATTCTGGTTATAGTATGTTTTGCTTTGATGTAGACAAATATCTTCTGTACATATCACACCATAAAATACGCATAGGTCTAGTTGTCATGCAATTCGATTTTTACAGAAGGAATGTTTGGATTGGAGCGGTCATTTTGTTTGTTTTTCAAGAAACATCAGTCCAATTTATTTTTGCCTCTGCGTTCACGTTCACATAACTGGGCACCTACCATACTCAGCCTAGCCATTGGTACACAGACTGGTCAGGTTGAACGAAGTCAGCGCAACACAAGGAAACTATTTGTTTTGCTTGTTTTTTTTTTTTTTAACCTCCCCCTCCCAAGGTACTTAAAAAACAACAAACAAACAAAACATCTTCTTTTGTGATATCAGGAATGTATTCATAACATCTGGTCCAAGTCTCCTTACCATGGGAAAGAGTTCAGCTGCAAAGGACTAAAAACAGCTCCTCAGGCTTTTTATTTAAGGCAGAGAGAAAACTGCTTTGGCAAAGAGGATAGCTATCAGTTTGGAATTTTGTGTAGGAAGCATGCTTAAATGGCATGGCGCAGTGACTCATGCCTGTAATCTTAGCACTCTGGGAGGCCCAGGCAGGAGGATTGTTTGAGCTCAGGAGTTTGAGACCAGACTGAGCAAGAGCGAGACCCCATCTCTACTAAAAATAGAAAGAAATTAGCTGGACAACTAAAAATATATATAGGGAAAATTAGCCGGGCATGGTGGCGCATGCCTGTAGTCCCAGCTACTCAGGAGGCTGAGACAGGAGGATCCCTTGAGCCCAGGAGTGTCAGGTTGCTGTGAGCTAGGCTGACGCCACTCTAGCAGAACCAACAGGGCAACACAACAAGAGTCTGTCTCAAACAACAACAACAACAAAATGCTTAAACGACGTTGGTCACATCTTTTGTGTATTGGCTTTCTCTTAAGGTGTGTGTGCTTGTGCCCAGGTGGCGAGACCCGTGTGCTAGTTACCTGCCTGCGTTTCTTGAGTCTCAAACACAGGGTTCTAGTAGATTAGAGGGGCGGGTTCGTCAATTAAGAGTTCCTCCAGAAGATTCAAATCAAAGAGCCCTTTGCGTCCTGGGCTCTCTGCAATGCCTGCGGCTGGCCGGAGTCTCAGGCGGCGGAACCGCGGAAGGACAAGCACGGGGCAGCAGCGCGACGCGCCCCAGCAGCGCGACGCGCCCCAGGAGTCAGAGTCCCAGGCCCAGCCTGTGGCCGGGAGCCCCGGGATGCAGGCGGTGAGTGACCCCGGCGGGCGGGAGCGCGGGTTGAGCTGGGCTCTCAAGGGCGCCGGTCCCTCGGGCTCAGGCTTTGGCGGGCGCAGAGTCTGCGTGTTCGCCCAGAGAGTCGGCGCACAAGCCCTTTGGGGACCTTTGAGAGCGTCAACCTCCTTAGGTTGCTCGGAGTTCGCTGGCAGCTTTCATTGAGAAGAAAGTATAGAAACCCTGTGGTTTCTCCTTAATAAAGGGCTCAGAGAAGGGAGAACCGAGAATTCACGTTCAGAAAGTAATGAGCTAGTTGTATTCAAGTTGCTCGGGATGTTTTGCCGGCGGGGTTTTGAGCCTTCTTTTCCCCCTTGCTGGTAGAATGTGCAGGGACCTTAAGCAGTCCCAAGCGCTGGGACTTTAGTTAACCGTGCAGCAAGAAACAACCCCTGAGACAGCTGGGGCCTGGGACCCGCCAGGGCTCTCACATTTCAGTATTTAACTAGCATTCATTGAATACTCTGCTGGTGAAAAAAATAAGTCTGGATTTGGGTCTTTGAGTTCACCCTATTTTTCATATTTATAAATAATGACGATAATACTGTAAAGTGCGCCGACATTTAAGGCTTTTGGTCAAGTTCATATAGAAGTAAGACTGTTAGCCCAAATTAGATTTTAAAAACTCTTTTGTGTGTTTATTATACTTTTTAATTAAATTAATTTTGGGAAGGAAGTGAAGAGATGAGATGTTATTTAATGCGGCATAATGTGTTGTAAAACCGGTATGGTGGACCAGGGGCGTCTCCAGTGTAACGATCCACCACTAAATGCTTTGGACGCTTCTCCTGTGGTTGTCGATGTTTGATCCTTGAAATTTCAGTGTAGAAGTCCCAGGGTAACATCTAAAATTTGTATGTCACAAATATAAAGCTTAAATTCATGGCTCTGCTGAAGACACTTAAAAAAAATAAAGCTTATTTGATTTCAATTATAAAAAAATATTATAGCAAAAATGTTCAACAGGAAAAATAATTGAAAGGAGGAAAGCAGTCTCATTTCCCCAAATCAACCTCTGATTATATTTTGCTGTATCCCTTTTCGTGTTTTTTCCTGAGTGTTTAATGTTTTTCTTTTCCAACTCAAAAGTAACACATCATTTTTAAAAACGTAGATATGAGATTTTTAAAAATCATCCTATTTCCAATCCCTAAGGGATAACTACTTTTTAAAAATTTCCTTTAGGATTTTTCTTAATCCCAACTGTATTTTCAAAATATGAATCATTCTTATGTATATAAAATTTGGTATCATGAGGTTTTTTAAAATTTATAAAACTTATGTTTTACATGTGTCTTTAACATATTTACAATAAGTGTATATTCAAATTTCTACTGTTTTTCCACTTAACATTTCACAACTACATGCCTGGGGCAAATATTCATTCTGACCGTTTTTTTTTGTTGTTGTTTGTTTTTCTGAAAATGTCCTAAATACTGATAGATGCCTATAAATTCCTATCCAAAAATCCATCACTAAGAAAAAGGGTTGCTTCCTTGCTTCCAGCTTATAATTCTAAAGATTTTTTGAAAGAACAGGTATCCTTAAATAATTTCTTTTGGAAATGTGTGGTTTTTAAAAAATTCAGTTTTGACTCATTCATTCCTACATACTTACCTGACTTCTTTCTAGTGTTACATCCTGGGGGCTTTTTGTTTAATTTAGTGCACAGTATTTGAAATGCCTGTGAACCTACTCCTTTAATTTGAGTGCCTAGATCCCGTGTTTCTCAAACCAGCTGTACATTAAAAACATGTGCGATTTGATGCAAAAACAAAACAAAACAAAAAAAAACAAACCCCACTCACTGCCAAACAAACAAACAAACAAACACCTGGAGTGTGTTTAAAACTTTCTACTGCTTGGGTCCCTACTAGGAGAAAATCTGATTTAATTGGTCTGGGCTGGGGCCCTAGTTTGTCAGTTAGGGCCAGATGATTCTAATACTCAGCCAGGCTGGGAACTCTCTTGTTCTCTCTAAAATTCATCAGTCATCTGGCTCCATTTTCCCTTCTCAGGCCATGGCTAGCTCTGACTGGACAGTCATGGGGCGGCAGATTTGGGCACACACCACTCTAACATCAAGGTAAATACAGAGCCCTAAGCATGTCTTCCTCACCATCCCTCTTAATACTGATAACTGCCCTTTACTGAGCAAATGTGCCAAGCATGATGCTAAGGACATTACAAACATTATCTCAGTCAACCCTCACTCCAGTCCTTCCCTGTAGGTGTTATAATAACATTTTTAAAATGAGGAGACTGAGTCTTAGACAGTCTAATGATCTTTTCTGCCCAAACCATCCAGCTTTCTGATTTTCTTGTTGAGGCCCTAGTCACAAAAGCTGTGGCTTTTTGTGCCCTTTTGTGCACTACAGGGCCACAGAAAGCCCAGGAAGAACATCTACGGAATTTGCAGAGTCCTAACTGCCAAGGCCGGAGAAGGCTGGGCGGAGGTAGAAATTAAGCAGAGCATCTCTGCATAGGAATTGAGCGAAGAGGAGAGAGGGCGGTGTCTCTAGAGAAAAGGGGGAAAGACGGTTAACATGAGGGCAGCTGAGAATATTTTCTGAGGCAAGGATAGAAAGTATTTCGCACTAGTTCAGAATTTGTTGGCAAAATTTAGAAATTCTTTTTAGATCCATAGTATAGTATTTATGTGATGTCAGTCTGTGCTGTGAGTTAACACCCAATTTTAATTTAGCTTTAGCTGCTCCTCCTGCCTCCCTTATACCTCTACCCTCAATAATCCACTAATGCAATGCAATGGTTTTTTACTTTTTTGCTTTTATTATTTTTAATTGGCACATAATAATTGCATATGTTTATGGGATACACAGTGATATCTCAATATATGTATCCAATGTGTAATGATCAAATTAGAGTAATTAGTGTATCCATCACTTCAAACTTTAAACAATTTTTTTTTCCTTGTATTTTAGAGATGACAGGGTTTTGCTATGTTGCCCAGGATGGCCTCGAACTCCTAGGCTCCAGCAATCCTCCTGCCTTAGCCTTCTGAGTAGCTGGGACTACAGGCATGCCACAGCACTGAAATTTTCACTTCAAACGTTTATCATTTTTTTTTTTTTTTGTTCTTGGGAACATCCAAAATCCACTCTTCTAGCTATTTGAAAATATGCAACAAATTGTTGTTAACCATAGTCACTGTACAGTGGTATGGAACACTAGAACCTATTCTCCCCATCTAGCTGGAATTTTGTGTGTTCATTAACCAACCTCTCTCAAGCTTCTATTCTACTCTCCACTTTTATGAGATCAAATTTTTTAGCTTCTACATGGGAGTAAGAACCTGTGCTATGTCTTTCTGTGCCTGTCTTATTTCACTTAACATAATGTCCTCCAGGCTCATTCATGTTGCCTTGAATGACAGGATTTCTTTATTTTTTATGGCTGAATAGTATTCTGTTGTATACATATACCACATTTTCTTTATCGGTCATCTGTTGATGGACATTTAGATTGATTCCATATTTTAGCCGTTGTGAATAGTGCTGCGGTGAACATGGTAGTGTAGACGTGTCTTTGACACACTGATTTCCTTCCCTTAGGGTATGTACCTGGTGTAGTGGGATTACTGCATCATATGATAGTTCTATTTTTAATATTTTGAGGAACCTCCATACTGTTTACCATAATGGCTGTACTAATTTACATTCCCACCAACAGTGTGTAAGAGTTCCCTTTTCTCCATGTCCTTGCCAGCATTTATTTCTTGTATTTTTGATAATAGTCATCCTAACTGAGGTGAGATGATATCTCATTATGGTTTTGATTTGCATTTCCCTGATGATTAGTGGTGTTTAGCATTTTTCCATATACCTATTGGTCATTTCTGTGTCGTCTTTTGAGAGATGTCTATTTCATTCATGGCCCATTTTTAATTGGATTATTTGCTTTTTTGCTGTTGAGTTATTTGAATTCCATATATATTTTAGATATTAGATATTAATCCCATATTGCATGGTTTGCAGTATTTTCTCCCATTCTGCTGGTTCTCTCTCTCTCTCTCTTTTTTTTTTTTTAAAGACAGGGTCTCACTCTGTCACCCAGGCTGGAGTACAGTGGCGCAATCATAGCTCACTGCAGCCTCGAACTCCTGGGCCCAACTGATCCTCCTGCCTCAGCCTCCAAAAGTGCTGAGACTACAGGCATGAGCCACTGGGCCCATCAAGTTGTCTCTTTACTCTGTTCATTGTTTTATTTGCTGTGGCAAAGCTTTTGAGTTTGATATAATTCCATTTGTATTTTTTTGCTTTTATTGCCTATGCTTATGAGGTCTTCTCCATAAAATGTCTGCCCAGAAGTCCTGCTCCAGACCGATATCTTGAAGCATGTCCTCCATGTTTTTTTTTTTGTTTTTTTTTTTTTTGAGGTGGTTTCATAATTCCGGGTCTTGCATGTAAGTCTTTAGTCTAATTTGAGTTGATTTTTGTATATAGTGAGAGATAGGATAGGGTGCTAGTTTCATTCTTATGCACGTGGATATCCAGTTTTCCAAGCACCATTTGTTGAAGAGACCATCCTTTCCCCACTGAATATTCGAGGCACCTTTGTTGAAAATCAGTTGGCTGTAAACATGTGGATTTATTTCCGGGGTCTCTATTCTGTTCCATTGGTCTGTGTGTCTTTCTATGCCAGTACCGTGCTATTTTGGTTACTATAGCTTTGTAGTATATTTTGAAGTCAGGTAGTGTGATGCCTCCAAAACACTTTTTATTTAACTTTAGAAGATCTCATTCTGAAATGGTTTATTCAAAGTTTTTCTTTCTTTATGTTTTATAGACATCATTACAGAGTTTAAATTTATTTTGTATGATTTATTTAAATGATGTTTGCTGCTTGTGCTAGTTTGTATTGTATTTGTCATAGACCATGTTAAAGAACATTGGATAGAGTTTTTTTTTTTTTTTTTTAAAAGGTATTGTCTTACTTAGACCTATTGTATTAGGAAACAATATTCAGGAAAACAATATAAACCTTTATTTCTTTTGTTTTATCTTTAAAACTTGAAATGCATTTCTTTGAAATAAAATTTTAAAAAACATCTTTTTATGGCACACAGGAAAGCGAAGATTCTTTGCAGCCTGTTAAGGAAGGTGATGAGATTGGAAAGGACCAGGATGCTTTCTGGGTAAAGATCACATCTAGTTTGTATTCTTCGTGTGCTTGTGTATGTGTTTGCGTGTGTGTGTTCTTTTTGGTCCTGTGTTCCCTGGGCCATTAGCAAAATTGTTCCTCCAGTTGCATAAACCACAAGGAGAGAGATACTCTACTCCTTCCCTAATCTTCCACATCCAATTTATCACCATATCTACCCAGTGTTACCTTTGTGCAAGTTGTCAGGATCAAAATGGAGTCACTAATGTTAGGAAAATCCTGACAAGCCAGAGAAGGGCATGAAAAGAGGGTTCTCCTGCTTGTGTGCCTGATAACAAGTAAAGACTCTATAAAAACCACAACCTCGCACAAAGGCCATCACAAACTTACACAAAAAAGACTTTTGCAAGGACATCTGCCCTTGCAACTCCAGCCTCAGACTGGCATCACTCTTGTTATTGATCTTTGTAGCCAAGGATAATTACTTCCAAACAGTTATGTAATCCTAATCTTTTCCTTTAAAAAGCCTTGTCTTGTCTTTAACCTCCTTGAATGTACACATAGTTTACTGTGGCGTATGTATTCCCATTGCAGTGCTCTATTCCCAAATAAACATTTTCTATTAGAGAGCCTGTTGTTTAGGTTGACACCTTCAACTATCCTACCAACATATTAGTCTAAACTATCTTGTGTCCAGCACTGTCCTAGACGTAGGTCATGGTAATGAACAAAACAGACACAATTCCTGCCCTCATGGAGCTTACACAATGGCAGAGAGCCAAAGAAACGGGTTACTAAACGAAGAAGTAGGAAGAAAAAGAACAGGGTGTTGTGAAGGAGAATAATCGAGAGTGCAAGGAGGCACTTGGTCTACGTTAGAAAAGGTGGTCCTGGAAGATCTACCTGGAAAGGTGATATTTAAGCTGAAATCTGAGGGGAGCCAGCCGTGTGGGAAGTGGTGGGGAGAAGCAGTGTAGGCCTAGAACAGCCAGTGCAAAGGCCCAGAGGCAGGGAAGAGCTTGACTTATTCTAGGACTGATTAGCAGGGAAGGCAGAAGAAGTTGACAGATGAGATCCTGCAGAGCCCTGCAGACTACAGCAAAAGGTTTGGATTAATTCTGAGTGCAGGAGAAGTCCTGGTGGGTGGAGTTTTAAGCAGGCAAAAGAGAATCTGAGTGTGAATCCCTGCTTGTTGATTGCACGTAAGTTTGTAACCTTTGCCATCCTTGCTGTTATTATCCTCAGATAAAGAGTCTGACCCCTTAGGGTGGTGCTAAAGATTAAACAGGAACATCTGCAGAACACTTAACACAAAGAGGCACTTAACACTCAGCACAAAGAGGCTCATTTTGTGATAACTTAAAAAAGCAAAACATTCTTTTTAAATAGGGTAATTTCAAATTGTTTCCCCATTTAAATCAGTACTAAGAATAAGTGGAATTTTGAGCTGTATACAGTAAAATTCCTCCTTATTAAAATAATATTGTTTAATGTAATTTAGCCCTTGTGATTGTACTGGATTTTTCAAAGACTAAAAATACCATATTTTTTTGCTTTTTC
Organism: Eulemur rufifrons; assembly: GCF_041146395.1. Classification (NCBI taxonomy): domain Eukaryota; kingdom Metazoa; phylum Chordata; class Mammalia; order Primates; family Lemuridae; genus Eulemur; species Eulemur rufifrons. The sequence goes on along the minus strand of NC_091000.1, from coordinate 61,152,925 downwards.
TTTCTTTTTTTTTTACTCAGCTCTCCAAGGTTAAAAATCCTATTTTTTATAGTATAGATATTTTAAGAAAATGTCTGTTATTCAAGTGTATATACTTAGAAGTGTGTCTTGGCTAATGTTCAGGCATTATGGTCAATTTGCATGTTTATGAACTTCCATTATCTGTCATTATTTTGTTTTTCTTCCTTCTGTTATCTTTTGTGTCACGTAATGAGTGTTCTTAAGCTTGCATTTTTAGTGTTTTAGAATTTCCAACATTACTAAGGATCTTCACCTGTTCACCCTTCACCTCCACCTATTCTGTAATTCAAGTGTAGTTCTCGGGGTTCTCAAACTTGAGCATGGATCAGAATCACCGTGAAGGGCTCCACCCCAGAGTCGCTGAGGTCTCTGAGTCCTCAGGTGATGGCAATGCTGCTGATGTCTAGCAACCACACCTGAGAACTCTTGTCTCGGGCCAGCAGAAGCTTCAATCATTTGGTAAATGATTGTTGACTGTTCAAGATAGAGATCCCTGTTCTATATTTACCCTATATTATTTCACACTGAATTATTGATAACGATATTATTAGAAATATTACTATAAATATTCTTGGAGAAAAAAGTAATTTGCAAACTATCACCTTTCCAGCTTCAATCACTTATTACTGATGCATCCCATGATAAAAGATTTCAGGAAATAAAAGAATATTTTCAACAGAAAGAGAGCCATTCTCCTCAAAAATATAATGATCTTCTGTTATACCATCTTAACAGATCAATAAATAAGGCAAGTAAATTGGTTTGTTTTGTGACCAAAATTCAAATGTATAATTATTTATAAGGTTTGTAATTTAGTGTGGTCTAATACCTAGGAACTGGATAAAAATGAATTTCAGTATGTTTCACTGTTGCTGAAATGTATTCAGCAATTCTTCATAGATGACGTCAAAGAAGATGAACCTTTGCTAATTCAGCAGGGACTGGTCCCAAAGATAAGTGTCATATTTTAATTTTATATGTTCTGAGGTAACTTAGATAATTTTATATGTTCTGAGGTGGATTCAGTTGTCTAGTATTTTCTCTTCCTCTGAAATCCAATTTGAAAAGAAATTGGTATCCATTATTATTGCCTGTATCCAATCAAAAATTAAATTCAACACGTTTCCACGTGTATATTCTGGGCAGAGCATGTCGCGGGAGTTTCAGGATTGAGCCAGACACAACTCTTCCTCTTGACAAGCCTATGCAGGAATAGCATATTTTAATTATGTTAGTGAATTTGGGGAAGATGAGTAGAGAGTAGGCTCTGTAACTATTTTAATAGACTTTTTACTAACTAGATTAGACCTGGAAAAATTATCAAACACTTCCCTTTGCCCTTATAACACTTCATTTTTTCTACTTCCTAAACCTTGGATGAATCTGGGAAAACAAATAGCAAAAACATTTTTGCTTATTCAGAGTCACCCCAGCTACAAAATTTTATTCTGTTTTGTAAAATTAACCGAGGAGGTAACATCCTAAGAGCCTTTATAATCTCACCTGGCAGCACAGCAGGGTTTGCGACATCTCTTGCTGCCCTTCCGCTCTTTTCATGGGGAGGTTTTTGCAGCAGTGAGATGGTTTGTTTATTGGTGAGGACATGGGGAGGATGATCTGGCTGGTGATAATGTCTTTGATGTACTGCCTGGGCTCTAGTACCTGAAGTTTGTTAAGGCCAGATGGGGCCAAGAAGCTCTGTCTCTGCCCCGTTTTACCCTAAAATGCCTCTTGTTATGAAGCTGCCCCTTCAAGAGAGAAAGAGTAAGCTCCAGGCTTTCCCAGACTCCTCACAGAGACTTTAAAAGTGTTTGCAGGGGATTTTAGCGACTGTGATTATGCAGACTGTATATATTTCATTTTGCATTTAACCCCCACTTGACTCCTTGCTACACTATCATGCAGATAACAGGAAGCAGGGAAGAGGAGTTAAAACCCCAAAGGAAACAGAGCAGGGATATCCCAAGGATACCTTGGAAACTTAAGCTGATTTTGGGGGGTATGAGTTGGAATGTGCCTCAACTTGCCCTGATTTTTTAATTTAGGCTTAAGAATGACCTCTCAAGGTATAAAAGTGTCAGACCACATCTCCACTGCAGTTTTGAAACCAAAGAGGATTTTCCATATTCCACTGGAGTTCTAGTTGGTGGTGGAAATTTAATAACCATAATTTAGGTACTGTTATTTCACATAGGTTTCAGTTTGGAGAATAGACTGAAATTATCAAAGAGAATGGGATGCTAGACTCTATACTTCTAAAGGCAATTGTGTTTGCAGACTCATTGCAAAGTGTGCTTGGGCTTTATTCTACTCCATAGAATAAGAATTTCCTGCAGAAAGGAACGTGTTTGGTTCTGTACTATAAACTCCAGGAGGATTAACAGATTAACTGCCATGTGAGTTGTATTTAACTCACGCTAGTTTTGAGCCCGGGGCCTCGTGAAGCAAAACTCTGCAGTTGGTTTGTGAAAATCTTGTTCATGTTCCCATTGTTACAATTAATATTGACAATTTAATTCTGAAAACGTGGGTTGCATTGCATATAACTCACACACAGAAAGCAATAAAAAATGACAAATTAGTATCAGTTGTTTTAATAGAACACCCAGGGAAAATTCTTTTTCTAGTGTGGCAGTCAGTGTGTTAAGCAACTTGTCCTGTACTGTATTCCTAGTAAGTCATTGCTATTGTCTCTGTCTTCTGGTAAGGACACAGCTGTGGGGACAGTAGGGTATCTGTTAGACAATGTATGATCAGGGCACATAAATAGGTTCCGTGAGTACTTCCTATTCCCAAGTATTGATCAGAGAATGTGCCTTCGCCCGCTTCTGTATATACTCAACCTATTTATGGAGGGGCGCTGAGAGGGAGTTAGGCTTTGGGGGATAGATGGAATGGTGACAAAAATATACTTAAGGGCGTAGAATTTTGAGCATGAATACAGGGAAGGAGAAAACAGCCTGAGCAGTGAGTGCCACTGTATAGAGGGACATTTCTTCCCTTGTGCTGTTGGAGAAAAGTTTTCTTCACAAGATGGATGATTCAATCAAATGCAAACATTTGTCTGATTTGGGATAGAAGAAACCTTACTTGGAACATAGTGGTTCTCAGCCCTTGCTGTACATTACAATCACCTGGGGAGCTTTAACACCCCCTGGGTGATGCTGATTTACTGGGTCTAGGATGGGTCCAAGGCATCGGGTTTTCAGAGCTCCCAGGGTTTTCCATGTGCAGCCAAGGTTGAAAACTGATTGGTTTGTTTATGGTCTTCAGCTGGGGTGCCTTGGGTTCTTGGCTGCAAAGTATAGGAAGTTTTGAAGGCTCTGCTCCTGTAAGAGTTGTTTGTCGCAGCGTTGCATTACTAACTTCATTGTTCAACTGATAATTTCTAACTATGAATGCAGGATTTTTTCTTTTTTTGTAAGAGTAACCAGTCTTAGCAAAAATGGTTCAAAGATTGGCTTTTGCTTTTTGAATAAATACTGTATATTCTAGGGGGAGTTACAGAAGTTTATTTTCAATCATGCTAATCCTAGCAACTTAATATGAAATTGGATGTATATTCCTACAGGGGAAAAAAAAAATCTCCAATTAGCTGGAAGCTTTTGGCAAAAGAAAGATAGCCAGGTCCGAGGCATGTTTATACTATAACCATGAATGCTTCTGGAGCATTTTCCAAATTCTGCATCTTCTTTGATAGTTTGCTTTCAACAGCTTCTTAGAGCACAAGATCTCCTCCTGTGTTGGGGGGATCATTTATCTTTTAAACCTTCCTCACTAACCCCTTTACATGGCTTTATGCCATTGAGCCTGGCTGGGTCTCCAATTTTTGCTCATCTCTGAGAACTTACTTATTACAGCTCTGTGGCAGTACAGCTCCATCCTGAAGTGTTCAGACCTCATTGAAATGTTATGGAATGGAAAAAGGTCTTTAAGATTATTTTGCTCTAGTGAGAAAATTATCTTGGGAAATTTTATTGAAATAGGCAGTCTTCAGTCTTACGTGGTTCCAACTGTGTTTCTTCTCGTGGGTACCTAGTTTCCTGGTTTGAAAGAACAGTGGAATTTCTGATCTTGGAACACCTAGCGTCAGACGCATCGCTGATGGGTGTTGTGGAAGACTTCTTTGACACTGTGTTGGTAAGGATGGGGGTGGATGCCTCACTGAGCAGATGCCATTGGTAATTGGCAGGAATCTTGAAGTTATTTATAAAACATGGTTTTCTAGAAGTTTTGTTGTACAGAAGTTTTCTGTAAGTTTTGTTAAAAGACTCCCATATTTTATTACTAGAATATTATGTGACATAGTAACAAACAATATCCATAACCAATGTTATGGAAAATAGGAGGTGATATATTTTCATACAAATATATTATTCACCTGATGGAGGATGATATGCTCATTTTAACTAAGTGATTGAAGCTCAAATAGACTTTCTCTAAAATTCTTCCGTTCTGTATTTAAAGTCAACTCCTACCTGTTAGAGAATATTAGCTTTAATGCATTCATGTTATAGTTTATAATGCTATTTTAAAGTAATGTGAGCTTTGCTTTTTCTTTCTTGTTATTAGATTATTTCCAGGAGAAGTAGAAAAGGTAAGTACTTTATTGTCTATTAATTTTTCATTCATAGAATGTTCTGGCACAGAGAAAATATTTAAATGATATGTAAAGTGAAGCGGGTTTAAACATTCTATTTAGATTTGTTGACCCCCTTGTGCTAAGTCCTATGGTGCTGTTGGAAAGAGTGTCTCGATTTGCCTGAGGTACATTTCCACTTACCTGCTGCTGACACCATTTGGCTACTTGGCTCTGTTCAGGTCATGGAAAGCCACCTTTGTCATTCTAAGCCAGCAAAAGTTTAGCTATTTCTGATTTAACTTGGAGCTGATTCAGATACCTTCTCTATGTTTTAAGTGTGTAAAAAGTCAAATTTTAGAAACTTTGGAGGATAGATTAATGATTTCGTTCAATTTAGCTCAAGTTAATCTGACATTTGAATTATGACCCAGGGATTCAAAGAAGCTTTTAAAGTATTTGAACATTTCAGAAACTGGGGCCATCTTAAAATGGATATGTCCTTATCCTATGGGGTTCACCTTTTTAGTTTTATTTTGAAAAGCTGTCTTAATCAACACTAAATTCTGCAAGGGACGGTTTCTGGTAATTGAGGAAATTCAGTACCAGAAGCTTCAGCAGGCAACATGCTTGGTTGACTTTAAAACGAGGCCCTCGTGATCTAAGTCAGTGGATCCAAATATTTTCAAGTCAATTTTGTATAAACTTCACAAACGATAGTCACTGTCTTTAAAACTGGTTGGTTAAAATACACAATGGTAGAAACTACTTTGACTTTTCTGATGTATTTTATTCATCACAACAGTGTATCTATACTGCATATTTGAGAACCAGCATCTATGCGCGTGAGCTGTTTATCCAGTCTACAGTTACTGCTTGGTGCCTTTATGGAGTCACATGCTCCTTGCAATGACCGGTTGCCCCAGGTAGAGGGAACACTGCTCTAGATGGCTGTATTGGTCTGCCCAGGCTGGAGACAAAGGACCGTAGACTGGGTGGCTTAAACAACAGTTGTTTTCTTCTCACAGTTCTGGAGGCTGGGAAGTGTGAGAGTAGGGAGCCAGCATGGTCGAGTTCTGGTGAGGGCTTTCTTCCTGGCTTCTTGCCATGTCCTCACTTGGTAGAGAAAACACCAGCAAGCTCGCTGGTATCTCTTCTTATGAGGGCACTAATCCTGTCATGAGGACCCCACCCTCATGACCTCATCTCACCTAATTACCTCTCACAAACCACGTGTCAAATACCATCACATTGGGGAGGTAAGGCTCAAAATATGAATTTTGAGGGGGACACAATCCAGTTCATAGCAATAAAAGCTTGTGCTTGGACCGCACTCTGGCCACCTCAGGGGGGCTGGCCTCCCTTCAAGTGGCAGGTTTTGGCATGTGGTCTGTGACAGGTGTCTTATGTGTGGGTGTTATGCCCAGACGCTATAGAACTAATGTTTAATCCCTCCCTCTGAAGTAGAAAGATGTTGTCACCAACCTTCTTGCCACTTCATTCTGTCATTGACAGAATTAATCACACCTTCCTTTTTGTTCTGGGACTTGTCATCTTACTGCATGATTCCATTTTTATGATTTGTGTTTTGCTACATGGGTTATGCTTTCCTTCACAGTTTGCCCTTCTCTAGTGATTTGAAGGGCTCACGTCCTACTTCTGATAGTTACTCTTAATTTAATTATCAACATCAAAATGGTGGTACCTTATTTCTTCTTTGTCATATATAATAAGAAATTTAACATGTTTTTATTTCTCCATCATGTTCTACCCAGTTTAAGCCCATATTATGTATCTTTGTAAGCATTGTTTGCTCTTTGTCTTCTGTTGCAATATTATGTACCACAGTTATTTAGGGCTTTTTCTTTTATTTATTTATTTATTTATTTTTTTGAGACAGAGTCTCACTCTGTTGCCTGGGCTAGAGTGCCGTGGCTTCAGCCTAGCTCACAGCAACCTCAAACTCCTGGGCTCAGGTGACCCTCCTGCCTCAGCCTCCCGAGTAGCTGGGACTACAGGCATGTGCCACCATGCCCGGCTAATTTTTTCTGTATATATTTTTAGTTGTCCGTATAATTTCTTTCTATTTTTTTAGTAGAGACGAGGTCTCGCTCTTGCTCAGGCTGGTCTCGAACTCCTGAGCTCAAACAATCCGCCCACCTCGGCCTCCCAGAGTGCTAGGATTACAGGCGTGAGCCACTGCGCCCGGCCGGCTTTTTCTTTTAAACCAACTCTTTTTTAACATGACATCCCCATCCTTGAGTTCTTTATTCTGCTTTGTCTCTGTCTGCTATAATGTATTTTGCAGAGGGTCATTAGGGTGTGGGTGGGATGTGGTCAGAGCTTTTGATCGTTTGAGGATTTCTTTCTTGCTTTTACACACTGTAACTCTAGCTTTGCATGCTGTTTCCCTGTTGCCATTGTCTTCTGATATTAAGGGTTGTGAGCAAACACACACACACACACACACACACACGTTTGTTTTATATGGTTCTTGATGAGTTATTTTGAAACCAAATCTTACTTTATCTCGGGAAAATTTGTTCTTTGATAATTAGTTTATCAACTTTGGAAATATTGATGTTTTGAGCTGGGTGATTCTTTGTTGTGGGTGCTGTCCTGTGCATCCTAGGATGTTTAGCAGCGTCCCTGGCCTCTACTCCTCTAGATGCCAATAGCATCCCACACCTGAGTCATCACAACCAAAAACATCTCCAGACATTGGTAAGTGTCTCCCTGGTGGGGCAGGAATCACCTCTAGTTGAGAACCACTGAGGTAGAGTGCTTTTGGTATGTGTAACAGAATATCTAGTTCAAACAGGCTTAAAGGATAAAGATAACTTATTGGCTCAAGGAGCTACAAAGTCCAGAGACAGGCAGTTTGGTAGTGGCTTGGTGGTTGTGAGATGGCGGATGCCATCAACCAGAGCTTTGTGCTTCCTGGTTCAGATCTGAGGGAAGAAAGTTTCACTTTCCTCAACTAGCAAACAAAAGCCCTAGATTTGCTCTGATTGGATGACCCACCACCCAAATTAACCAATCACTGCGAAAAGATGAATGAGATGTTTCCATCCCCCATAGTATACGCCAATCAGGATTCACCTCTGGAGCCCTTCAGTCCCACCCAAATAGCCGAACTGCTCCATAACAGAGGAGGAGAGAAAGCATGACAGGGAGGCCACCAAGAAGTCTGTTATAGTTGCTTGCTGTTCTCCTTTTGTAAGATTGTCTATTATTCATCTTTGTTTTTGTCTTCATATGCATCTTTTTCTCACTCATTTCCCCCCCTGTGTTTTGACAGTTCTCAAGTTTTTCTCAGAAATCATTGCTTTAACTAATTCTGCTCTCCTTGGTTCTACTATCATCTTCAATGCTGTGATCACATTTTTGTGTCTTTGAGACGGGGGTCGGGGGGTGGTCTGCCTCTGCTCTTAGCTCCGTTCCCCTCTCTCTCGCTCTCTCTCTGCTTCCTATTGCAGAGTACTAGTACTATTTTTCCTAGGCGTTCTTGCCAGCTGGCAGCTGGCTAGGTTTAGATGATGGAAACACTGCTGGGAAATGGGACGTGGGAGGGAGCAAACTGGACCTTTCTCCCCCTCCCTTCTGCTGGGCTGCCATCTCTAGGAGTGGCTGCATGGTCCCTGTGGCTTTGGGCCATTTGTGGTTGGAGCTTTTGCTAGGTGGCCTGGGACCTAGTAATACCACTTCTTCTCTGAGACTCTCCCTCCCCAGGGGTTGGGGACAGGGGGTAGTGGCTTCCTGCTGCTTTCAGTATATGGGCTGCCTAACTACTCTGGGTTTGGCTTCCCAGCTCTTCTGTCACCTTCATAACTAATTCTCTGTGTTAAATTCCCTCAGATTGAAATACCTAGAATGGCTTTTATTTTCATATCACATGTTTCCTTCTCATTTATGTCTATTTTCATCTTAGACTAGTGTCTTCTCTTGCAAATCTAATTTCTTATTTCATGGAATTCACATTATTTTGAGTTTTGAGATGAATCAGATGCATCCTAAATTTTTAAGTTTCCTGAATTGAGCATTTTTCTTTTTTTTCATTTCAGCATATTACCGGGGTACAAATGTTTAGGTTACATATATTCCCTTTGCCCCACCTGAGTCAGAGCTTCAAGCATGACCATCCCCCAGACGGTGCACATTGCACCCCTTAGGTCTGTATATGCCCATCCCCTCCTTCCCCCTCTCCCCTCCCACCTGCCCTACACCTGATGAATGTTATTACTATATGTTCACTTAAGTGTTGGTCAGTTAAGTCAGTTAATACCAATTTGATGGTGAGTACATGTGGTACTTGTTTTTCCATTCCTGGGATACTTCACTTAGTAGAATGGGCTCCAGCTCTATCTAGGATAATGCAAGAGGTGCTATATCACCATTGTTTCTTATAGCTGAGTAGAACTCCATGGTATACATATACCACATTTTATTAACCCACTCATGTATTGATGAGCACTTGGGTTGTTTCCACATCTTTGCAATTGTGAATTGTGCTGCTATAAACATTCTAGTGCAGATGTCTTTTTTATAGAATGTCTTTTGTTCCTTTGGGTCAATGCCCAGTAATGGGATTGCTGGATCAAATGGTAGTGTTACTTATAGCTCTTTGAGATATCTCAATATTGCTTTCCATAGAGGTTGCACTAGTTTGCAGTCTCAACTGCAGTGTATCAGTGTTCCTATCTGTCTGCATCCATGCCAACATTTATTGTTTTGGGACTTTTTGATAAAGGCCATTCTCACTGGAGATAAGTGATATTGTGGTTTTGATTTGCATTTCCCTGATGATTAGAGATGTTGAGCATTTTTTCATATGTTTGTTGGCCATTAGTCTATCTTCTTTTGAAAAATTTCTGTTCATGTCATTTGCCCACTTTTTGATAGGGTTGTTTGATTTTTTTCTTGCTGATTTTCCTGAGTTCTATATAGATTCTAGTTGTCAGTCCTTTACTGGATATGTAGCGTGCAAATAGTTTCTCTCATTCTGTAGGTTGTCTGTTAGCTCTCGTGATAGTTTCCTTGGCTGTGCAGAAGCTTTTTCATTTGATCAGGTCCCATTTATTTATTTTTGTTGTTGCTGTGATTGCCTTTGGGGTCGTCTTCATAAATTCTTTGCCTTGGCCAATGTCTATAAGAGTTTTTCCAACATTTTCTTCTAGAATTCTTATAGTTTCACACCTTAGGTTTAAGTCTGTTATCCACCGTGAGTTGATTTTTTTTATGAGAGGTGATGGGTATGGATCCTGTTTCAGTCTTCTACATGTGGCTATCCAACTTTTCCAGCACCATGTATTGAATAAGGATTCTTTTCCCCAGTGTGTGTTTTTGTCTGCTGTGTCAAAGATTAGTTGGCTATATGAGGATGGTTTTTCTGGGTTCTCAGTTCTGTTCCTTTGGTCTATGTCTCTTTTTCTCGTGCCAGTACCATGCTGTTTTAGTTACTGTAGCCTTGTAGTATAGCTTGAAGTCTGGTAAATTGATGCCTCCCAATTTGTTCTTTTTGCTTAAGATTGCTTTTGCTATATGGAGTCTTCTCTGGTTCCGTATGAAGCATGGAATTATTTTTTCTAGATATGCAAAAAATAATGTTGATATTTTAATAGAGATTGCATTGAATCTGTAGATCACTTTGGATAGTGTTGACGTTTTAATGATGTTGATTCTGCCAACCCGTGAGTATGGTATGGTTTTCCACCTTTTTACATCCTCTGCTATTTCCTTCCTCAGTGTTTTGTAGTTTTCTCTGGAGAGGTCTTTTACCTCCTCAGTTAAATATATTGCTAGGTATAGTTTCCTGAATTAAGCATTTTTCAAAAGTCACTTTTCTGCTACCTTTTGAGTTACCATGCTCCTCTTTCCTCTTCTATAGGGCCACATGCTGTTAGTTTCTCTTATTACTCTTAAAATGAAAACATGGAATGACATCTGGCATTGCTAATTAACAGGACACACAAATACCTTCAGAGTCCAACTGGGCTCTATCGGAATCTTTCTTTTAAGTTTTCAGCCGGTGGGCAAGTTGTTGGCATAGCCCCTGGCCAGATTTCTCATGGTTTCCAGAGCTTACCCAGCAGTATCTGTGCGACTTGTTTGGCCTGAAGAGGGGTCTTTTATGTTTCTAATTTTTGGTTTGGGTTCCTACAATTTCATGAGTTATATTGGGAGTTAAAGGTATATAATGTGTGATAAGTAATTCACATGTCAAAATTATACATCTAAACTTATCAAAGTTATGAACTTACCATGAAATTTTACAGTGTACACTACCATTGTTTCATATCTTAACATAATGTGCATAATGAAATCATAATTTATCGTTTAAGCATAAAATATTACTATATACTCTATTTTTTTTTTTTACTATGTACTGACATATAAATAGCTGTTGAAGTTTCTGTGATTATGTTATTTAGGATAGGCCAACACTTCATTTAAAAATTCTGTTAGTGCAAGACCTTATAAAATTTTTATTTTTGTAAAATACACATTTGTAAGAGACACATGGAAATGACAGGAGACTGTATAGGAGCTGCCCTTTGCACATTGCTGAGTCTGGACAAAAATATGTAGCTTTGCTCCAGGAATGATCACAGCGAGTAGTCACACTCTGCATGTGCTGCCATTATATTCCTTAGTGGGGATCTATGTAGTGCAAATCTGCTGTGGCCTGGGGGTTTCTATAACTTGAAGCAGGCTGTGATTCATCCCTTGCCCAGACTCTATCGTTCCTAATTGTTCACTGCTCCCATGGCTCTTGCTGTCTTTGTCTCTGGCTGCTGTGTAAGAGTCATTTCCTTACTGTTTTTAGCATATATTTGATTCTCATTTGAAATTATGCTTTCAGGGAAAATTCAGATGTTGGATTCCTTCCTACTTAGCTTAGGATTCCTGGTGACAGACAAGACCATAAATCACTTGCTTCAACAAGAGGTGAGTTGCATATATTAGGTTGGTGCAAAAGTAATTGCGGTTTTAGCATTCTTGAAATTTGCAGTTTGCTATCATAGTACTAACACATTCTTAAATGTGGTTATGTTATCCATCATTTTAATGCTCATTTCTCACTTTGTTTTTTTGCTAAGGTCATTACTTGCTGTTTATATTTATTTTAGACTATGCAAATGATGTTAGACAAAAAGCAAATTCCAGCGATTGTCTTATTTGAGTTCAAAATAGGTCATAAAGCAACAGAGACAACTCGCAACATCAACGTGCACTTAGCCAAGGAATTATTAAGGAACGTACAGTGCAGTGGTGGTTCCAAAAATTTTGTGAAACTTGAAGATGAGGAGCACAGTGGCCGGCCATCCGAAGTTGACAGCGACCAACTGAGGGCAATGATCGAAGCTGATCCTTTTACAATTATTAATACAGGAGAAGTTGCCAAAGAACTCAGCATTGACCATTCTATGGTTGTGTGGCATTAGCAGCAACTTGGAAAGGTGAAAAAGCTCATGAGCTTACCAAAAAAAAAAAAAAATCGTCGTTTTGAAGTGTCATCTTCTCTTCCTGTATGCAGTAATCAACCATTTCTCAATTGGATTGTGATATGTGACGAAAAGTGGATTGTATATGACAAGCAGCGACAACCAGCTCAGTGGTTGGACCGAGCAGAAGCTCCAAAGCACTTCCCAAAGCCAAACTTGCACCATAAAAAGGTCATGGTCACTGTTTCGTGGTCTGCTGCTGGTCTGATCCACTCCAGCTTTCTGAATCCCAGCAAAACCACTGCATCTGAGAAGTGTGCTCAGCAAATCAATGAGATGCACCGAAAACTGCAACACCTGCAGCCAGAACTGGTCAACAGAAAGGGCCTGATTCTTCTCCACGACAACGCCCAACCACACGTCGTGTGACCCAGGGTTCAAAAGTTGAATGAGTTGGGCTACGAAGTTTTGCCTCATCCGCCATCACCTGACCTCTCACTAACCAACTACCACTTCTTCAAGCATCTTGACAACTTTTTGCAGGGAAACACTTCCACAACCAGCAGGATGCAGAAAATGCTTTCCAAGAGTTTGTGGAATCCTGAAGCAAGGATTTTTACACTACAGGAATAAACAAACTTATTTCTCATTGGCAAAAATGTGTTAATTGTAATGGTTCCTATTTTGATTAATAAAGATGTGTTTGAGACTAGTTATAGTGACTTAAAATTCACAGTCTGAAACCGCAATTACTTTCTCACCAACCTAAACAAAACAGATAACAGTTGCCTTGGAAACCTTAGAGAAGGTTGTGCCTAAGTTTTTGTTCTGTTTCTTCTCCATGAATGCCTACTTGGATTCCAAAAAGGCTCTGAGCATTTTGAACTCCATTTTGCGTGGTGTACCTCGGGAAGAGAGAAAAAAATTCGCTTTGTCAGAAGGCACATGTCGTCTTATGTAAGTGACTTTGTGCAAGTTATGTGATGTAGTAAGAGTAAAATCTCTCATGATGGTACTACCTCAGTCTTTGTTCTCCTTAGATCTGATTACGTCATTCTTCCTTCAGTAAATGCTTTGTGTACCCACTATGTATAAATCAGGCCCTATGCTAGGCAGCGAAGAGGAACTGAGGAAAAAAGTGTTAACTACAAAAAAAAAGCTTAACAAGCTCTGTACTTTGGAAAAAGGAGAGCTTTATTTCTCATAAAGGTAGCAACGTGCTGAGTGGCCATTCCAACATGTTGGGAAGCAGAGCCCCAGCCAGAAGCCAGGCATGCCTGCTTCAAAGAAGAGACAAAACGAAATAATAGGTGGTCAAATATGCATATTCAATAAGCTATAGGAGGAATCATGAATATTTATGAGGGAAAAATCATATGCATGTAATGAGTTTTATCTCTCTCATCCCCTCACGGCTGGACGTTTTAAGGTGTTTCTGTGGTCCCCTTGGCCGAAAGGGGTCCATTCAGTTAGCAGAGGGCTTCGGATTTTGTTTTTAGTTCACAAAAGGCAGACTTTGCTAGATTCTTCTTTTTTTTACTGGTATGGAGTATTTTGGTTTTTTGCATCAAATTTGTGAGGCAAAATGCTTTCTCAGGCTACAGATTATTTTTCCCTTGTGAATATGAACTGAATTAGTGACTCCTGGAAGAATGTGAAGAGTATAGATACTGGGGCCAGCCTGCTTGGCTTCTATCCTGGTTTGGCCACTTAATGCTAGTTGTCTATGAGCACAACCTTGACCTCATTGTACCTCAGTTTGCCCACCTGAAGAATGGAGTCAACAATAACATTTACTTGATAGAGTTATCATAAGGGTTAAATCAAGCAATCCATTTAAAGTGGTTAAGCTGGTAAAGTGGTTACCTGGTAAAGAGTAACCAGGTTACCAGTTACCAGCTATACCAATCGGGCATGGAATTTGTATTGCTTTTCAAGGGATGGATGTTTTGGTTTTTGGTGACCCAAACTCAGTTACATAGTTCTTGGGACATGAAATTTGGAGGTAAGGTTGTAATGTGTGGCCATGGAAACAACAAAACCTGCACCCTGTTTTGAAATTTGAACCTAAACACGTGACTGTGCCAACACTAACCAGCGTAGAGGACGTCACTGTGACACATGGTTCACGTGGCAGCCAGAGTGTAGGGTCTGAAAGAGGTAACTGATGAGCATGAGTTTATCACCATCATGTTTGCTCATGTAGCTCATCTTTGCAGGATGTAGTTTTTCCACTGAATTTTTCCTAAAAAAACATTTATTGAATGCATTAGTGAGATCACCACTCTTAGCAGTATATTTGGATTTGGAGAGCAGCTGACCTAATGTTTTCTCCGAAGTTTTCAAACTAATCCTATGGTCAGACTATATTCTGTGTGTTCTAGAAAGTCTGGAATGTTCTAGACTTCAAGTCAGTGATAAAACATGCAAGCATAAAATTAAGCAGAACTGTCAGTGATACTGTTTTAAGGCTTCTATTTTATAGTAACAAATCAGTTCACTTATAAGAAACTGAACCTATCATAAGCCTTCTTAACACATCTATTCTTTAAAATGAGAGTTGCGAGCTGGGCATAGTGGCTCACACCTGCAATCCCAGCTACTCGGGAGGTTGAAGCAGAGAATCATTTGAGACCAACCTTGGTGAGACCCTATCTCATAAATAAATAAATGTCTGAGTTACTTTATACATTAAAACAAAAGATTGACATCACACTTGTTAGCATTTAGTTGAAAAAATTCTACACGTACATACAATCGGGGAGTCTGTGTTAGTTATAATAATGTAATAACTTAATCACATTACATCTTTAAGTTAATCAGTTTTAAAATCAATCAGACAGCTCATAGGAAAGCATCACAGGAGCGACTATCTCATTTTCTCCAGGTGTCAAACTATGTAAAAGGACATACACCTCCACGAGCTGGTGAGTGACTCTAAAACTCCAGGGTCATAGCATTTGATGACTCCTCGGAGATCATCAAATAGAATTCATTTTACAGAAAGGGAAATAGAATCTCAGAGTGTATAATAGTTCTAGCTTATTAAAAAAATACATATAGGTCATTAATATATAAACTTGAGAAGGTTTTTACATAAAAATGTATTATTTGACATTCAGGAGATTCTGATGCTGAATTTGAAATAGTTTAAAAGATATCTTGGTTTTAAAATGTAATGCTAGTATTATAAACTTTTACCTCTTGATGTTCATTTCATTAAATATAATTTATCTAAATGTTTCAGGAAATCCCTTGCAAGGACAATCTTGACTGTGGGTGGTAAGAAGTATTTAGAATTTTAAATATTAGAATATTAAATATTGGACACTGGGGGTTTTACGAGGGTCTTGGAACTATGGTTTAATTTATTTATAATTTATGATCAAATTGAAAATAGGGATTAGGATTTTATATTTATTTTTAGAGATTTTAGCTTGCTGGAAACCATCAAGAATAATGAGTGAATACTTATTTACTTACCAGCCAGCTTTGTCAAATTTTAGCATTTTGCCACATTTGGTTCAAATCTTCTATTTTCAAATCAAAGAAATCAGAGTCACAGATGAAGTCCCCTGTGTCCACCACTGTCCCTGATCCCATTTCCCTGTCTTTGACTCAGATCTGTTTTCATTCCCAACCTTATTTTTCTTCTTTTACTCTATTCATAAGCAACATACTTTATTATTTTGCAGATTTTAAAAGCATTATATAAATACCATCCTATTGGGTCACTGCTCCCATTTTAGCCTTAAAATTATTTGTGGTTTAAACATGTTTTGATACATGTAGTTTCAGTTCATCTTCTGTGAAATACCACAATTCGTCTTGGGATTTTATTTTTGCAGTAGAATTATCTTTAAGGCTATTTGATGATCTGCTTTTCTAAATATATAAAGTATATTATATTTTCTAAAATGTAAAATGGAAAAATATTTATTTAAAAAAATTGCTATATGCAAAGCTATTGTTTAGATTTTTCTCCTTAATATTTCTTAAATATTGAGTTTAAATGATTATAACTACCCCAGGATACATCTTGCTGCTTATAAGTATAAGACACAATGCTAATCTTCTGAGATGGAATTTCTTAGAGCAATGCTAACTCTGAAACTCATTCTTTTCTTTAGCTTCATGCCTAGAGTTATCTGTCTACTCTGTTCTTAATGTCTAGATTATGACCAGCAGGTTGCTATTTCTGAAGCATTGTGTAGACTGACGATAAAAAAATCAAGGGATGAACTTGTCCATCAGTGGTTTGACGATGATGTCCTTGCTGAAGCTTTCAAGGAAATTAAGGACCGAGAATTTGAGACGGTGAGATCCTTAGTCATATGAATTTCTATTTGGCCAATGTATGTGAAGCATCCTCTTGGTACTTTCTTGTGCCTAGGACTTAGGGGAGGATTTTTCGCTTAAGCTTCCTGTGTCCTACTGAAGCCAATACAAACAGAATATTTGTGGGCCAAATATGAGGATATAAGTAGGACTTTTTTTTATAGGTAACTTAAGACTGGAGATAGAACTATGTAAATTTGATGGATCCAGTCAAAGAAAATGTCTTGGAGAGGTGAGCATTTTTCAATGAACCATGAAGGATAGGGAGAATGGAGAAGAAATGACGGCATTTTAGCCTTACAGAGGGCAGCTGCCACCGTGCCTGGAGGCTAGAATGGGCATGGCGTGCTCTGTGGCAGAGGTACACTATCATAGGGTGGTTCTGTCCGGAGCCAGCCAGCCTCTCCAATTTGGAGAAACTGTAGTTTTCGGTGTCTTCTCTGCCACCTGGGCTCACTGTGATTCTGTCCTCAAATGGCACAAAAATACCTTATGAGTTTGTTGTATATCTGTCTTCATCCTAAAATACCTAAAACATTTTCCCCTCTTAATATAAAAAATTCTTAAAATGAGGGTTAGGCTCTTTTAGGAAAAGGTAAAATTCTTAACAACAGTGCTTCATGATAACAAAGCCCTTCTGATCAAACTGCCGTGTAATCAGGATTTTATGAAATCTGTAGTCTTTATGTTATCTCAGGCTCTGAGCCTATTGCCATATATTGTACATGATAGTTTAGCCAGAATTCAGTATGATCCAAACAGAAAGACCATGAGCTTTAGGGCTATCCCAAACTTGGATTTGAATTCCACCTCGGGTTTGAGTCCCACCTCCCTGACTTATGCAACATATGCATTTTGGCAAGGCGGGTGACGTGTGGAGCCTGAGTGCCCTCATCTGTGAAATGGGAATAAACCCCACCTCAAAATCCTGAGAACTCAATGAGAGAAACTGAAAGGTCTGGGCTGTTGTGGGCACTCAGATGTTAATTTCTTTTCTCCTCTGTGTCATTCCCTCATTTGTAGGGAAATTTGATGAAAATAGGAGAAGAGCAATTATCTTGTTCCAAAATCATTCCCCCCCCACCACCGTCAACTTCTCAGTTGACTTGCTTTTAGATGAAAGGCTGACGCTGCTGCTGTCTATTTTGAGCTGAATGTAGGCATGGAGAGAGAGGACTGTGTGACCACAGCAGCCAGTCCTTGGAAACAAGAGGACAAAAAGCTGGATCTGTGTCTCTTTGCTTTTAGAATGTTGGAGGCAACAAACTTACCTTCCTGATAGGAGAACTGTAAAAACAGTCTTTGTTCTTACAACACATGCCTGGAGAGAGAACTCAGGAAGCAGTGGGATAGGGAGCTCCCAAAAAGGAAAATTGGCAGTGGATAATACACCCAGATAAACCCAAAGTTGGTAAATTTTATGAGTTTGTTGTTGGTTTGTGCCAGGCAGGTGTTAGGGAGGTGGATGTCCAATGGGTTAGTCACATGTTATAATCTAGGAGGCATCAGTAAGATGTATTTCTCTTGTTTACTCCTCTGACCCAGTGAAACATAATCGTGCATATAACTTTTCAAGACCTAAATACTCCTCAGGTGAAAATCTAATGGCTGGGGGGAAAGGGGATTCCTTCTGGAAACACATGCCTGGAACCACCTCTTTGTGGCACAGAGTGTTGTTAACATATAATGATTCCTTATGAAGCCTCATGATGTTACTGTGTCTTGCCCATTTAGAAGCAGACATGCTGATCAGGGTGGTATTAAATAAGACATCTTGATTTTTTTAATAAAAGAATTTACGTTATTTACTTTGAAGGACAGCAGACAGTTTCTCAATCACCTGAACGACAGACTTGGTGACCAAAGAAGGTAAGATGTCTCTCTGAACATTATTTTATTGACTAGTTGTATCTGAAAATGTCTAGTATTTTAAAAGGACAGTCTAGGATGTGTTTCATTTTAGGAAAGAATTATCAGATGCATCATTTACTGGGCACCACTGAGTTGTTCCATTAACCTAGGAAGATTAGATCCTTTCTGCCTAGTGGCTCATTTGAGTGTGTTTAAAACTTTATCAGTCTTTAGTATGTTTATTCGTGATTTGGGATATTTTTAATATTATATCCTTTAGAAAATCTGTAGATTTTATGAAGAACATTTTCCTACAGATTTGAGGTTGCTGGAGATAGGTGAATTATGGACAGTTATTAAATAAGTCCCTGAAGAGACAGTATTTGCTGAATTCACTCCACTTTTTGGGAATCTTGCCAAGTAATTGGGTTGAAATGTAGTACCTGTAAGCCTGGCTTACAGACTTCCAGATGGAGGTTTGAAATCTACCTATAGCAGATCTCCATTTGCAGGTTTGAAACCCCCTCCATACGCTGTACAAGGAGCCTTAATGGCATACCCTAGTTATAAATGCTTGTTGCAGAAAATCCGTAGGTATGTTTAATGACCATCCATATTTTATTTTGTTTTTTAATTGTGAGGTGTTTTGCAGGGTCTATTCACTTCCGTGCATTGCTGCTTTTGCTGATGACAATGAGGTACGTTTGTCTGCCTTGGAGGTGTGCAGTGAAGGCCATAGTTAGGTTTACATAGTTAGATCGAGCGTCTAACAGAAAAGAGCTTTTAAAAAAAGGATGGTAACTTCTTCCCCCAGTGACCTCAACTCTCAAACTGGTCGTACCGTACTATACTCAGGATGCATTACCAGGAAGTTTGAGGGTTCCCCTGTTACTACTGGGAGAGGAATTTTAGGGCCTGTACTGTACACATGGAGTTGATTCCAGGACCCTAGCTCACTTCACCCTGTTCACGGGTAACATTCATGCCTGTACTGGAGGGAAAAGGGGGCTTTCCTTGCTGCTTTCCTTCCAGTTGATGCTTTCCCTCTTGTCCTTAACAACTGGGGCCACTCTCCTTTCTGTCCAGTTGATTCTGCCTTATACTTCATAGCCCAGGGGTGACCAGTTTCTTTTCAACCCCCTCTTTGGTTTGTAGAGGAACAAGGTCCTTCATGTAAAAGGGCCGCAACTACAGCACCTCAGTGTCACAGAAAACCTTCAGAGGTCTCGGAACCTTGACTAGGCTGAGGTTTCCTGGACCCTGTCTTCCAAATTTCCTCATTTACCTCTCGTTTGTGCTGGGTTCAGAGTCTCCTCCTTGGCCTCTGTGAGCTGAGCCTTCCACTTATGACTGCATTGCAAGTTCCTTCCCTCTAGGACTGATTTTGGTAGACCGCTTCCTGTGTCTCAGTTCTGCCTGTTTTCCTCTGGTTGTCTGAGGATTCTGCTCTCTGCTTGGTTCTTCTCTCTAGGACTTCCAGATTTCCACCCGCTCCCATCAGGGCCCTTACAGCGGCCTTTACACTGGCTTCCCATAACGTGTATCATGGGTTAAACCCTTCATGCAGCTCTATCGCTGTTAAAAAGTAGGCATGTATGACGAAAAGGAAAGATGTCCAAGAAATACCACTTACGGGAAAATCAGGTTGTAGAGTGGCAAGGCTAGTGTTTGTTCCATTGTTGGGGAATAAAGACTTTATATGCATTTCTTGATATATGTCTAGAAAACACCTGAGAGAGGAAACAGAGGCATTGTTGGTGCCTATGGAAATGTACCTATGGGACATTGCGGGGCAGAGAAGCAGATTTTTGCTGTTTCTATAAACACCGTACTGTTTGAATCCTATATTTATAATAATTAAAATGAAGGTAATTTGAAGTCTTCAAGTCTTGATGGTAAGTTAGATGGAAAATCAACACTTATATTTGATCACAATACCTCCTTCTCCAGAAGTTTCCATCCATACGAAGTGTGGATTGTTACTGCTTCAACATAGAACTGTTTTCTCTGAGATTCTCTCCAGGAAAAAAAAAAAATGTGTGTATAGAGTCATTCCAACACACTTGAATAGCTATTAAATATGCTGAAGGTAGTGGAAATTTTTTTAATGGCTTAGTTATATAAAATTGAGATCCTTCTGTTTTGCACAAATGAATCAGGTGATGAAAGGAGACCCTATAATGTTAAGATGGTGTTTTTGCAGGAACAGGAAAAGTTCTGTTTTTAATAGAATAGTTTTTATCTGACCCTTTAACATGATTTTCATACATATAATTCATGCTGAAATTCTCTTACAGATGAGAAAACCAACAGATGAAAAATTAGAGAAATTTTGGATTGATTTCAACTTAGGAAGTCACAGTGTAACTTTTTATATAGACAATGCTGAGGTAATGATGATTGATTCCTGATTAGACCTAAGCACTTAGAGATTTTTTTGTATGTGAGTACATGTTATGTGCTCATGAATTTCACTTATTTTTTTCCCCAAGAGTGCTCTGTGGGAACCAGTAAGACTTTCGATGGAAGCGGTGATGAATTTTGGCATAATAGGTAAGGTGATAATTTTAAACTACCCCATATTTAGGGTATTGTTTTTGTTTATATTTGCAATATATATTACTTCTAGGGCATATTTTGATCATGACTTGAGGTAGAAGGAAGACCAGATAGTACAACGGAAAGCCTACTGTTACGGGTTGGTGACTTCTTTGCTTCATGACTTTGAGGTTCAGTTACTTGCCTAGTTTTCTCATTGTAAAAATGGTTATAGTTTCTCGAAAAATTAAAAATAGAACTACCATGTGATCCAGCAGTCTCACTTCTGGGTATATATATGAAAGAACTGAAAGGAGGATCTCCAAGAGGTATTTGTACACCCTATGTTTATAGCAGTATTAGTCACAATAGCCAACAGTTAGAAACAACCCAAATGTCCATTGAGGGATGAGTAAACAGAATTTGGGGTACACATACAATGGAATATTATTCAGCTTTAAAAAGAAAGGAAATTCTGACACATGCTCCAACATGCAGGAACCTGGAAGACATTATACTAAGTGAAATAAGCCAGTCTCCAAAGGACGAATAATGGATGATTCTACTTATATGAGGTTTCTAAAGTAGTCAGTTCATAGAGCCAGAAAGTGCCATGGTGGTTGCCAGGGCTGGGAGGTGGGAGAAATACGGAGTTGTTGTTTAGTGGGTATAGAGTTTCACTTTTGCAAAATGAGAAAGTTCTGGAGATCTGTTGTACACCATTGTGAATATAAGCAACACTATTGAACTATACACTTAATAATGGTTAAGATGGTAAATTTTATTTTTTTATTGCCACAATTAAAAACATGATTATAGTACCTGCCCTCCCTCTCAACAGAGTTGCAGTAATAATCAATGAGTTTATATGGGTATGTACTATCTGTATTTAAATACCAGCCTTCCGACCCCCTCTCCCACTTAAGACTCCCTCCCTCATCTTTCATCTTGGCTTGATAGAAAGCATTGAAGGGCATGGAATCAGGAATGATCCTTTTCTGGGTGGGTGTAAGTTAGTTGTTAATCCAGTTCAGCATTTCAGTTATACTTGATCAGGTTTCCTGAATTGAATCTTTAAAAACTAGATGGATGTTTGTGAAAGTAACTCAGTATCCATACATTTCTAAGTAACTGGGTTTACTAAATAGTTAAAACTAAATATTATGTAATTGTATGGATGTTATACTTCTTTCTTACGTATTTATACCAAAATAATAGAAATGGAAAATTGGAACCACATGCAAGAATAAAAATGTCTACCATGGAGACTAATCTACAATGGCCCCCTTGGAGATTCACCTTTGATGCTTAGCTTCCTGGAAGCCAGAGTAAAAAGTGAAACATGACCTGTAACATGCTCATCGTAGAAGTCTTGAGGAGACAAATCCCTCCTAACCTTGAACTCTATGTTCTCTCATGGGACTATTTAAGGGTAATCCTTTAGCCCTGAGTTCCCCTTGCTGGAATTTCTTGTATATAAGAATTAACTTTGGTGTTCTGATGAAAGATAATTTTTGAGAATGTGAAATCATGACAAATGTAAAATGCACGTGTGTTGAGGATTTAGTTTAATTTGTTAATTAGTAAGGAAATCAGTAGATCTAATAACCAGTTTGAGGGAGAATCCAAAGAACCACATGTACATAAACAATGCTGAAATGAATTTACAAATAGCTGCAAAACTAGACAATTGCATACCACAGAATAATTTGCATTTCAGTGGATAAGAATTACTTGCATTATTATCAGTTTTCTACAACTTACAGAGTTACGAAATAGCTCAAGGACAATGCAAGGTGCAGAAAACCCAGAAAGGCATCATAGACAGGCACCCAGTAACTTTTGGGTCCATTTCGAAATCTTTCACAGTTTTCCCTGGGTAGCTTTTTTTAGTGCCTGTGAGAATTTGTTCCAATGGTCAAGAATTTCTAGTTTCTTCTGTTGGGGATTATTAGAAATCAAGAGGAAGTTAGGATAGGGAGTAGATTAGGAAGTAGAGCAAGTAGTAGAGGAGGAGAGACCTTTATAGTGAGGCTCTGGGAGAATGAAGGAAAGTGAGCATAGATTTTGGAACTATACCTGTTGCTGTCCGAGACAGGAGTTGAGAGAACTGAGAGAAATGGGAAGAGGTGGCAATTATGTTTAGTCACAGAATTGGAAAGGCATTGAGTTGGAGGTACCTGCTATATGTGAAACTGCCCTTTATAAAATTAATAAAGGGCCATAGGTGGGAACTGTGGTAGGGGAAATATATATATAACCAGCCATTGTTCCCTGGCTTGCTTTCCCATAATTGCTCACTACCCAGGAGTCACATAGCTGATGGCCGTAAAGACTCTCAGCTTTCTTCATTGCTCCCATAGATAACATCACCCTTGTGAAGCTAAGGTTAGAGATATCTTCCAGGCCCTGCATTCCAGGGGAACAGCTGACCCACCCAGGCCACTGGCCTATGCTGAGGAACTGAATCAACTGGTCTTACAACCCCCAGCTCAGCAAAGGAGACAATTTCTACACCCCTATGGCTCTACCCTGAACCCAGCCAATCATTAGCAGACCAGTTGCCTAGCGCTTTGCCTGCCAAACTATCTTTAAAAATCCTTTCTCCCAAATTCTTGGGGAGACGGATTTGAGAAATTTCTGCCATCTCCTCGCATGGCACGTGTGATATTAAACTCTTTCTCTGCTGTAACCCCTGCTGTCTCAGTGTATTGGCTTTCTCTCGAGCAGCAGGCAATGAACCTGGCAAGGCTGTAACATATGTAGTCAAGGAAAGGGATTTACAAACATCTCAAAAAAATATAAATTAAATATAGCCGTAAATATAAATGAAAAGTGATGACAGCCCCAAATAAGTGACTGAGACAAAGATCTCGATCAAGGGAAGTTTTTTAAGGCACAGTTTGAGGACTCACCCAGGAAAAAGACAAACCACAGGTGCACCTGTGACTGTTTTCCCCCAGCAGATCTAGGAGTTCGGTATTTAAGGGGAGGAGAGGGTGGGCAGTGAGACTAATGGTTACATTCTTGTTAGGCCCGGGAAATCTGTTTACATAAGACAAGGCAAAGGTTTGAAGAAAAAAAGGGACAGGGAAGGAAGAATCATCTATGTAGATGTCCCTGTGTAAGTGGAAGAATGATTGATCCTGTCTCTGTTCTTCACCTGGGAAGAAACACCTGTGATCAGCATCATTAGTGTGGAATCAAACAGACTTTAGTTTTAGGAGCCAGACTTAGCCTGCAGCCACAAAGTTACAATTTGCATATCCTTGTTTATGAGAGGCCAGCCAGAATTTTCCTTATGAGTGATCTGTGGGGGCAGTCCTTGCAGATGGGGGGGGGGGTGCTTTGACCTTTCTGTAGGGATCTGGCTAATGCATAGTGTTAGTAACAGCTGTTCATTTGGAAGGGGGTGTTGCCTGACTCAGCCTCCAGGCTTGATCTTCCCTTTCGCTAAGGAGTTGGGAGTGGTCCTGAGATTTTTATTTTCCTTTATAGTTTCTTAATATATGTAGTCATTATTTGTTACTATCATGTAATTGAGGATATATAAAATGTCTATAATAGTTATTTAGAGTAAATATAAGTATTTTATAAGTACTTCCACGAGTTTTCTGACTAGGGTACTTCTAACTGTTGCTCTTCGTATTTTAAGTCTCTCAACTGTAAACGTTGCTACTATTGTGGTTTTCAGAAACCAACTTGCTAAAGTTCATATTCTATACTTCATTGATATATCACACTTCTGGGAGACCTTATAATTGACAAAATGTCTCGCAGTAGCTGGAGGAAGTAAGTGGTACGGCTTCTATGTCTAGTAAATTCTACAAACCAGACTTTTGCATCATAGCCCTCTCGGCTTCAGAGTTGGCAGTGTAGCATGCAGGAAGTTTGCTGTAGCTCTCAGGGTGTTTCTTCTGACCCTTACATGTTTGCACTGATCCTTGCAGCCCAACTAGCTAGTTACTTTTTCAGATATTTTTATTAATAAAATTACTTTTGTTGCAAGGTTTGATAGACTTGGCCCCCTCCCCACAGTGACAAGTAAATATTGAGTAAGGTCAGCATTTTGGGGAGATCACTGAGCTGTACTCTAGACTCATGCTGTCCTATAGAAATAAAATATGAGCCACAAACTTAATTTAAAATTTTCTAGCAATCATATTAAATAAAAAGATTAATTTTAATAACATATGTTATTTAACCCAATAGATCAAAAGTCTTATTTTAACATGTAGCTAATATAAAAATTATTAATGAGGTATTTTACATTTTCCTTTTTTGTACTGAGTCTTCGCGATCTGACGACGTGAAACCTGTGTTATGCTCACAGGGCATCCCAGTTGGTACTAGCCATGTTCAAGTTCTCTGCCGTACTAGACGGCATGGATCGCACCTGTGTATGCTTCACTCTTTTTTTTCCTCTTTCTGTTCTCATCAATTTGTGGCCATTAGCTTTGCCTGTCCTTTCATGGACTTTACCACCTTTGCTCTTCTGCTGCTTCCAATTTACCTTGTACTTGTCTGTAGCTGATTCTTTATTACTCTTTATTAATTTGGTTTGAGCTGTTTTCTCTTCTAAACCTAATTACTATTTGTCAGGAAAGGGCTGGTGACCTGGTAGGAGCACGCAAGGAGGCTATTGTCTGAGACACAGACTTCTCTAAGATGCTTCCATTTCTTCTCTTCAAGCAGAGATTATTGAAATGGCAATGGATTATTCCATTTTGCATATTGGGAACAGTGAATTTATTTTGAATTTTAGAAATAAGGATTTCAGAGAGAGAAAAAGAGTGACTATTGTGCTTAGTATGTTTGGAAATAAAATACCTGTTGTAGTTGATAGCTTTGTGTAAACAAAATGCTCTTAGAAAAACTGATTGAATTGCAGAAGACAAAATTATCTCCATTTCTTTGCTAAGATAAGCTACTTCCTATTTTTTGCAAGATCAACCATTTAGTATCTTGTTAGTATGTGTTAACACACATGTGCATTTTAATAAATAGAATTTCAAAGTCATTTCACTTAATACGATTTCAACTTATCATAGAAAAATCTGGACAGTTGACAAATATCTCAGTCAGTGCAGTTATTTAAAGTTATAAAACTTTAAAATACAACTTTTCAGTATGTTGATGTGCATTGATATATTTCATTAGAAACTGAGAAGATGAAGATTTTTATCATTTACCTGAAGAAGCCTGTTGTTATCAGCAAAAAAGCAGTGATGAAAATAGAAATCCATTTTGACTTGCAATTCAACATATCACAAGCTTCCACGCAAGCTTTAGGAGAAGACAAACAGATGGCAGGTTTTATTCTTTTTGATTACTTGAAAATGTTTTAATATGTTTCACATCTCTTCAATTTCCTCGTTGGGTTTAAATGGGAATATTTGATCAAGCAGAAGACCTAGTCTTTTGAGTGGCATGTAAAAAGAGTGGAGAGTTCTGGATTCTAATCCCAGTTCTTCCCTTTCATGTGTTATTGCCTTGACAATGTAGGGCACAAAGCCTCTTTGTGCCTTGTCATGCTTTATTTCATTTATTGTGAACAGTTGAAAGGTTTTCTGGGATAGCATCACCATCTCACCACATCCTTCCTAGTGTTCTGAGGGTATTTACCGTGGGCCTGTTGGAACTTCCTTCTCTCTCGGCTCCTCCAGAACCTAGAGGAAGCCATTGAGAATAGGGTTTCTTGGGGAGTTTTGCCAACATTCTCCGTACGGGTCTTACCTTGTAGAAATGGCCTGCCCATCTCTAGATTGCTGCAGTTGCCCACTCTCTGACTATAATATTTCTTATTTATTCATAAGAATAAGAAACCTTTCTGTATTGCAGCTGGCAGGCAGGGCAATGAAATCTGTGACAACAAGACAAAAAATACTATAGTGATGGCCACTAGGGAGTTAAGACTTCAGAGGACCTCTTCTTCCTGAGGGAGGAAGTCTTGGGCCAGCTTTCCTTTGGTCTGTGCTGTATATGAAGGTATTTACATGTCATAAAGTGCTCTGCAAATATAGTTTCCCAAAACTCACCTTATTTTAATGAAATATCTTTTAAGGAAAAGACCATTTCATGGGTGAGGATGAGAGCTAAAGGAGAATCAATCACTTAAAAACCTACTCCACCACTTTACATATGAATTTCCCTGACATGATAGGTTTGTCTTCAGAAAACATCAAAATCTTATGTCTTTCCATGTTTCACAAAATGAATAAAATATTTTGGCGGGGGGAGACTTGGGGTTTGCATGTGGGGAAGCGGCAGTTCCTGGCGTGTGAGGCCCGTGTTAGGCAGAGGTTGGGCAGTGGTTGGCCAGAGCTGGTCCTGGAGGAAGGCGGCGTGGAGAGAAGCCAAAAACAGTAAAATGATCCTTCAAGAGAAAACAAACTGAAGACTAACTTCTGATTTATCAATGTGTTATGTTCTAAGCTTTATGTTTTCCTTAAAAAAATGTTTCTTTTTAAAGATTACTGCTTTTAAAAGTCATGTGACTTTTGGCTTGCATTTCAGATGGTGCCTGGCCAGGTGAAAACCTCCTCAGAACTTTTTAGTAAGTCTGAGAAAGAAGACACTGAGATTCCTAATAGCCATGGAAGAGAGACAGGTACATTGGGAAATAACAAAATTCTGACTGTGAATTCCCTACCTGTGCAGTGCTGAAACCTCCCTTGGAAGAGGGCACTGGAAACCTGTGTTCGTCTAAGTGTTCATGTAAGAGGCATAAGTGTCTGATGGTGCCTCTGCAGAAGGAAGAGCGGCTGGTAGGCTTGAATCAGTTTCCATGCTTGATAAAGTCTCTCTTGTGGGTCAGCTGGAAGGGACAAAGGGAAACCAGGATGGGGAGGCAAGAGATGGGGAAAGGAAGGGTCTTGCTGGCCCACAAAGCGGCTCTGCACTAGAGTTCACCCCAAGGATGTTTTCCCAAGTGCCTTCGATTTCTGATTTGAGGTTTGAGGCAGGACCTCCTTACCAGCTCTTTCCAAGGGACGGCAAGGTGCCGGAGGTTAGCGTCCCATGAAGAGCGATGGTGAGTGGGTCAGCGTGGGCATGGTTGTTATTTTAAATGTTCTGTTCTTAATGTGTATAGAGCCTCCAGAAGAATCCACTGACCTGGAGGAGATCATGAGTGCTGGAGATGACCGTTGCCTGATAACTCTCCCCTTAAATGACCAGTCTGCACCGCCTGTGAGTACTAGGAGCTGGGCTCAGAGTTCTGATCAGTGTCCACTAGGATGCCGACAGGTGGAAGTGCCTCTCCTGCTTTGTGGACCATTTTCTGCTGGCCACGCATCTGTCGATTTTTTGACCATCTCCTCCTGGGGATTGTTTTTGCCTGCCGTGTTTGTTTGTTCTCTCCTTTCATGCAACTCACTTTCCCAGGGAATGAATGCGTGACTCATTTGGGATCTGGAGACTGAGATGTAGGGAAAGGAGCCTAATATTTGCAGTCAGACCTGGTTTACACTTACTCATTGTAGGAACTTGGGCACATTACTTAACATTGAGGAGCTTGAGGCTTCTCGTCCAGCTAGTTCACAGTCATTTGGTGCCAATAAATTCATTTGTCAGTGTCTAAGCAGCCTGATATCTTAGTGTTCAATGGGTAGTCCTTTCTTATGAGGTGTAAAGTGGTTCCAAGACTTTCAAAGAGAAGCTTCAAAGGTACCATAATATAAGTTTTTATTTTTCTGCAGCAAACAACTACAGCTGAGAGTCCGTCTGAAAAACGGAAACTGGATGATACACAAGGTCAGATACATTACCTATCATAAATAAGATTTGAGTGGTATGTTTAAATGTTTACTTGAAATGCTTAACATTCTTTGTTTTTAATTTTTGTCATTAGAAGTTACTTCAAAACATGAGCATTCTTCAGATTTACAAGAACCATCAGTTAAAATTCAGTCTCCTAAATTAAGTGACAAATCTAGGTAAGTGGTTTTCAAAACTAATAAATTATGTAGATGATTGTTAACGTGAGTACTACAAGTTGACCATCTAGGTTTTCCCCTTTCCTATGTCTGGCTACCCGCCTGCCCCCCGCCAACACACACACAAGGAGAGAGCATTGTGTGGAGTCTTCTGTAGAATAATTTGACAGTTGGCAAACTCTCCTAGCCTACTGGCCTCTGCCATTATACCTGTAGGGGTCTCTTTGGCAATTATTTTTCTGCAGCAAAACACTGAATTTGAAATTGAAGGACATAAGGTCAATAACCGAAAATTAATTTTCTTTCTATATGTTAATCAGAAATTGAAATAAAAAGCAGTAGCATTTAAAATAGTATTAAAATATGACATACTTAGGCATTAATTAGACAAATGATTTGTAAGACCTCCCCAACACCCCCCACACTGAAAAGTAAAGAAATTAAGGAAGACCTAAATATGTGGAGACAGATATGTGCTCATGAGATGGAAGACTCATTGTTAAGATGCCAGTTCTTCCCAAATTGACCTAAGGATTCAGTACAATCTCTGATTCAAATCCCAGTAGGTTTTTTTTCTTTAAAGAAATTGGCAAGCTTTTTCTAAATGTCATGTGAAAATTTAAAGGGCCTACAATAGCCCAGATAAATTTCAAAAAGAAACGCAAAGTGGAAGGGCTTAAATGCTACTTTTAAGATGTACTATGAAGCTACATTAATCAAGAGAGTGTGGTATTTACATAAAGATCAATAAAACAGACTAGGAAATCCAGAAATAAGACCTACATATATATGGACAGCTAGTCTATGACAAAAATGCAAAGACAATTCTGTGGAGAAAAAGGATAACGTTTTTCAACAAATGGTGCTAGAACAATTAAATATCTATAGATAAGAAAATAAATGACCTTTGATCTTTACTTTCCACTGTATAAAAAATTAACTAAAAATGGATTATAGACCTAAATGTAAAACCTATTTGAAAGAAAATATAAGAAAAAATATCTTTATGACCTTGGTTTAGGCAAAGATTTCTGAAATATAACATCCAAAGCACAGTAAAAGAATAAATTGATAAATTAGACTTCATTAAAATTAAAAAAAAGTATGCTCTTTGAAAACTACTGTTTAGGGGAAGAACAGAACAAGCCAGACCCTTGCAGAAAAAATCTGTAAAACATATATTTGATAAAGCTGTGGCCTCCTGTTAGGAACCCAGCTGCAGAGCTCTGTCTCCCGCCTCCTCCCATCAATGGAAAAATTGTCTTCCATGAAACTGCTCCCTGGTGCCAAAAGGGTTGGGGACAACCGAGTTATGCTTTAAATTTAGACATGACACTAACAACAAAGAAGCAGTGAAGGGGTGAGCGTGGTGAGCGAGCAAGCTTCATCTGTATTTACGGCCGCTCCCCATTGCATCATCACCTCAGCTCTGCCTCCGTGCCCCCCAACCCTGTCCTTGGAAAAATTGTCTTCCATGAAACTGGTCCCTGGTGCCAAAAAGGTTGGGGACTGCTGGGATAAAGGGCTTGTTTCTGAATTATGTTACAAACTCACAAAATTCAATAATAAAAATACAACCCAATAAGAATACTGGCAGATTTAAGCAGCTACTTTACCAAGAAGGATACACAGATGGCAGATAAGCACATGAAAAGTTGCCCAGCATCATTAGTTATCAGGGAAATGTAAGTTAAAACTAGAATGGTTGTACTGCACATCTATTAGAAAGGCTAAAATTAGGAAGACCGACTGTACCAAGTCAGTACAAATGGTGAAAATGTGGAGCAACTGGAACTCTTACATACTGCTGGTAGTTGCTTAAAATGTTAAATGTCTACCTATCCTATAACCCAGTATTCCAATTCTAGGTATTTACACAGGATAAGTAACAGCATTAGTCCACACAAAGGAATGTACATGAATGTTTATAGCCACTTTCTTTGTAAAAACTCCAAACTGGAAATAACCCACATGTCCATCAGGAGATGAATGGGTAAACAAATTTCAGTGTATCCACACAATGGAATACTACACAGAAATGAAAAGGAATAAACTATTGAAATATGTAACATGAATGAATTGCAAAGTAATTATTCCCGGTAAAAGAAGCCAGACAGAGTACATACTGTATGATTCCATTTGCATAAAATTCTACAGTATGATTAGAATATGGAAGTCTAGAAAATTCCTGAAACTATAGAGACAGATCAGTGGCTGCCTGGAAATGGTGTATTAGCTTTTTTGTTTTGTCCATTTTTATTGTGGTAAGAACACTTAATATGAGATCTATCCTCTTAACACATTTTTAAGTGCACAATACAGTGTTGTTAACTATAGGCAAACGTCGTACATAGATCTCTAGAACCTATTCATCTTGTTTGTATAACTGACACGTTATACTTGTAGAGCAACTCCCCATTTCCCCTTCTCCCCACCCTCTGGTAACTGCCAATCTACTGTTTCTATGAGTTTGACTATTTTAGATACCTGTATAAGTGGGATCATGCAGTATTTGGCCTTTTGTGAGTGGCTTATCTCACTTAACATAATGTCCTCCAGGTTCATCCATGTTGTCACGTATTGTTGGATTTCCTTCTTAGGGCTGAACAGTATCCATTGTTTTCATATGCCACATTTTATTTATCCATTCATCTGTTGGTGGACACTTAGGTTGATTCTATGTCCCGGCTATTGTGAATAACGCTGCAATGAACATGGGAGTGCAGATGTCTCTTCCACATACTGATTTCATTTCCTTTGGGTAGATACCCAGGAGTGGGATTGCTGGATCATATTGTAGCTCTATTTTTAATTTTTTTTGAGGACCCACCAAACTGTTTTCCATAGCAGCTACACTATTTTACATTCCCACCAACAGTGTACAGGGTTCCAATTGTTTCACATCCTCACCAACACTTGTTATCTTTTGTGTGTTTTATACTAGCAGACCATATATCTGATAAGAAGTTAATATTAAAATATATGAGTAACTCCTATAAATCAATAGTAAAAAAATCAAACCAATTAAAAATGGGCAAAAGACTTGAATAGACATTTAAAGAAGATGTACAAATGGCCGACAGGTCTATGGAAGATGCTGAGCATCACGCATCATAGCAAGAGCTTTTGTTTACAACACCTCAGGGGATTCTAAGCTAGATCTAGGCTTGGGAAACACAGCTCTTCAGCACTGGCCCAGCCGGCTGGTTATTTGCTGATCCCGCTTTGCCACTTTCTTCTTTGTATGCCTGACAGGCAACGGGCTCAACAAAGGTTTTTTTTATTTTTTATTTTTTTTTAGATAAACAGATGTTGTCTGCCACAGAATCTATGGAAATAGGTTGCACGATAAGAAGTTGCCTGCAGAGTGGGGTACTTCCCATGCAGTGGGTTCGTGATCAGACAGAGGGCACAGGAAGGAAAGCAAGTTAGGTGTGTGAAGTGAGGGAAGGAGGAGGGTGCTGGTTTTACCAGTTCCATTAATTTCATGTATTCTGTTTTAGGGCAGATTCTGCTTCCAAGGATGACAGAAAGCAAGAAAGAAGTGTGTCGGTAATATAATAAATTTAAAGCAATACTTCCCAACTTTTGGTTATTTGCATACCATCTTCAAAATGTGCCAATGCTCTACTCTTCACTTTCTATATTTTTCTTAATTAAATTTATCTTAGACTTATTTGAAAAGGAATCATTTCACTTTCAAATGGAAAATCAGCATTATTTATAACAAACAGTAGATACCCCCAAAATAAATACAGTTGAAAATAACAAGGTTAGCCTCTTGAACTACACTTTCACTTGATTTACATTTTTAATTCATTGCATACAATGGGCCTTATTAACTATAAACTATGAAAAGGTAAATCTGCCATACCCGGGATCATCTAGTTAGGTGGACAGAGAAATGTGCCCAGTCGATAAACTCAGCAGGAGATAACATTTCTTGTTAAGTCTCATTTGATGGCATATAGGTAACGGAATATTGAAAGATAGACTCCTTCAGTCAATCCTTTGCTAGTAAGTGCTCATTTAGCTTTGTAAAGAGCCCCTGATCTTAGACGAGAGATGGTTACGACCTTTTACTGTGACCAAGGTGGCAGCATGGGTGGGAATGGACACTGCCCATGGACCCCACACTGCAACTCGCAGCCGGAGACATCTACCAAAGATGCAGACTTGATCATGTCTCTGCAATTCTTAAAACTTTTTAAAAAAAGAAAAACAAAAAACAACCTTTATTAGGCTTTGAGTCCAAAGCTTGTTCTTGATTTATTTTAAAAGAAAGATTAGTAAGTAGAAGTGTTAAAGACCTAGCACCCAAGCCTTATGCTCAATAGAGCAGGCTTTTAAAAGAATTGAAATGAAATGTTTCCCTCTGAGTCAGTGTTGTTCAGTGACATGGTTTTGTGCCCATGTGTGACATATGACACCTGTCCAGTGTGTCACCACTGGTGGCCTCTCACCTTGGGAAGCACAGTGCTCTATGCCTGTAGTCAGTGTATTTTTTTTTTTTTTTTTTAAATCTCTATAATGAATATTCAATGAACAGTTTTTCTAAAATTGAGATCATGAGCTTCAAACAAATGAGTTAAAGCTTCTTCTGGCTTCCGCCTAACAATGGTTCTCACTTGCTGCTACTCAGGCCTCAGATTGGCATCACCTGGGGAGCTGGAGCAACTACCATGGTCTGGGTCCCTTTGCCAGAGAGTCTGACTTTATTGATCAAGGATGATGCCCAGCCTTTGGGGTTTGTTTTTAAAGCCCCCTACTGGCAATTCTAATGTGCTGTGCAGCCAAACTTGAGAACCACTGCTCTAGATAACTTTTGTTTCTGTAAATAACTTTCAACACCTTTTGATATAAAACCAGAGAAACTGGGAAAGCCTTGCTGCATGGCTTTAATGCATCCGATGCAGGATGCATTAAATGCATTGATACTTTTACTGTACAATACACTGGGTTGGAGAACACTGGAACAAATGTGCAGGTTCCTCCAAACATTTCTTTAACTTAAAGAAAGTGTAAGATACAAATAGGACTGGCTCACAAAGGTCCTTTTAGAAATTACCTTCTCAATCTACCTAAGTGTCTATGGATAGATAAATGGGTAAAGCAGATGTGGTGTATATATATCTGCAATGGAGTACTATTTAGTCTTAACAAGGAAGGGAATCCTGTTATTTTCAGCAATATGGATGAACCTGGAGGACATCATGTTAAGGAGGCAGGCACAGAAAGACAAATACTGCATGATCTCACCTCTGTGTGAAATCCAAGGACGTCAAACTCAGAAAAGCAGAGAGCAGAACAGTGGTTACCAGGGGCTAGGTGAGGGGGGGGTGGCGAATTGGGGAGAGGTTAAAGGACACAAAAAATTAGATAGGAGGAACAAGCTTAAAAGACCTATTGTGTATTGTGACTATAGTTAATAACAATATATTGTATACTTGAAAACTGATAAAAGAGATTTTAGGTGAACTTACCAAAAAAAATTAACATCTGTTAATTAGATTGATTTAGCCATCCCACAATGTATACGTATTTCAAAACATCATGTTGTGCACCATAAATAAATACAATTTTTATCAGTTAAGAAAAATGACCTTTTCTATAAAACAGTGAATGGCTAAATATTTTAAAGGAAAAGTAATTTCGTCTTCAAAACATGAATTCATTTGAAAACTAGATAATTAACCATCACCCACCTTAAATCTCATGGGTCATGCTGTCATAAACAACGTCTCCCTAGTGAGTGTTGGGAGTTGATTCTGTGTTTTGTCATTCCAGGCAGGAGGTGTGTCTCTGGGTGGTGCGTTTCCTGTCTGAGAAGGCTGTGTTAGATACTGTCACAACTTAGTGTGTTTGGATCCACAAGAATCCTACCTTGCCTGAGATGGGAATGAATTGTTAGCAGCCCCTGGAAAGGCAGGGCAGTTTGGAGACAGGGCCCAAGAGATAGAGCTCAAATACAGTGTGCTTTTTTGTTAAAATCCAAACAAGCTCCCTATTAAAATTGAACATAAACGTTTATTTATCTCAGCATTATAAAAACTAATAGAAAAACAGAAAAAGATTTTTAAAATACTTATATAAATATCAAGATATAGTTGAATAATCCACTGGAAAGATTAAACTTGCCCTAAATCTCTAACCTTTTATAGTCCAGGCTTAATCTCAAAATGCTTTGAAGTTTAAACAGAAATGACCCTCCTGTTTGGTTTTAGTTCTTCTAAAGTGTAGAGAGAAGCATGTCTTTGCAAAAAATATTTTTATACTTTCTTTTGTCATTTGATTTAGTATTTTGAAGTTGTAATGTTGGCACAATATTCAGGTGCCTCAGCTTTTGAACAGTTCTCTAACCTCTCTTCGGTTGCAAACATTTGGTTCGAGAGGATTTTGTCATCCTTTACAATAGCAACTTGGTTGAGAATTTACTAGTGGAATAATCCTTTTCTTCTTTTTCTTCCCCTCCTTACTTCTTTGTCTTTTTATTATGTGAGAGCCCAGTTTTAGGTTTAATTGTCCATAAGTGGCACTAACATCCCTTTAAAAGTTCTCATTTCTCATCTGTGTTTGTAAAAGTTTAATTACAGGAAACATCTCTTCTCTGAGAGTAGTCAAGATTCAAGTACCAGTACCAGTGAACTATCTTGGACCAGTAACCAAAAGAAGAAATCCCTAAAATCATACTCTGGTAGAAAAAAGATAAGAACCAGGAGTAGTATAAGAAGTAAGTTTGGCATATGTCTTTTGAGTCACTTTTCAAATAAATCAGTAGGTATTTATTTTTTAGTATGTGGTAGGAAAAGGTACCAAAAGAAATATATGATCATGAGGTCTCTTTCCCTGCCATAATTACATTGGAAAGGCAAAATGAAACACGAAACAGAAGAATATGGGATTAACCAGCAATTAAATATGAGCTATGGATAAATGGAGTAGGAGTTCAGATGAAAGGAATCTGGCATGAGCTGGAATCGTCACGAAAATCTGCAAGGAAGAGATGGGTGGGACCTTAGCTGACGCTTGGAAAAAAGCATGGGATCTGAAGAGGAGACAGGGAAGCGTTATTAGTTAGGAAAAACTACAAGAACAAAACAAGGGTATGAGAGTGACATTCAGGGCAGGTCCGGGGCAGAGAATTCATTCTGGGTGGTGAGGAACAGGTTGAATAATTAGAAAGGGAACTTTAGACATGTGAACATAACTGGGAGTTGCTTTTTAGTATTTGCATGTTGGAAGAGGGAAAATGAATTTATGTCTTGTAAGTCAACATATCCGGCCTATATTTGTTTTCTTTCATTTCAGTCTTGCCATTTTTCCCTCTCAGTAGTGGCAGTGACCATGACCTCGAGAAAGACCAAGTAAGTAAATTTTATCTTGGCTGCCACGTGCCCTGTGGGTTAGACTGCATTTATTTCTCAAATAATTTTCAGGAATACGAGAATAACAAACCATTGGTTTACTGGTATATGAATCGCTGCCAAAAGAAACTGCAAGGACTTCTGAACATTTCATATGAATCTTGGGTAAAGATTTAGGATCTTTTTTCATTGTTCCCAAACGTTGCTAAAGGATGTTTATTATGAATAATGCTAAAAATTTGGGCTAATTTCCTGCAAATATATGCTCTTTTGAATTTACATTTTAAAGTAAACTCATTAGGTTCTTCCCTTAGTTTTGTTTGTTGACATGTCACTTCCAAAGCTTTTAATGATTTAATCATTTATTTCCTTTGTCAGAGGTTGGGATGCCTTTAGACTTATATAAATATTGAATAAAGCCTCAAAGTTTCTTAATTTTTCTTCACTTATCCTTTCTGTTACATCAAAGTAGTTAAGAATTTGGTTTTCAGTGTCTGCACTCATTCAAAACCAAATTTTGCCTCTTACTAGCTGAATTACCTCTCTCAGCAGTTGGTTTTTGTTTCTCATCAAATGAGATATATAAGGACTACAGAGTATATAGTGCCACATACATAGGGGTTTTATAAAGGGCAGCTGCTGTGAGTCTGAGGGTGTCAACAGCACCCTGCCTGCCCCTGCAGAAATACCGTGCAGCTGGGGCTCCAGCCATAGCTCTGTCTGCTTTCTTCCATCAGCCTGAGGCATGTTGCCCTGTGTGAACCTAAAGGGCTCTCATGTCCTGTAAGGACAGAGGTAGGCTAAACCTGTGAGCCAGAGTAAGTGCTTAACTATTCATTGACCAGTTCAGCCTGAAACAATGAGTTACCAGTTAGAAATGGGCCAAAAGAACACTTTCTAGTAAATACAGCATTTGTCTTAAATAAGCACCAAAGAAACATCACAGCTTCAAAAATCCATAAACGTAAACTGTGCAACTGTCAAGAGGTCTATACTGATTTTCAGTGAGGACATTGCTGGTCTTGTGCAAATATTAGTATTCTAAATACAGTTCTCTCTGTATATGAGAATAATTTAGAGCAGGGATTGGTAAACTTTTTCTGTAAAAGGCCAACTAGTAAAATATTTTAGGCTTTGAGAGCCATACGGTCTCAGTGGCAACTACTCAATTCTGCCTTTGTAGCCAGAGGGCAGCCATAGACAACATGGAAAGAAATGGTTGTGTTGTGTTCCAATAAAACTTTATTTACAAGAACAGGCAGTGGCTGTAGTTTGCTGGCCCCTGATTTAGAGCAGTGGTTCCCAAACGTTCGTGGTCATCAGAATGACAAGAATGGCTTGCTAAAACACAGATTCCTTAGTCCTATCCCTAGTGTTTTTGATTGAGCAGGTTATAGTTGGGGTTTGCGAATTTACATTTCTGCCACATTCCCAGGTATCGCTGATGCTCCAGTCTGCGCCACACTTTGAGAACCACTGATTTAAAGTTATCAATCGAAATATGACCTAATGTTCTTCTGATTCAGGGATCTGTGGTCTTCACATTTATCTTCAAATGGAGTAAATCCAATTTTTAAGTTTCTTAAAAGGTTACTGGAAATGTCTTGGGTTGGACAGAGTAGCTCATGCCTGTAATCCCAGCACTTTGAAAGGCCAAGGTGGGAGGATCACTTGAGCCCAGGAGTTTGAGACTAGCCTGGGTAACATAGCGAGACCTTGTCTCTACAAAAATAAATAAAAGAAAATGTCTTGGAATTTTTGGATAACTTGTTTTAAATGATTATGAATACTAATACTTTAAAAAGGTTCTGTATTTTAGGCTAAACTTCTAACACCATTACGGAAAGACGTGTCCAGGCAAAATGACACCATGCCTCCGCAAATTTCTGAAACAAAATTCCAAGGTAGTTCTGCCTTTTTAACTCCTGAAGATTCTGCCAAAAAAACAGGTACACGATTTTCTGTCCACTTACACAGAAAAAATTATATTTTGGGAAAAGTAGTTTGAGATAAACAAAACATTTTTCTTTTAGTATCTATTGAAGAAAGTGTGAAGGTAAGATTGTTCTTCCCTTTAATGTCTTTATTAGCAAAGGATGGAAGATGTTGTGTTTTAATTTTGCTTTGACATTGGAGATCAGCTTGTGTACAAGAATTGCTGGTGTTCTTCCTCTTTTAAAGAAGCAAGACGACTCAAATGATGACCTATAGCAGGGGTTGGTAAACTTTTTTCTGTGAAGGACCAGATAGTAAATAGTTTTTGTTTTTTGATCCATATAGTTTCTATTGTAGCTATTCAACTCTGCAGTTATTGCATAAAACTGACCTCAGACAAGATGTAAACCAACAAGTGTGGCTGTGTTTCCATAAAATTTTATTTGTAAAATCACGTAGCAGACTATATTTGGCTTGGGGGCCAGGGTTTACCAACTCTTGACTTAGAAGCTTTATCTTAACCCTCACTGAATTTTATTTTAACTATCTGTATCTTTTAAGTTTATTAAGAGTAGTGATGTCGTTTTGTTCCCTTTTGTTATTCTGCAGCTTAGCACATTGCCAGGCATACAATGACACTTAGTAAACACTTCGCTGACAACTTCTTAGTGGAGCTGCCACTGGAAGAAAAGAAGTAGAGAAAAGAAAAAAAAGGAGAGAGAAAAATATAGCATTAAAGAGTAAAAGGAAGGAAGACAGCAAGATGGGGAAAAAAGGAACAAAGGGACTACAAAATAGTTAATAAACAATTAACAAAATGGCAGTAGTAAGTCATTATCAATAATCACTATAAATATAGGTGGATTAAATTCTCCTATCAAAAGACACAGAGTGGCCGAATGGATAGAAAAAACAAGATCCAACAGTATGTTGTTTATAAGAGACTCACTTTCGCCTTAAAGACAAACATAAACTGGAAGTGAAGGAATGGAAAAAGATATTCCATGCAAATGATAACCAACAGATAGCTCAGTTGTTGGCTATGCTTATATCAGACAAAGTAGACTTTCAGTCAAAATCTGTCACAAGAGACAAAGAAGGTTACTATATGATGATAAAAGGGCTAATTCATCAAGAGGATATAGCAATTGTAAATATATATGCACCCAACATTACAGCACCTAAATATATAATGCAAATATTAACAGAACTGAAAAGAGAAATAGAGAGCTATACAACACTAGTAAAGTTCTTTAATATGCCATTTTCAAAAAGGGATAGATTATGCAGAAAGAAAATCAATAAGGAAACAGTGGACTTGAATAATACTGTAGACCAAATGAACCTAACAGAGACATATGCTAGACGTTCCATTCAACAGCAGTGGAACACACATTCTCTCAAGTGTACATTGAATGTTCTCCAGGATAGATCATATGTTGGGCCACAAAACACATCTTAACAAATTTAATAAGCTTTAATTAATCTCAAATGTCTTTTCTGACCATGAGGGTATGCAACTAGAAATAGTAATAGGAGGAAGACTGGAGAATCCACAAATATGTGGAAATTAAACAACACACTCCTGAATAAACAATGGATGAAAGAAAAAAATCAAAGGGAAATTAAAAAGTAGCTTGAGACAAATGAAAAGAGAAACACCATATACCAAAACTTATGGGACACAGCAAAAGCAGTGTTATTATAATAAAAGGGAATTTTGTGGCAATAAGTACCTACAGTAAGAAAAAAAGTCTCAAGCAACCTAACTTCACACCTCAGGAAACTGGAAAAGAACAAAGTAAACCCAAAGTCAGCAGAAGGAAGGGAATAATTAATATTAGAGCATAAATAAAAGAAATACAGACTAAAAGGACAATAGAAATGATCAGTGAAACTAAGAGTTGGTTTTTTGAGAAGATAAACAAAATTGACAAATATTTAGCTAGACTAACCAAGAGATAAAGAGAGAGGACTCAAATAAAATTTGTAAATGAAAAAGGAGATAGTACAACATACACCACAGGAATACAAAGGATCATAAGACAGTACTGTTAACTGGGCAAATTATTCTCCAACAAATTAGACAACCTAGAAAAACAGATGAATTCCTAGAAACAGTCAACCTTCCAAGACTAAATATGAAGAAATTGAAAATCTGAATAATGAGTAAAGAAGATTGAATCAGTAATCAAACCTCCCAATAAAGAATAGTCTAAGACCAAATGGCTTCACTGGTGAATTGCACCAGGCATTTAAAGAATTAGTACCAATCCTTCTCAAACTCTTCCAAAAAATTGACGATGGAACACTTCCAAACTCGTTTTACAAGGCCAACATTACCCTTTTACCAAAGCCAGGTACCAATGCTACAAGAAAAGAAAATTATTTCTGGTGAAGATAGATGTCAATATTTCTGGTGAAGATAGATGTTAAAAGCCTCAAAAAATACTAACAAACCATATTCAGCGCAGTAGTAGGATCATACATCATTTTCAAGTGGGATTTATCACTGGGATGCAAGGATGGCTTAATATACGGAGATCAATAAATGTGATAAACTACATTAACAGAATTAAGGATAAATTCATAGAATCGTCTCAATAGATACAGAAAAAGCATTTGACAAAATTTAACATCATATTATGATTAAGAAAACTCAACAAATTAGGTACAGAAGGAAGGTACCTCAACTTGAAGGCCACATATGACAAGCCCACAGCTAACATCCTACTCAATGATGAAAAGCTGAAAGCTTTTCCTCTACGATCAAGGGTAAAACAAAGGTGCCCACTCTCACCACTTCTGTTCAACATAGTACTGGAAGTCCTGGCCAGAGCAATTAGGCAAGAAAAGGAATAAAAGGCATCTGGATTTGGAAGGAAGAAGTTAAATTGTCTCTGTTTGCAGATTACATGTTCTTATAAATAGAAAACCCTAAAGACTTTACCAAAAAACCGTTAGAACTAATAAATGAATTCAGTAAAGTTACAGAATACAAAATCAACAACAACAACAACAAAATCAGTTGTGTTTCTAAACACTAACAGTGAACAATATGAAAAAGAAATCAAGAAAATACCATTTACAATAGCTCAGAAAAATACTTAAG
The DNA here is from genome assembly GCF_041146395.1 of Eulemur rufifrons. Taxonomy (NCBI): domain Eukaryota; kingdom Metazoa; phylum Chordata; class Mammalia; order Primates; family Lemuridae; genus Eulemur; species Eulemur rufifrons. The sequence continues at coordinate 61,111,805 of NC_091000.1, read as the reverse complement.
AATATATCTAACCAAGAAGGTGAAAGACCTGTACACTGAAAACATTGATGAAAGAAATTAAAGACATAAAATGGAAAAATAGCCCTCGTACATGGATCAGAAGAATTAGTATTGTTAAAATGTCATATTACTCAGAGCCATCTACAGATTTGATGCAATCTCTATTAAAAGTCTAGTGGCATTTTCCACAAAAGTAGAAATAATCGCCAAATTGATGTGGAGCTGCAAAAGATTCCTAATAACCAAAGCAATCTTGAGAAAGAACAAAGCCGGAGCATCAGATTTCCTGATTTCAAATTATATTTAACAACTATAGTAATTAACACAAGATGGTCCTGGCATAGAGGCAGACACATAGACCAAGGTAACAGAATAGAGAGTCCAGAAATAACCCACACATACAATCAATTACTCTTTGATACGGGCACCAAGAATACATAATGGGGAAAAGAAAGTCTCTTCAATAAATGGTATTGGGAAAACTGGATATCCATGTGCTAAAGAATGAAACCTTTGTCTTACACTGTATACAAAAATTAACTCAACATGGATTAAAGGCTTTAAGATCTGAAACTGCAAAATTACTAGAAGAAAATAGAGAGGAAAAAACAACTTCTTGACATTGCTCTTGGCAATGATTTTTTGATGACTCCAAAAGCACAGGCAACAGAAGCAAAATAAACAAGTGGGACTCCATCAAACTAAAAACCTTGTGCATAGCAAAGAAAAAAATAAAAGGAAAAGGCAACCTACAGAATGGAAGAAAATTTTTTGCAAGCTCTATATTTGATAAGGGGTTAGTATTTAGAATATACCAAGAACTTACACAACTCAATGGCATGAAAACAATTCAATTAAAAATGGGCAAAGGGCCTGAGTAGGAATTTTTCCAAAGAAGACATACAAATGGCCAATGGGTATATGAAAAGGTGATTAACAAAACCATAATGTGATACCATACTTGTTAAGATGTATTATCAAAAATATAAGAGATAAGAAGTGTTGCCAAGGGTGTGGAGAAAAGAGAACCCTTGTACACTGTTGGTGGGAATATAAATTGGTATACTCATTGTGGAATACATTATGGAGTTTCCTCAAAAATTTAAAAATAGAACTCTCATGCAGTCCATCAATCCCACTTTGAGGTATATATGTGAAGGAAATAACATCAGTATCTCAAATAGAGTTTTGTACCCCTATGTTCATTACAGCATTATTTATAAGAGCCAAGATATGAAATCATCCCAGATGTTCATCAGTGGATAAATGGATAAAGAATTGTGGTGTACACACACATACACATAGAAATATTATTCAGGCATAAAAAGAAGGAAAGCCTGCCATTTGTGACAACATGGATGAACTTGGAGAATATTATGCTAAGTGAAATAAACCAGACACAGAAAGAGAAATACCATGTGATCTCATATGTAGATTCTAAAAATGTCGAACTGATAGAAGTAGAGGGTAGAACAGCGGTTGCCAGGGACTGGGAGGTGGGGTAATGGGAGTTGTTAATTAAAGGATACAAACTTGAGTTATAAGGTGAACAAGTTCTGGGGATCTAATGTACAGCATGAATAATGATGTGTTAATTAATTTGATTGTGGTAATCATTACACTATATATATATATTTCAATTCATAAAGAATAAAAGGAAATAAGGAAGGGGTGTCTGAGGGAGAGCAGGGAAAGAATCACAAGACTGAGGTTGAAGAATCCTTGCCAATGTAGTTGGGCCGGATGGGCAGCTACTGAAGGTGCTGATCCAGTCGAGGTACCAGGCTATTCATTTTATCTACAGAGCTACAAACCTAATAAGCATCTATGCCCAGAAAGATACAGTCAGTAGTTTTTTGTTTTATTTAGGACTGTGTTTCTTTTCTTTTTTTTTTTTTTTTTTTGATGATTAGATTTAATATCTAGAGCAATAGTGAAATGTTACTGCTTCCAGGTTTTACTTGGTATATTTATTCACTTGAAACTTTTCTCTCTAACACTTAGGGCTTCGAGGTCCTCACCCACTAAGCGAGTTCTCTTCCTTGGAGCACTCAGAAGATGAAGAAAATGTGTATAAGGTACTACTTAATTGTTGGTAATTCATCTGGTTTTCCAGAATTAATATTAAGGGGTAACACGGCACCACTTGTTTCTTACTTTGCCATAAAATACACATATTTGTGGTCTGTTTTGTTTTTAAGATTGTGAACCAGGAGTCATTAATGGAGAGTACTAGCTTCAAACATAAGCTGCAAAACTTGGAAGACAGAGGTGAGGGAATAATAAACTCTTTTTCTTATAGAATACAATGAGATCTGATTTTGGCAGCCTGGGCTGTTACATTGCAGCAGATAAAATCACTTTATAGAGTGACTATTGTCAGGCCATGGGGTGAGCAGAGGTCCAGGTAGGTGTTCATGCAGGTTAAGAGGAGAAACGGGGGCTTCATTCAGTTCCCTCGGGAACCAGAACCTCTTGTGCCAAGGAAAATATAGCCTGAGACCAGAACCCACCAGCTGTTCACACTGCCTCTCCTGTCTCAGAGGAGGGCATGGTGGGGGCACCTAAGGATTTGGTCTAGAGCTTATTCCATCCCCAAGTGTGTAGGTCACTTGCAATTTATAAGAAGTGTTCTAAAAGGTTGTGTGGACAAATTATTAAGACTTCTGAATTCATTTTCTCATAATCACAGTGCTATGAAAGTTTCCAGTCTAGTTCACAGTGTTGTCTATGATACAATATATAATGTTGTATAGAATATAACATAATGAATTAACATAACACCTCTCCACTCTTTATGGTGTTTCTTAACTGTGTGTTTTTTCTTTACATTTTAAATTATGTATCAAAAAGATTCAAATAGTTATAAATTGTTTTTCAAATAGTAACACAATAAATATCTACAAATCACCATCCAGTTATGCAGATGTTTGCTTTATAATCCTTTTTTAAACTGCACACATCTGACAAGCTCTTCTGAATGTACAGTATTTTTTCAGAATGCACAAGTGGGGAAAAAAAGTAGTGGAATCAAATACAAAATTGATTCCTAGGAATTCTTTGTATATTCTGGACATGATTCCTTGGTTATATATGTTATAAATATCTTCTGCTTTGTGGTTTGCACTTATCTCTGTGTATAATGTATTTGTAATTGCTTTTTTGATAAAAGGTTTTAATTTTAGTGAATTCTAATTCATCAGTCTTTCCTCTATGGTTAGTCATGTGAAATTCTTTTCTACCAAAAAGTCGTATTATCGTATATTACTTACTATTTTAATACATAATGCTATACATTTTTAAGTATTGCTTTAGGTGAATCCTACATTGTAGGATATAATATATCCTACAATATATAACATTGGTTATTGTTTAGTTTAAAATATTTTTTAATATATAACATTTGTTATTTAGTTTAAAATATTTTCTATTTTTTATTTTGATTTTTTTCGTTGATCTAGTATACTTAAAAATAGATTTCTTAATTCTCAATAATACAGGATTTCTTTAGCTAGAGAACGAAATGTCTTTCCATTGATTTGTGTTGTCTGTGTGTTTTATAGAATTTTAAAGTTTTCTCCATGAAGGGCTTATGTATTGTTGATGTTAATTCCTAGATATTTGTGATTTTGTTATGATTTTGTTACTGTTGTTTTTAAATTTGTTATTGCTAAAGCAGAGAAATACTATTGACTTTTATAACATAATCCTGCATCTTACAACCTTGCTGGGCTCTTATAATAATTTCTCTGTTGATTCTCTTGGTTCTACGTTGATGATTCTATTATTTGCCAAAAAAATGGATTATCTCTCCCCTTCTGATACTTAGATCTTTTGTTTTCCATTCTTCATAGCATTGGCTAGTATCTTTAGTATATGTTAAACATAGCAATGAAACTCTGCATCTTTTTCTTATTTTTAACTTTGTAACAAATGAATCTGAAGTCTCTCTGTTAAGTAAAATATATACTTGCTGTATATTTTTGGTATATAATCTTTACCAAGTTAAAGAAGTTCCTTTCCATTCAGAATTTGCTCTGAGTTTTTTTAAATCATAAATAGTATTGCATCAACTGAGATAATCAAATGAATTTTCTCCTTTAGTTCATTTTTTCCTTCCAAATTTATTGAGGTATAGTTGACAAATAAACATTGTATATATTTAAGGTATATATTGGTGATGTTTTGATGTCAATATGCATTGTGAAATGATTATAATCAAGCTGACAAACATATTCATCACTTCACATAGTTATCTTTTCTGTGGGTGTGGTAATAGTTAAGATCTACTCTCCTAGCACATTTTAAGTCCATGGATGTTATTATTCACTACCGTCATCATGCTGTGCATTAGGTCTCCAGAACTTACTCATAACTGAAAGTTTGTATCCTTTGACCAACATCTCCCATTTTCTCCCCCCACTGGGCCCTGGTAACCGCCCTTCTATGTTAAGTGAAGTAAGCCAGATGCAGAAAGACCAACACTGCATGACCTTACTTATATGTGGAATTTTAAAAACTCAAACGCATAGAAACAAAGAGTAGAAGGGTGGTCTGTTTTGTTTATTAATGTGGCAAGTTACACTGATAGGTATTATGATGTCGAACCACACTTGTGTTCCTGGGATGAACCTCACTTGATCATGGTGCGTTTAAAAAATTATATACTCTTGGGTGTTTTTAGCTCGTAATTTATTAATGGCTTTACATCTACATTCATGAGGAACAGACTTATGCTTTTCTCCTGCTATCATTGAAATCAGTGTCACACCAGCCTGTGGAGGGAGGCTGAGCAGCTTTCTCTCTGCTTTTCTGGGAAGGTTCATCTAAAATAAGGTAACTGTTTCTTAAAAGTTTGGTAGAAAGCACCTGTCAAATTGCCTGGGAATTTTGGGGATAGGAAGCCTTTATTATAATCATTATCACCATCATTATTATTATTTGAGACAGGGTCTCACTCTGTCACCTGGGCTAGAATGAATGGCATCATCATAGCTCACAGCAACCTCAAACTCCTAGGCTCAAGTGATCTTTCTGCCTCAGTCTCCTGAGTAGCTGGGACTACAGGCATACGTGCCACCATGCCCAGCTAATTTTTCGTAGAGACATGGGTCTAACTCTTGCTCAGGCTAGTCTCAAATTTCTGACCTCGGCCTCCCAAAGTGCTGGGATTACAGGTGGGAGCCACTGCACCCAGCCTTACTTGTGTTTTAAGGTTTACCCTGGAACTTTTGATGTACTGTGCTTCCAGAACTGAAAGCAAGCAGGGTAATTTTATTTATGGTATTGCATTTTGCCCTCATCTGCCTTCTTAGGCCCCCAGAATCAGAAAGGAGTCAGGTGCTCAGCTCCTTCATTCCATTCAGTGCTATGAATGCCTAGTTCCGTGCCTGCCATGTAGAGGCATTCTGTGTTTGCCCAGGTAACCGAGTAAGAAACTTATAAAACCCAACATTTAATGATGTACTTCTGCATGATTCCATATTTGAATAAGCATCTATACGTGGTCACAAATATTTGTCAGTTGGTTTATAGATTTTTAAAATGCATTAATCCATACAAAAGATATTTAAGCAGTTCCCATCAGACTGAGTAATTCGATGGTAAAGATGGTCCTTAATTTTTCATATTCTCGGCACTTGATAAACATTGGTAGAATAAACAAAGGACTTGGCGGTGAGAAAGTGCTGTAAATTTCACATGGGAGAACTTTTGGTGAAGACGCTATTCTGTTGGCCTTTACCATTCTGTGCCACAGGGTGTCGCTTCAGAGCAATGTTGAAGAAAATGCTTTAACTTAGGAGACCTGGCTGTTAACCATAGGATTGGTTCTTGTCTAGTGTTAATTGTTTTTACCAGAAATGTGAGTTTAAAAATGCAGTGTGGACAACAAACTATGTTCTCTAAGACTTGTGCCTTGGAGGCCAGCCCAAACAAGTTCAGAAGCTCCTCAGATTGCCAAAGTCTTCAGTTTTCATGGAAATAAAGAAAGCTATGTTCTTGTGAGAGCAAGGACACACCCCCTCTGCCAGCCACCAACAAACACATGGATTTTGCATTCTTTGGAGATGACCTTTACTATGTTTATGTTCATTTTTGCGATGTTCTCTGTGTGTAGCTTTAACTCTTTTCTGAGAATCTTGAAAAGTGCTGGTTAAAAGAGGCATGTGGTTACCATGGAAACAGAATCTTGCCAAGGACATCACTTAGGACTTGTAGCCTTTCATGACATAGCACGGGTTCCTCTGGAGAGCCATGCCTTGGGTCCTGGTAAAGCACTGGACCAGCATCGCCACTTCAGAGAAGGGTTCTATGTGTCAGACTACTTCCACGTCCATGAAGTCATCCGTCTGCATGATCCTCGTTAGTAGGGTCACAAATTCCATATAATTCATTCAAGGGCTGACCAGGTTATTTATGCTGTGTTCCTGGATTTCTCTCTCTGGCGGATATAACTAGTGTCTGTGCTGGCGGATGCCCTGCTTTACCCTGGGTAGTGCATAGACGTGATACGTCCAAATTCAAGCCTGTGCTTTGGGCTTTTGCTACAAATTTGCTATAAAGGAGGAAGAAGAAGAAAATAAAATGTCCCAGAAAGGGCAGAACAGGCAGCAAAGAAGGAAATGTAATGGTCATTCATCAGTGCCTAATTGAGGCTATCTGGAATCCCTTCTAAGTGGTTCCTTTGGCCCTGACTTGGGGTATAGACACCACAGGAGATTCAGGCATGAGTGCTGTTTGCCTTGAGGCTGGAAGAGGAGGATGGAGCTCTACCTGGGTTCCTTCACTGATTTTTAAAAATCTTTTGCTCTTGAAACAATGTGACCCTATAGAAAATATCTATCCAAACCTTTCAAATAAATGAACACACCTAAATATAAGTACAGTGAGAAGAACAAGATACTAACTCCTATAAAGTACCTCTCACAGTTGAGAGTATTTCTTATGCTTTTAATTTTATTAATTTATATTTTTATTTCAAAGAGGCTGGATATTGGCTCTTCCAAGTTCTGCAGAGTAGGATTGTGATCTCTAGTGAAATTTCCAGTTTATGATAATTCTATTATAGAATACCAATTAAGGTGTCCCATGAAGTGCATCATTCATATATGGTCATTTATTTGTATATCTCTTATTACTAGTTTAGACCTTTTGGCTTTTGGATCATCCTTTTCTCTCTCAATTAGTATTTATTTTTTTCTTTTTCCTTTTAATAAAAATAAGTTGATATTTAAACGTAGGTTATTAATTTTTCTTAAAAAACACCTTTCTTATATATATACCACAGAGCATGAACTGTTTTAAGATTGACTATTCTCTGGTATAATTTTAACACATTTTTCCTATTCCTTTTGTCACCTTGAAGTTGGTAACTGGTATTTCCTACTGTGGTGCAAGTTCTAAAAATTAGTATGTTTACAGCTTCCCCCCAAAAGTAGTTCTAGCAGATCTTAAAATACTAAATTTATTAATGTCTGTTTATCTATTTATATAGTGGGTATTTGGGTCTCTAAAGTTTGTGTTGCTTCTCTACCTCTATCCTCACCAGTAAGAGAATCAGAATAAGAGAACTGAAATCAATTCTTATCTATTTTATCGAGATCTCCTTTGGGCATGTCCAGTATCTTATTTGTAGGAGCTGGGTATTCCTTCATTTATTCAGCAAATGTTTATTGAGTGTCTACTCCGTGCCAGACACTTTTCTAGGTGGCAGGGATATTGTAGGGAAGAAAACAGGCAAGATGCCTGCCCTCATTGGAGTTGACCTCCCAGTGGGGAGACGGATAATGCACAAGAAAAGGAAAATGTGTAGTATGTTCTATGTGAGGAAGGCTAAGAAAAAATTAAGCAGGGAAGGGGGTTTAAAAAGCTGGGAGGCTGTGTTGAAATTTCAGATTGGGTGGCCAGAGAAGTCCTCAGTGCAGATCTATGGGGAAGTGCTCTAGTCAGAAGGAACCTCAGGTGCAAAGGCCTTGAGGCGGGAATATGCCTGGAGTGTCCGGGGATCCACAGGGAGACCGGGGTAGCAGGAGCAGGGGGAAGAAAGGACACTTGCCTCTTTGCCGCCCACTGCCTGCTGGCCCCATTACACAACTCCTTGTGCTTAGTAACATCCAAATATTCATTGAGTGATTTAGTGAAATCGGATTCCAGAACTTTCAGAGGGAAAATCAGTAGTGACTAGGGTGGGTATGGGAAGAAAGAAGTGAGATGACGTCACAGCTGAGGGTATAGAAAGGAAGAGAGCGGTTTAGGTGGGGAGGAAAAGAATTGGGTGGGTTTTGAGACGGGGATGCTCGACAGTCCATTGGGAACTCGTTTGCCGCTAGCGAGGGCTCAGGCGAGAGGGAGGGTGAGAAGCTGACAGTCGAGGGCGTGGAACTGAGGAGATCCTCCAGGGAGGTGGCCTGGGGCAGGGCCACAGTGTGGGCATTGGGGGGACCTCCGGCCTTGAGGATGGAGAAGCGGACGGCAAAGAAAAGCGGGAGCTGAGCGTCACACCAGGGCTCCAGGGACCGCTGTTGACAAGATTGGGAGGGGCCCAGGTGGGGAGAGGACACGTTTGTAGTAAAAGTGAACATCAGAGTAGAAAATACTTAGTGTTGTGCTGAATTGGGACGGGGATCTACGTTGGAGTCGCGTGAGCGAAGGCTCTCAAACTCACTGGAGCCGGTGAGGTGACAAGATCCTCTCGTAACCGAGGGAGCCTCAGTGCAGCGCTGAAGCTCCAGTGTCGCCAGCAGGTGGCGCACGCCGACGTGTGATCTGAAGAGCTTCCAGGGTCCGTCCGCCTGGGAACTTGCTACCTCGCTGTTCAGCCTAGGCCGGGGCATGTTGGTTTCCATGCCCACCATTCCCGCTGCTTTGGGGACCAACCTGGTTAGCGAGCCCGACTGTCCCTTGCTAAGCAGAGCGTTCCTGAGCCCATCAAGCGCTGCCTGTTGCTGTGTTCAGGCATCAGTAGAGGTACTGCCTTGATACGTGCGCGGTGCTGAGCCTGTGCGCCAAATGGTAAGTAAGTAATGCGCAGAGGACGCGTTTCCCTTGCTGCTGCTCGTCAAGGTTAGGCATTAACAGGCAAAGAGTGAACAAGATACATTTGGGTCAGAAGGAACGTGTGTGGTAACGTCAGTGTGCTATGTTTGCCTTTAGATACACCAGAAGGTAGTTTTGCGAAGTCCAAACAATCACGATTGGAAGAAGGTGATGCTCCAGTGTCCCCTTCGTTGGTGACCGAAGAAACAGACGTGGGAGGTAACATCATGCACCCAGCCGGCGGTTCAAGTAGGAGTGGGACAAATGGGTCAGCACGGAGTGTACCAGCGTGAATTATAAGGGAGTTACGGTTTTAAGATCACAGTAGCTGTAGAAGCCTAAACTGAGCACTTTGTCCTTTCAGGGCCAAGTAAATTGTTGCACAAATTATAGAGAAAAGCAAGCACTATCCCCTCCTAGCATTTTGATTTCTTCCTCTTAACTCTTTCTGGCAGTTTTTCAGGCCCGGGTATTCCTAATGCTAGAGGTCTCTGCTTTAGTTGATGGTTATTAACTAAATTTTTATGTTAAAAATATGTAATCTATGCTAATTGATAAGAATGATCTAGAACTGCGGTCTTGGGGAACTGTGGCCTGGTACTGGTCCGTGGCCTGTTAGGAACTGGGCTGCATATCACGGCTTGAGCTCCACCTCCAGAAAATTGTCTTCCATGAAACTTAGAAACTGGGCCCCACAGCAGAAGGTGAGCAGCACGTGAGAGAAGTTTCATCTGCATTTACAGCTGCTCCCCATCTGGCATCACTGCCTGAGCTGGGGCTCTGTGTCCCCCGCTGCTTCCGTGGAAAAATTGTCTTCCTTAAAACACTGGGGCCAAAAAGGTTGGGGATTGCTGATCTAGAATGTATGTGTGGAGCTGGCTATCTGAATGAACGGTACCACATTTTTTTGTTGTTGTTTGTTTTGAAACAGAGTCTCACTCTGTTGCCCAGGCTACAGTGCAGTGGCGTCATCACAGCTCACTGCAACCTCAAACTCCTGGCTCAAGTGATCCTCCTTCCTCAGCCTCCTGAGTAGCTGGGACTACAGGCACGCACCTCAACGCCTGGCTAAGTTTTCTATTTTTTGTACAGACAGGGTCTTGCCATGTTGCCCGGGTTGGTCTCAAATTCCTGGCCTCAAGCAGTCCTCCCACCTTGGCCTCCCAAAGTGCCAGGATTACAGGCATGAGCCACCACACCTGGCTGGTATCACATATTTTATAACAAAGGGCTCCAGAAGCACAAATTGGGAAGCAGTGGTTCCAGACAGCCTGGGTTCAAATCCTGACGCTGCTGGTGTCAGCTCATAAAAGTTATGTGATCGCTCTGTAAAGTGTAGATCCTAACAGTCCCCATTTCACACGATTTTTGTGAGAATTAAATGAGTTGATGTATGCAAATCACTTAGAACAGCACCAGACCCCTCCTAAGCCCTCCGGCAACTGGAAATCATTACACCGAGTTGCCCCCACAGAAGTGTCCTAACTGGTATGTCCTCCTCAGAACCTCTTACAGCACCTCGGCCTGCTTCTTAGACCTAATGTCAGTGGCTCCGATTTAAAGTGCTGGGAAGGTTTGGATGAAATGAGTGCTTGGCAGAGAGAGTGGTTTGGGAACCTTCGCGAGGTGGTTGCCATGTGAACTCTGGCCTGAGTTGGCCTTATGTGTTCGTGGCCAGAGTCAGCCATGGCACAGACTCACAGCCGGACAGCCAGCGGGGCATCCACGGCGCATATTTCTGTCCTGTTCTGTCCTCTGGGCAGCTGCTGGACTGAGCAGTCTACTTTGAGCACTTTGTTAGTTTAATGTAATGTGTCATGTTTGTTGTTCATAAGGCATCTTCACTCCATCCCGAGAAGTTGTGCCAGAGAGCTTGAATGAGTCTGCCCTTCTCACAACCTTTGAAAACTTCACTAGAGAACTGAGAAGAAAATACGAGGTAATAGTCTTAATAGCACTAAAAATGGAAAGCTAACTTGCCATGAATCTGAAGGACATGATGCCAAGTGATATAAGCCAAACATTGCACAAGCTCACTTACATGTGGAATCTAAAAAAGTTGATCTCATAGAAACAGAGTGGAAGGGCTGTTGCCAGGGTGGGGTAGAAGAAATGGGAGATGCTGGCCAAAGGGTACAGACTTTCAGTTACAAGATGAGTAAATTCTGGAGACCTAATGTACAGTGTGGTGACTGTGGTTAATGGTAATGTTACTGTATACTTGAGATTTGAGCTCTTCATTATTCTTACACACACACAGTTTGGTGAGGTGATGGATATGTTAATTAGCTTGATCGTGGTAATCACTTCACAGAGTGCACATATATCAGAACATCATATGTATACCTTGAACACATACAATTTTTATTTGTCAATTATACCTCCAGAAAGCTGAAAAAAAGAAAAAACTAGTTCATTAAAAGCTTAAAGTCACAAGTTCATGTCATTCATCAATGGTGGTGTTATCCGAAGATGCTCCTGCATCTTTGGGGAGAAGTATTTGTCGTAGATGTGACCACTGATTTTAGTGTCTTTGTGAATTGCAGTTTGTATTTATATCTGTTCCATGTCTGTTTGCTCCAATAGGAACAAAGGGACCTATGTGGAAATCATAAGCACGGTTTGGTTTCATTGGTAGTGTCCTCACACAGCCGAACTACCAGAAAACAATGATTTGGTCACGCTATTAGACAAGGAAGAGAAAAGAGGGAACCAAGCGAGGGACTGGAGAGGGGTTGGGGACAAAGAAGGAGGCAGACTGTGGCTGGTTGGTCAGCTGAGTTGTGGCAGGTCTTGAGACACGTGCATGTACAGGTTGTCCTAAAATCTTGTCTACGGGATGAACATTAGAGCCATTTTAGTCCCCTCTTTTTTCTGTCCTGTTATTTATAAATCCCTAATGACTTACTTAATAGCACTTTCGAGAAAAGTATCTTACCCTAACCAAATTCATTTAACTAACTTGGAAGATCTTCAAAGTCCTGTCTTACTTTCTGCAATGCCAATATAAGCTGATTTATTATGGGTATTTGTTCACAGTATTCAATATGTGTATTGGTAGCATGAATATAACTTTTCCCATTTTAGCTTGTTCTGTATTGCTAATGCCTGAAAGGTGTGTAGGGGGATGCCTTATCATAGTTCTTGAACACCGATGCTAGCTATGAATATTACCATGTGCTGGCAGCATCTTTTTAACACAAACCATGCACTCAACTTACATATTTATATTTAACCAAAATGTGATCATTTTGTTGTTATTGTTATGGCTTAGGTTAGGTACAGAAGGAGTCCACTTTATTCAAAAGATGCAAAGAAAGCACCGGGTTGCATAATGAAACTTTTAAACCAGATATACCTGTGCAGGTAAGTATTAGATTTCAAAACAAGGTCACAGATGTGGGATCACCCACCAACAGCATTTATCTCATGTACGTCACTTAGCCCTTCTAGGTTTGTGGCTCTTCATCTGTATGAAGAGGGGGTGACTTAAATGCCCTCCTTAAGTCTCTTCATGGTCTACCACTGTATGATCCTAAAACGCTATTCTTAAAGAATTTTTAATCCAATTGTAAAGACAGGGCAAGCATGGATATATATGTAAAAAATGCTGGATAAATGATGGTGTTAATATATCCATATAATGGACTGTTATTAAAAGGAATTAAATTCTAATGCATGGATGAACCCCTAAAACATTATGCTACGGGAAAGAAGCCAGACACAAAGGGACAAATACTGTATGATTCCATTTATGTGAGGTACCTACAGTAGTCAAATTCGTAGAGACAGAAAGCACAATAGAGGCTGCCAGAGGTTGGGGGACGGGGGAGTTATTGTTTAATGGGGACAGAGTTTCTCTTTGGGATGATGGAAAAGTTCTGGAAATGGATATTGATGATAGTTGGAAAACACTGTGAATATAGCTAATGCCATTGAATTGTGCACTTAAAAGTGATTACAAGGGTAAGTTTTATGTTATGTATATTTTACCCCAGTTCGGAAACACTACACACACACACACACACACACACACACACACCCCCACCCCCTTATGACCATGTAGCAAGAAGTACAAAGGTGCTGTGAAAGGGGGTAGAGGGACGGTTCCTATAGTGATCAGAGTTAATCCAGAGCCATTACAATGGAAGCGCTTCTTGAGTCAGATTCTAGAAACTAATGTTTGAATGGTACAGGGAAGGTGAGTATAGAAATTGCTCCTTGTTAGAGAGAATGGTCTGTAAACAAAGAAGGGAAGAAAGGAATGGAGAGTCAGTTTATTCAACTGAAGAGAAAGTTTCTTGGGGTAGAATAATACCATTATGGTTTTAATAGAAATTTGTAAGACTTTTCAAATTCTCATATACATGTAATGTCATTTGATTGTCGAAACAAGCCCCAGAAGGGCTTTGGATTTGTGGAATTCTCGTTATCTTCGGTGGGCAAACACTCCATCATGTATCCGTTCAACAAAGGCACGCCAAGCAACGCTGGGTGCCAGGCCCTGTGCTCCACACGAGAGCGCAGTGAGGACAAGCACCAGGAGCTCCTGTCTTCAGGGAACATGTAGCCTAATGGGGAACACAAACAATAAGCAAATAAGCAAAGTACGTGGAGCTCAGACACAGAATAGCAACTGTTAAGAGTTTTAGAGCCAAAACCTAGAGGTGGGAAGAGAATGTATTAGCCCTTACCTGACGACAGCTGTCAGGCCAGCTTAAGGCAAGAGGAAGGGGGAGCGAGTGGAAGGTAGGAAGGGATGGTCGGCCTCCACTCCTTTTCCATGGAGTCATCTGTCCTGTGCTCTGCTAAGAGTTAACGTTGAAACACCAGCTGTCTTTGCGCTGCTGTTGAAAGACTGTGGTTAGGTTTCTGAGGCTGGGGATGAGTGAACAGGGAAGGGCAGGAAGAGACAGGAAATGCCCACGTTTTCAAGACAGTTAATGTCTGGAGAAGAATCTGAATTAATCTTATAATTAGAAGATTAATTAAGAGTATCTTTTGTCACATCCAAGTAGTCCTAATAAAGTTTGTTGGTTTTTACATTTGTCAGACTCAATAAGCTAGAGAAATTTCAGAATTTTGTTCTTCAAGAGTTGAGCAATCTTGAGAAGGATATTCAGGCCCTGGAACACCTTGAAAAGGATGCTCTGGTAAGTTCTCTTTGTTCGGAGTGTTCTGTGATTTGAGATCTTTTCCAGAGAAAAATAACTGCTAACTACTTAAACAAATCTTTTGTTCAATTTTAGGAGTTTTGGGGGAAACAGTCTGCTGATCTGAAATCGTTCTGTGATCTACAAGTGCTGAGGTACTTTTGAAAGTGTTCTTTCTAGAAGCATTTTAGCTGAAGCATGAGGTAGTGCTTTAGCTAGAGTATGGGCTGTCGGTATCGGTACAACTCATGTAAGCAGCTGAGTAGCTGCTGCTTTTCAAACTTGGCCACTTCTGAGGCCCCTCCCTGAGGACAGAGTGTGGCCAGTGATACCAGTGGAGAATGGGAAATTTTGAAAAGCCCACCAGGATCATCCAAATTTCTGTGTTTTTGATTTCAATAGTTTATTTTTAAGCAGTATTTTAAAAAAACAAAATGATTAGATTTTGAGCAGAATGTTTCAGTATCTGAGTAAACAGTTGATTTAGTTATACATCAAATTGTGCTTTTGACAGACTATATTCTGTATGTTTTGTTTATATTTGTATAGATTTTCAACATATATACACACAGATTTTTTTAAACAACAAATGGTTTTACCCGCCACAGTTCCCTTCATTGTAATTAGTGTACGTCTGAGGCTGCTGTGTCTGTCCCTCTGGAATATTGCCCTCTCTTCTGGGGAAATGGAGAGTGGAGGCTGTTACGTCTCTATTTCTGCCCTCAGGGAAGATTCTAGTGTTCTCACCCCACTTGAATAATCAGAAGGAACCCCTGTATAAATTTGTCATGGCTCAATCTTTGTCTTCCAGTTAAGAATAAGCTGCTTTTACAGAAATCTAAGTCAGATGGTTTTAGGAAGGATATTATTCTGGTCATGCCATACATTTTAAAGCCAAAAAAAAAAAAAAAAAATATTTAACTTTGACTTATCCATCCTACCATTTATTCCCGTTAACACAACTAATAATAACGATTGTATGGACCATTTTCAAAATCCTTTCACTCTCTCTCTGTCTCGCATTACTCATGATTAAAGGTGATGATACCCTCTTAAAACATCTTCATTCACTCTGGGAGGCTGAGGCGGGTGGATCGTTTGAGCTCAGGAGTTCGAGACCAGCCTGAGCAAGAGCAAGACCCTGTCTCTACTAAAAATAGAAAGAAATTATATGGACAACTAAAAATATATATAGAAAAAATTAGCCGGGCATGGTGGCACATGCCTGTAGTCCCAGCTACTCGGGAGGCTGAGGCAGGAAGATTGCTTGAGCCCAGGAGTGTGAGGTTGCTGTGAGCTAGGCTGACGCCACGGCACTCTAGCCCGGGCTACAGAGTAAGACTCTGCCTCAAAAATAAATAAATAAATAAATAAAACATCTTCATTGAATGCCCGTGGTTGGTTGTGCATGGTTCTCAAATTTGGAGTCAGGAACTCTTTACGTATTTAACATTTATTGCGGGATCCCCAAAGAGCTTCTGCTTCTGTGGGCTATGTCTGTGAATATTTTCCATATTAAAAATTGAGACTGAGATTTCAAAACTATGTTTACATATTGATAGAAATAACATTTTTATGAAAAATAACTAGACTTTGCATAGTAAACACGTGAGAAGAGAAGCATTGCTTTTTGTTTTTGTGAATCTCTTTAACGTCTGGCTTATAGAAGATAGCTGGATGGTCATATCTGCTTCTGAGCTTAATCTGTTGTGAGTCTTGTAGCCTCTGAGAAGTTCCACTGTACATTTGTGAGAGAGTAAGAATGAAAAAAGCAAGTAATGTCTTAATGCCATTACCATTGTTACCAAAATAGCTTTGACTTCACAGAACCTGTGGTTCCTTAGGAGGTTCCCAGACTACACCTTGACAATGGCTGATAAAAAGCCATTGAACATTGGAGAAGATTATATCCCCTAGTCTTCTGATACCTGGATAATTCATTTATTTTGGCTAAACCTCAAATTTCAGCAACTGTCTTTTCTAACATTGTAAGATATTAATTATTATTTGTATTTATCTCCCTTTCATAAGAGGCCCCTGTGTGACTTTAGAATACCTCAAAGAAAATATCTCTTCTAAATATGCCTCCTTCAGGGTTTTGCCTTTGCTCTCTTCCCTGGCAAACACCTAAGAAAATTGCCCTTTGCTTGGCCAGTGAGGGATGGTGGTAGTTCTCTTAGCTCACCCTGAATACCTGAGAATGCCTGGCCCTGAGCTGCATGCTCGGTGTGCGAGGGCCTTATGAGAGGTTAATTTGCTCAGTCAAGGTCGAACAGGTATTCAGCGTCTGTCCTTCTACCATGTTTTCATGTCAGTGATGATGATGGCCTTAGGTATTTTGCTAGGGAAATGAGAACATCCCTCCACTAGATTATTTTGGCCCCTAGCACAGAGCTACAAGGAATTAGGGATTCAGTGCTCTGAATGGTGGCCATGAAATACCTCTACAAATGTTGTGGGTCAGTGGTGTTGACAGAGACAATGCATAAAATAGAATCAAATGAAAACATTAATCTCTTATGTTGATATCCTGAATTGTTCCTCTTCCATTATCAAGTAATAAATAATCTGTGAAATAACTCAGTGATAAATGTATGTACATAGATGTATGTTCTTGTTTTAAAATGGCCTAATGTGAATATAATAAGAAGAGATGGACCAATTTCTTCCAGGCTTAATCCAATTCATCCTTCATAAGGAAAGCAGAAGCCTGGTTTGATTATTGCATCCCTCAGGTAGGTATAAAGGTCTGCATTGTTCAGTCAAGGTGAATTGGGGTGGAGGAAAACAAGTTCTAAAAGATACCATACTGCTTTTTCCATATTACATTTCTTCAGCTGAACTTCTTCCTCTCAATCTCCCCCATCCTAGAAACTATCCTTTTGGGTCTGGGCATTTATAAATGAGTGCTTGCCCTGCATCAAGCACTGTGCTAAATAGGAGAAGCAGGTTGAGTATCCCTTATCTGAAATACTTGAGACTAGAAGTGTTTTAGATGTTGGAATAGTTGCAGAAAAAGTACCAATTGAGCATCGCTGATCTGAAAATCTGAAATCCAAAATGCTCCAGTGAACATTTCCTTTGAGTCAGCATGCAGAATGTTTCAGATTTTGGAGCATTTTGGATTTCAGATTTTTGGATTATTGACAACCTGTATAATGGTTAACACACAGAGACATGTTCTTGCCCCCATTAAAAAATGAATTTTTTGAAGCAAGACAGAAAAAAGACAAAATAATTGCAGGTTAGTAAGTGCCTTGAGGAATCCTAACAAGGTGCTTTGGCAGAGAGCAATGGTGTGAAGTGTCACCTTAAGAATAGGGTGGTTATCAAAGGTCTCTCTGAGGAAGTGACACTTAAGAGGAGGTCTCAGGGATAAGAAGGAACGAGGATTGAGGACAGTTTAAAGCAGTGGGGTTGGTTGGGGGAGAAGTTGACATCTTTGAGAAACAATTAATGTGAGGGAGACAGTTACTTGAAGTTGGGAGCATGGTAGCTCTCAGTGAGGTATGGCCTCATTGACCGTGTTGAGGAATTTGAATTTTACACTAAGGATGAGGGAAAATATACATGAGTTTTGAGCAAAGGCATTTTGGGTGAGGGTAAAACAATCTGATTTATATTTTAAGAAAATTATTTTAGCTTCTATGTTGAGAATTGGTTTGAGGAGTGAAGAATAGAAGAGGTGAACCCAGCTGGAAGACTTTTGTAGTCCAAGATGGTGGCTCTAAGCAGGAGAGTAGCAGTAGAGAAGGTGAGAGATGGAGAGATTCCAGATATATTTTAGAGCTAGAATTAATAAATCACTGATAGATGGAAGTAATAAGTAAAGGAAGGAGATTTAAGGATGTCTCCTAGATTTCTGTCTTTGGCAGTGAGATGGATGGTGTTGCCAGTTAGGGAAGACTCAGGGTGAGAGGAATCAAGCAGAAACTGTAGCTGATTTAACAGGTTAACTGTCAGGTGTTTGTGCATATCCACGTTTTGATGGGAACCTGGAGTAACTGGAAGATTTTCCAGGAAAATACAGTTTAACAAAATGGACTCCCCAATAGATGAGAAACCTTAACAGATAAATGTTCATAAAAGAGATAGAGAAAGTTGCCAAAGTTGTGCTTTCCTGAACTGCCCAGCAGCTCATACCAAATGTCTATGGTGCAGATTGCAGCTCAGAGGAGCTCTACTAGTCCTTAAAAGAAGGATAATTTGGGTGCTGTTGAAACCATTCCAGCACACAGAAGAATAAAAATTCCCTATTTTTAAATGAATCTAGCATTACAATGCCCAAATCCAACAAAAATTACACAAAGAAATACTGAACAATCTCGCTTAAAATAAGCCAAAATTCTAAAAAAAAAAAAAAAAAAAAAATTGGCAAACAGAATTTAGGAGCTTATGAAAGGAATAGGATGTCATAACCAAGTGAGATTTATTCCAGGAATGCAAAGATAGTTTGATATTAGGGAATCTGTTAATATGTTGATTACTCACAGATCTAGGGAGAAAAATCATTATGATTATCTTTATAAATTTCAAAAGGCATTTGAAAAATATTTTACATCTGCTTTTGAATTTTTACAAAATCTAATAAGATAGTAACTACTTATTCTGTAATATGAGAAATCTCAGCCCAAAAGCTAGCATTTTGCTTAATAGAGAAACTCTAAATGCATTATCACTAAAATCAGGACCAATGGATAGGAGACTCAATAACATAGAGGTGTCAATTCTCCCTAAATTAATAAAGGAATTCAATCCACCACTCCCAAAGTCCTGGCAGGGTTTGATGTTTTTTTTTTTTTTTTTTTTTGGAAACTTGATAAGCTGATTATTCTAATGTTTAAGGGCAAGCATAGGGCAAAAATTAAGGCATGATTGACAAATTAGAAAAAAGAGCAATGGTGCAAGTCCACAACAACTAAAAAGATAGTAATAATCTTTAAATCTGAAATAAACAAAATAGAAAACAAGGAAAAATAAAATAATATCAAAGGCACAATTGGAATTTGTAATGAAATGTAGAAATAACAGATTCATAGAGATATTAAAAATCATAAGCATATATGAAGGACAGCAAGATATCAATAAATTTGAAACTTAGATGAAATGCATAACTTTCTAGATAAATATGCCTTACTAAAAGTTACTTAAGGAGAGTAATCATTAAAGAAATTAAATTGGTAGTGTGAAAAAGCCCATCCTTGGCCAGGTGTGGTGGCTCATGCCTGTAATCCTGGCACTCTGGGAGGCCGAGGCAGGAGGATTGCTTGAGGTCAGGAGTTCAAGACCAGCCTGAGCAAGAGTGAGACCCCATCTCTACTTAAAATACAAAAATTAGCCTGGTGTCATGGCACGGGCCTGTAGTCCCAGCTACTCGGGGGGCTGAGGCAAGAGGATCACCCGAGTCCAGGAGTTTGGGCTCCAGTGAACCATGATGCCACTGCACTCTACCCAGGGCAACAGAGCGAGAGTCTGTCTCAGACAAACAAAAAACAAAACAAAAAAAACCTGTAGTGAATACCTTTGCACACATATCTTGAATTATTTACATTACTGGAAAAAGATACTATTTTCTTTTGAGGGAAACAAGAATAATAAATCTCCAAAATAAAAGAGGTTATGAAGAAAAGACTAATCTGGACTAAAAATATTGCAATAAATCCCATCTCTAATGGAGAATTGGATCAACTGTGAATTAATGTACACGTTAAGTTTGGTCACACATAACAGAAGTTGGACTCCAGCAGCTAAACCAGATAGGGGTTTTTTTTCCCCTGTGAGAAGCATCCCAGAGTGAGGTGTCCAGGCTGGTGGTGCGCCAGCTGGGACTGGAGTTCTCTGAGCTTTCTGTTTTGCCATCCTTTGTGGGACGGGATTGTGTAGTCACAGAATGGCTGCTGCACCTCTAGGTATCTCTTCCACGCCAGGCAGGAGGAAGGGGTTGGGTAAAAGTAAAAGGAAAAACACATGTGCCAGCACCTCCCTCTTTTTAAATTGGAAGCAGTTCTCTTGGAAGCCCAAACCGATAGATTTTTGTCTGTATTTTATTGGCCGGAACTGGGTCACATGGCTGGCCCTAGTTGCAAGGCAATGTAGGGAGGTGAGAATTTGACTGAGTGTGTCACCATCCCCCCTTAAAGCAGGGTTCTGTTAATACAGAAGCAGGGGAGAATAGGTCTTGGGTTGGTAACTAGTAATGTCTGCCATGCCTGAATTAAGTTGCATGTGCTGCACACAGAAGACATGGAGAAATAACTGAAATCACACGGAGATTCTGTGTGCTATTCTCCATGGGCATGTGCCCTGGGGTTTGGGTAGGATGGGAGCATCTGTTCCCTCAGTTGATATCGGCCCCTACCTACCTCTTGTTTATGAGCATCTAATTGGGCTGAATGCCAATCTGGTTATTAACAGCACGTGGTTTTCAAACAGTGTGGCACCTGAAGCCAGGCCAGCCACTTTATCTGATGCCCTAACCAAGAACTGTCTTTTCTCTAACACCGGAGGGAAAACCACCTGCTGTGTTAGACTGTCAAGAGACGGCATATATATCTCCAAAGTGGCACGTCTTTAAGAGATTTGGGGGGATAATGTTGATGCCAGGCAGTTTCCACCTGGGGCACTGGCTTGAGCTCTCAGCAGCCATGTAAGATGTGACTTCACGGAATTTCTGAGTTAGTGACGTAGCCAACAAAAAGAAGTGACATTCCTATTGGCTCACTGGGTTCTGAGGGACCAAGAGATGAGCAGATCAGCCTTGACTAATTCCCATTCTCCTT
The DNA here is from genome assembly GCF_041146395.1 of Eulemur rufifrons. Classification (NCBI taxonomy): domain Eukaryota; kingdom Metazoa; phylum Chordata; class Mammalia; order Primates; family Lemuridae; genus Eulemur; species Eulemur rufifrons. The sequence goes on along the minus strand of NC_091000.1, from coordinate 61,090,837 downwards.
TTCCACCAGTCTGAACACCCAAAGAGGAAGATAAAAAGCAAGTTTGCTGTTGGCTCAGCCACATAAGCCATCCTATGGGGCTCTGTGCTCATTCAATTTGCTCCACTCCAAACAGAATCCCTGGGAACTGCTGAGTTGGAATAGAATATAGTATGTTGGTAGTTTGCAATTGTGTTATTATCCATTTGTTCATAAAATTTAGCCTTTAGTATTAAAATTTGGTCTGATAGTAAAAAGTTCAGGATGTTCAGCAACTTGGGATGGTCTTGCTTTCTTATGATTTTAAAACTAAAATTGAGTTTTTGAGAAATGTCTTCAAGTTTTGTGAAAACAAAAACTTTAGCAGCGTCTGTATAAATACAATTTAGTGTATCTCTTGGAAGGAGAAATTTAATTTGAAAATGATGAAAATAGTTCAGGTGGAAATGGTGTTGTGTTTTGAAAGTAAAGTTATTGGGAGGTCTCATTTGATTTGGAAACATTCTAGTGTCTCACTTTAACAAAATTGTCATCTTTAGCAGAGGAGAAATATTCGTTATGTGATAATTACTAAATAAATGCTCTAATGAAGCTTGAGTGCATGAAACTGCATATAGAATTGAGTGTTTGAATTTATTTTAGAAAAATGAAACCTATGTAATTTAAGGTCATCTACGAAGTCACTTTGTTCATGATCGGATAAGTGAAATTAAAGACTGTCGACTTCACAGTTTATTCATTATATGATCTTAGTCACATCATGTAGTTTAGTTTATAGTTTAATTTGCCTAAAACAAATGTTTATAACTCCACTTTTGTTATCTTTTTTCTTTAGAATTTTTTAATGAGCTATGTTTTAGTACCTTGTTGTAGGCTTTATAAGTGTAAGAGCACTTATTGTTTAAGTTTATGAATGAGGTTAACTAACTTCATTCCACTTAGGTACATCCAGTTCAGGGCTCGCAGTTTCTGGTGAGTTGGCGTTTTCAGGATCTCAGTGCCGTTCACTGACTGTCCTCACTGAAGTAAATCTGAAGAATGTATATGACTTCCAGTGACTAGTGAGCATACATTTGAGCACTTTCCTCTACAGACCTTTGAGTTGGCTTGTGTGGAGGATGCCAGGATGGGTAAGACGTGATCTTAGCTGTTAGGAACTTGGTCTAGAGAGGACAAGGCATCCAGGTAACTGTAAATCAAAGCTTTACGTGGCAAGTGCCGTAAATGAGCTATAAACTAAGCATGGGCGGAGGAGTTGTGAGAAGGGAAGGGACATATTTTGGGGAGATCAGAGATGGCTTCTTGGAGGAGAGGTGCCATTTGAAATAGAGCGTGAAGGATGAGGGTTTTTCTAGGATTAGGGAAAAGGGACTAACATGAATATAGGAGCAAGGGCAGAGAAATGCAGAATTTGTGTGAGGCCATAATATTATGGAGTCTTTGGCAGGAATTAAATTTGGCTAGGTCCAAACTAAGATGCCTTCACTAGCTTGATTAGAAGGATTTTACTCTGTAGGTGAGAACAAGCCGCTGAAGACCTTCAGTTGGGAGTAACAGAATGAACACAGCGGTTTGGGGAGATTAATCTGGTGGCAGCGTGAGGCGGGATTCAATATACTGGGGGACATTATTGCCACAATAAAGGCTTCGATGAGAGCAGTGGTACCAGGAATGAAAAAGAGGACAGCTCTGAGAGAGTGTGGCAGGTGTAAGATTCAAAGAGCTGATTTTGAGGATAGGTTGACGTAAGTTTCAAAAACCATGAGATTGAGATATTGGGAGACATCTCTTTGAAAATACCGGTGAGTCTCCATTGAACACTGTCGTACTCAGCGTATCCTTCCCGAGCACCTACTGCCTGCCGGGTGCTGTGCTTGGTGGTGAGGATTCAAGGTGATGTTGCCCCTGCCCCCAAGGGGTGGCAGTCTGAGGCGGGGGAGGCTGTTGTGAGCCCGGCAGTTACACAGACCAGTGTGAAAGCGGGCTGAGCAGTGCCATGCCCAGCAGCGTGAGCTGCCCTGGCCTAGGCAGCGGCAGGAAGCAGGAATTTTCCAGCAATGTGGAGAGAAGGAGGGGCTGACAGTCAGCCCCTGGGGGAGGAAGAGATGATCCGCTCCCTCGCTCCCCCTTGCTCCAGCCCTGGGGACTGCCACACTTCTGGGCCTGTCCCCAGCTCTGGCCCGAGGCTCCCTTCCTTTTTGACTGGTGTGCAGCCCCTTACCCACCCCCGCAGACTCCTTTGCCCTGTGTGTGCCACTGGTCTTCGCAGGTGTTCCTCTGCACCCTGACCGTCTGTCCTCCGAGGATCCGAGGATCCGTGTAGTCCTCACGCGGTAGGTGAGCTCTGGCTTCTGCACCTGCACAGCCGCGCAGACCGTGTGAGCCACCCTCCCTCCGTGCGTCCTCCAGCCCCTGGCTGCTTCCCGTGACAAGGAGAGCGCAAGGCCGCTTCTCTCCAAGGTTCAGGCTCTCACGGGCTGCTTTCAGGGGCATTTGTTGGAGACCATAGATAACTACAGGGTGACTCAGAAGCAAAGTATCTTCTGAGTATTTTACCCGTGGTGACAAAGGGACCAGAGGCACACCTTGTCCCTGCCCCATAAGCGTAGTGAGGGACTGGCTGCTGCGTCCTCCTCCCCTGGGGGTCCTTAACTTCAGCTCACTTGGATGCTCCTGCAGCTCTTCAACACCCCCTTAGCTGCTGCTCCCGTTCAGCAGCTGCTGTTTCTGTTGCCCGGATCCCCAGGTCTTAGCAAGGATTTCCATGTGGCTTGCTTGACCTTTTGATTTTTTTCTTTGACTTCCCATTCACTCCAAAGCCCCTGCAATTTACTAACTGCCTCCCAAGGTCTGAACCCAGGGCCTTTTTGGTTTTTTCTTCAGTTGTTGCCCAGCTCACCTCCTTGTAGCATTTGACTTTGTTTAAATGATCTCTTTTTCATTGGCTTCTCCTCTTTCTCTGGCTGCTTCCCCAGCCCCCGTTTCTGGTTAGTCATCTGGGAGGTGTCTGGCTTTCTCTTTACTTTCCTGTGTTCCTGTCTCTTCTTGGCACAGATGGCTTCCTGAGGCCAGCAGGTGCTAACACACACCTCAGGTGAGTGTGTCCACAACTGACTCCTGTCCTCTGCTTCCCCGCCCCGTCCCAGTTCAGACCCTCCCCTGCAGAGCCGTGGCGTCACCGCCTGCTCCTGCAACTCAGAATTTTACATTTGACTCTCTCCCTGCCGATGTTTTGTGGCGTCTCCCAGTGAAATCTCCTACAGGATCTAGCCTACATCTTCCCTAATTCTCTGGGGGGAAATGCCACAACTGTGCCTCTGCCCCTGCCGTCTCCTAGCTCTTCTCCTTTTCCCAGTAACAATAATTTGTCTGCTTGTGGTTCTTGGTCCACACCAACATCTAGCCCATTCACCCTGCTGGATACCGCGACAGCTCCCCCTTAGCGAGGCACTCCAGGCTGTACTCTTTCAGCCTCGTCTCCTGCCCCGACCTTACTTACCCTGTACTTACTTACCCTGTACCGAAGCCTCCTCTTTACTATTAGAGTTTTCTAGAATGTGCCATGACACACTGTCACTTCTCCTCTCCCTGATATTCTTGCTTCTGTAGGAAACACTTTTCACCCAGTTCTCCCCCAAGTGAGCCCCTAAATGTGCCTCCAGGCCCAGCTCCAGCTCCTCGTGCAAGGTCTTCCTCCCACCTCTGCCCACCCTGGGCCATGCTTAGGCAGCCGCCTCTCGAGGCTGGCGTGGTGCCATGCTCATCTCTGAGGGTGCGCGGTTCCTGGTGTGGTGATGGCTCATTCACCGGTCTGCAGCCAGAGCCTGTTCCCCACATACTTCTCAAGCCTCGCTCACCTGTGTGCCTTGGCAGAAATGGTAGAGGAATGAATTCAAAGTCTAGGGAGGAGACACAAGCGGGGGAACCTCTGGGTTTGTGCAAGGTCTCAGAAACCAAAGGACAAGGGGAGTTTGAGAATGGCGCTGTTAACACTGTCAAGTGGCGACAAAGTCACAAAAGGTAGGCACAGGTCCTGGGGGCTTGGTTGTGTTACAAAGGGGGAATGGGATGGTCAGTTTTATGTGTCAGTGTGGCCAGGCTATGATGCCCTGTTGTTTGGTCAAATGCCAGTCTAGATGCTTTGTGTTATGGATGTGATCAATGTTTCGGTCAGTAGACTTTGTTTTAAATTTCAGAATATCATGGGGATATAAGCATTTTGGTTACATAAATTACCTTTGTACAGTTTGAGTCAAAGTTATAAGTGTGTCCATCACCCAGATAATGTGCACTGTTCACATTAGGTGTGACTTAGCCCATCCCTTCTTCCCCGCTCTCACCTGCTTGATTCCATTGAATTTTACTACATGTATCACGTGAGTGTTGATCATTTAGTTCCTATTTAATAGTGGGTACTTGTGGTGTTTGTTTTTCCATTCTTGCAATACTTCCCTTGGGAGGATGGTCTCCAGTTCCATCCAGGTTGTTACAAAAGATACTAGTTTACCTAAGGCATGAAACTATAAGAATTCTAGAAGAAGAGGTTGGAAAAACTCGTATAGATATCACTCTAGGTGAAGAATTTATAAAGAAGACCCCAAAGGCAATCATAGCAACAACAAAAATAAATAAATGGGATGTGATTAAATTAAAAAGCTTCTGCACAGCCAGGGAAACAATCAACAGAGCAAATAGACAACCTACAGAACGGGAGAAAATATTTGCATGCTATACATCTGATAAAGGACCAGTAATTAGAATCTACAAAGAACTCAAGCAAATAAAGAAAACATCAAACAACCCCATTAAAAAGTGGGCAAAAGACATGAACAGCAGCTTTTCAAAAGAAGATAAGACTAATGACCATCAAACATATGAAAAAATGCTCAGTGTCTCTGATCATCAGAGAAATACAAATCAAAACCACAACGAGATATCATCTAACTCTAGTGAGAATGGCTTTTATCAAAAAGTCCCAAAACAACAGATGCTGGTGTGGATGCAGAGAGAAAGAACACCTTATACACTGCTGGTGAGACTGCAAACTAGTTCAACCCCTACGGAAAGTAGTATGGAGATACCTCAAAGAACTAAAAGTAGACCTATTTGATCGAGCAATCCCACTACTGGGTATTTACCCAAAGGAAAAAAAGACATTTTATAAAAAAGACACTTGCACTCAAATGTTTATAGCAGCACAATTCACAACTGCAAAGATGTGGAAACAATCCAAGTAACCATCAGTACATGAATGGATTAATAAAACAGTACATGTATACCTTGGAGTACTACTCAGCAATCAGTAGACTTTGAATGAAGCATAATGTGGGTGGGCCTCATCCAATCAGTTGAAGGCCTTAAGAGCAAAGACTGAGGTTGCCCCAAGAAGCAGCAATTCTGCCTCAAGACTGCAGCATAGAAACCCTGCCTGAGTCACCCACTCTGCAGATTTCAGACTCAAGGCTGCAACATCAGCTGTTACGTGAGTTTACAGTTGCTAAAAATAAATCTCTCTCTCTCTCCCCATATCTATCTTCTGTTGGTTCTATCTCTGGAGAACCCTAATACAGGGTGTCTCTAAGCCAATGTCACTGAAACCTCTCCGAGGAGTCTTGGCATTCATATTCAGTTCCCCATGTAAACGAGGTGAGATTGTGATTCCTGACATGTTTAACAGTTAATATAAGGAGCATGGTCTTACAGAATGTGGTAACGATCTGTTTCCTGGTAGGAGGGTCCCTAAAAGCATAGACCTTGTCTGTTTTCTTGACTGTTTTATTCCAAACTCCGGGGGTGTGCCTGGCACATAGGAGACATTCAAGAAAATACTTGCTGAAGGGATACTGATTCCTGAGTCTTAGGTATTTAACCTCTGGATTTCCTTGAAGTTTCCTAATTCTTCACCCATCCAATCTAAGCGCAGGCATTACCTCCTTTAGAGACATTTCCCTGGTAAACCATTTCAGTATTTTATAACTGTTTCTCTGTCTGCTTTACCAGACTGGGAACGCTGAGGGCAGGTATTTCATCTGGATCATTCTGTATCCCTAGCACAATACATAGCGCCGGGAAAGGTAGATTTGATGAATTTTTCAATTGAATATAACTATTTCCAGAGTTTATCAAAGTCCAAAGGTCTAAATTAGCTTTAAAAGAATGAAAGCTAGGTCTACATGGGACTATCTTAGGTAGAGAGAGCTTTAATCTTGCAAAGAAATCTGTAACATCTATAATTTCTTTCTAGGGCCACAGCTGTTAAGACTATGTTCATTTCCCTCTAAGTATGTGACATTGGCCCAGGCAAGACTGTATAGAATTTCTCCTTTTTCTGTTCAGTGCTCAGGAGTCACAAATTCAAATGCCTTCAGGGGCCAGCTAGGTTAATGGCTGAATGTAAAGGATGAGTGACGGTAACTGTAGGAGCCCATCTCAAGGTATCCAGGTAGTTACAGACTGCAGCGCACGAGACATCAAGGGATGTGCAGAGAGCTTTGCCTTGTCCGGTCTGCCACACGTGATGTGGCCACAGACACTTTCATAACGGCTCCCAGTGGGTTGCTTATAAGATCCGTAACTGCATGTCCCAATTGCTCATTGAGGGTATGAATTACAGATTTACTTGTCCTCTTGGTGTTATTCCAGTGTTCCCTTGGCGCAATTGAAGATGGAAAAATGACCTACAAATCGATAGCTTTTAATCTTTCTTTCTCCCCCTTGACTAAAATCATGTTTTACTGAAGGTCAAGGAATATTTAGGTGACTGTAGTTAGTCTTGTAAGATTGTTTCCCTGCGTGCCCTGGGAAGCACCTCTTCCTTAAAAAGGTGAATGTATTTGATTTGTAAGAAAGCTTGCTGTAGTAAAAACACATGCTGAATTTTTCTTTATATTAATATGAAAAATTGACTTATTTAGGTGAACGTTTATCATGTATAAGCAGTTTTTTTCATTTGCAACAGCAGTTATTAGGCCTTGCCAGAGAGACACAGGATTTACCTTTTACTTTTAAACACTAAGTTTTAATGAGTTGGTTCCACCACCCACTGTTTAAAATAATGAAGGAAAACAATGAAGTTAAGAGGAGGTGTTTTATTTTTTTTATTCCAGAATATTATGGGGGTCCAAACATTTTGGTTACAGATAATGCCTTTTGCCTCCCCCAAGCCAGGGCTGCGAGAGTGTGCCCTTCCCCCAAACAGTACACAAGAGCAGGCATTTTAAACGACCTCCCACCCCAGAGAGTTAAGATGGGATCCTCTCCCATTCCCTCTTTCCCTCCTCCTGCCCCTCCTTAAAATCCATCTTGCTCCACCCATCACTATCCAGAAATTTAAGAGACCTTGACTTTGTAATCAGTCTTTGAGCACATCTTTTGTAGTTTTTTTTTTTTTTTTATCTGTGTCTTATCCTTAACATCACATTCACATTCTACTCTACATTATCCTGCCCACGGCTTGACTTCTCCCCCAGGCTTCTACGGGGCGAGTCTCAGCTCACTTACATCCTGCTCCTGAGCTGAGGTGACACCTCTCTTCCTGTCTAGGGCAAAGGGACAGTCCTGGTTTCAGGGTGTTGCACAGGTCGTTTCTGCCTGATGTCTCCTTGCACAGATCCAGGTTCCTCTATGCAGCGTCTGTCTGTTGTAACCCGTATGTTTTCTGCTTTAGTTGGTCTTAAATTTTTCTTGTAAATGACCACTTTCTCAAACAGTTGGTATATGAGTCCTATGTCAAAGTAATAATGTTACATTAAAACCTACTGTATATTGAAATGCAGAATTAAACATCTAAAATTCATTGCTGAAATGCTGCTGTATGAAGAATCCCTGAGTGATAGGTCATTTGGAATACTATGCAGGCACACATTTTAACTTCTTTGAGCCAAATAAGAAAAATTGAAACATGTTTTAGTGTAAAAATCAATTTATTATACAACAATCATACAGAATGCTTTTTATCTACAAAGAAAAATGGCTTCTCCAGCCTCCCTGTCCACCCAGTCATGATAGTATGTCCTTAAGATACAAGGACTTTCAAAGGAAGACAAAGTGATCTCTTCTTCCAAATAAGGAAGCCCCCAGAAACATTAATAAAATGATATGGAAACACTGGAAAAAACTAAAATGGACTCTTACATATAAAATGCTGTTCTGCCCATGACAGTAATACATACCACTTTGCCTGAAACAAAAATACTCTGCTAGAGGGGGAGAGGACTTCATCCTTTAAGATGCCTAAATAATTCAATATATAATTTTGATGGGTTGAAAATTTCTATATTTAATTTCATTCCCTAAATGGTCCATTTTGTTAGTTTAAAAAATTGGGGAAATTAACAGATATACTTTATAGAATTCATCTAAATGTTTTCGTTCCCATGAGTAAGAGGAAATTCAAGGAAACACATTTTCTACTTTAACAAATTATAGAAATATTACAATTTTTTATAGTCGTTTTAGAAAAGTCACATTAAAAGTAAACATTTTAGTTTTTTAAAGTTACAACACTTAATGACAGGTTAAAAGATTTACCCGACTCAGTTTTTGTGGCTAAGATTTTATAGCTCTGTGTATTTATTAGCCCTTGAATGGTTTAAGACTATGAGTTTTATTAAGCCTCACTAGAATTAAAGACCAAATTGGAAATACGCATCCTGAATGAAACCTCTAAGAACGCGTAAACTCCTGACGTTTCCCCCGACCCCTGCTTTGATCTGAGAGGTTTCAGCTGTCTTGTACTTACAGCTGCTTGACTTTGTCCATCTGCTCAAGGATGCGCCCTCCTTGCTCTACAGGTTGGATGTGCGGTGAGGCTTTAGTGCTTCACTAGCAATTGAGAAAAAGCTGAATACAATGGCCAGTGATGTCTGTCTTCTAAGTCTCATTTTTACCTGGAATGTACTTTGGTAACAGATTTTTCGCTCATGTTTGAGACCTAAAACTGAACTAGAGTCCAGTGTCTCCAAAGGGCTTTCTCCTTAGTCCCAGTTGTGCTTTGTCACAGAGGAGCAAGAACAGTCATATGCAGCTAGTCCTTGTTTTCAAATGAATTGCCAGGAGAGAACAATACATTGAATACAGTTGTAAGGTGATGCGAGATGGAAGTGGTGATGGAGCACCCTAGAGCGAGTTAGTTTTAGAAAATGATTTAGAAGATCGAATAGAAGAGTTAAGTGGTTATCAGACAGGAGGACGTCTGTTCAAATGAAATGGATCAGCCGGTACAGAAGGAATGATACAGGGTACAGTGCGTCACCCTCAAGACTATACGATGTTAGTCACCTTTAAAAAATATGCCAGAATCCTGAGAAAGCGTAGTTTACGTGAAATAAATGTGAGATCAGTACAGTTTTTTTTCTTTTAACAGGGAAAATATTTTAAAACTAGAGCTTGGGCGGGGAAAAAAGCAAAAAAGGGATAGAAAAGCACTCTAGACAGTAATGAGTTGGGACAGTGGTAAAAATGACTTTCTGGTGCTATATACATTTGATGTCAGTGTTAGGACCTAAAAACTTATTTAAAGAAAATAGAAAAGAAGCTAAAGTGTCAAAGTTGGCAAGTCTTGTTTTATAGGGTATAAATTAATCTTCAGCAAGTCTTTAGAAAATGTTCTTTGTTCCCATTCTTGGTACAGTTTAGTAAAAGCCCAACACTTAGGGAGAAAGGAAATACTCGTTAACGCTTTCATCTGCTTTTGTGCTTGATTCTCGGTAGAGATCACAAATCTGAGCAGGGAAAGGATGTGCTGTTTGTCAAACTGGCATTTTTCACTGTGGCTCGTTACTTAGCCCAGGGCTCAGTGCTGGAATCTTTCCAAACTACTCCATCTTTGTCTTATTTTCAAAAACTTAACCTGCAGAGTGATAGCAGGTATTTGGGATAATATTTACAAATAGGATCACAAAAAAACTAGTTGACTAATGTCTGTTGTGCCCCCCTTGCTCTATTAGTTCTGATTTATAAACACTGCAGTGGAGTATGTGTTCAAAAGAAGAGGTCGGATTGGACTCCGGTCCTTGTCCTCTTCCAGTCCAGTGGCAGCCAGGTTCAGATACTGCTTTTAGTACAGAGCATGGCGATTTCACTAACCTAGGCTAGCTAACCTGGGAGGTAGACATGAATATATGAATTAAGGAAACTGAGGAACAGTTCCTATCCCAAACCCCTGAATTATGAAAACCTGGCAGATGAATTTTCTTCTTAGAATAACTAATCTCCAGAATTTTATCACTAAGTTCAGAATCAGGAATAGTTGTGGGAATTTGATAAACAAGACCCTGGCTTAGAAAGAGAGAAGTTTGATAGATTTTTTTCTAACTTCCACGTATGATTCCATTTTAATATTTTCTGGGGTTGATTCCTAAAGGAACAAATGGACTGATTACTGTATGTACTGGCAATTATTGCTTAATATTAACAGATTAGAACATACCCTGTACTTAGAATAAACATTTTGTATATGAACATTTAATATGAACAAAAACTCTTTATTTGAAGACTTTAGTGAAAAACAGTGCTCCATGTTTCCTGCCTTTGTACGTGTGTAAGGCGTTACAGGACCGTTTCTGGTGACGGGTTACTCTGAGTGGGAGGGAGGGAGGGAGGGAGAAGTTGCACCAGTTCTGAGGTCTTCAGAGGTCAGCATCACCTCAATGCTAATCAAAGCATTCAGTTAACAGATTAACCTAATAGCAATATATTAATATATTCCAGGTATAAATGATTTATAAACTCAAAAGAAATTAGTTTATGCTAAAACATATATAACTTTCAATTCAGTCTTTGCTTTAAAACAAGCGAATCTGTTAGGCTAGTATATATGCTTTAAGTTACTCTATTGTGCTTTCTTGTTCATCACTCCATTGGCTGCAGTGAAGTAGGCTTTGGAAAATCCGTTCTTCACTTCTTTCACTGCAGGTGGCTCTTGCGTATCTTTCTTCATAGGCTTTTTTCGGTATGTCTGGTGGATGTGTATATTTTGAAAAGAAAAAGAAAAGGATCCTTTAATAAGACTTTGTCTCTAACATTCCACATAGTTAGAACATGATTTGGGGGGGGGGCTGGACTTTCTAGTAAGAATTCATGTTTGTAATATGACCATTTTTAAGCCTTTAAAGATAAAAATAAGGTAAAAACCAAGAAAATGCATGAATTTCAATGAGTATTAGGTCAGGATTTGTATATTCTGGGATGAGTATTCAAATTATTCTGCATTAGTTGCTTACTTGGAAAGGATATAACTTTAGGAAAATGAAAGGGCGGCCTTGCAAAAACAATAGGAAAATACCTAATCCCACAATTTCCCCAGTCACGGTTAAAGATCAAGCCTATGAGTTGGCTAACAGGTACCCCGCAGGAGTTCCGTTTTGCACTTCTGAAAAAGCTGAATGAACGGAAAAGAGATGTAAATCTCTCTCTTCCAAAACTTTTTTTTTTCCTGCAAATCTGCTTTTACAGAGTTCTCCTGTTTACAGCAGGAGACTGAGCTACTGCCTCAACCAAATCCTGAGGACAGAGTCACATCTCCTGTGATAATGCCTTCTCCAAGGAAGGACAGGAAACCAACTTTTGGACTCTGACATCCTTGCAGTTTTTGTTATCCACTGACAACATCACTATTGTTTCCTTCTCTTGTCCCCCTTAAAATCAGCCAGCCACTTGGCCTTGCTGCTGGCATCTTCCTTCTCTCTCTTTGGGATGCCACGTTTCTCTCTCTCTCTCTCCTTCTAAAGGATAAAATAAATTTTACTTTTATATATCTTAATCTCGGAGTGAGAAATCTTTGTCTATCCGTGCCATGAGCACCTACTAAGGCTTCCCACCCTAAGAGAAAATACAGAACTCAAGTGAAAAAGTGCTGTTATTTTAAAACAACTAGTACCTGGGGGTTCTGGCTTGATTTGGTTTTTGGCATATCATTTTGACAAAATACCTGATCTCTCATCTCATTTTTATTTTTTGAAAAGCAATAGTATTAACAAGGGTCAAGACTGAAGTTATATATACTCAACTTTAGAACTAAAATTCAATCTTAACCAGCATTTAGGTTTAAAGCTTTGAATTCTATCATTTACCCTTGCTAGGCTCTATGCTGCTTTTCAGTTTTCAACACCAAACACCAAAAGGACCCCCTTAGCTTTCCTCTAACACGCAGCGTGTGTGCACGTGTGTGTGTCTTTGCTTGGTCCCATCATTAATTATTTCTTTAAAAATTCTCAAAGGAAACTTTTATCTCTCATAACAGACAAAGCCTAGTCAGTCCAATTTCAGAAACAAGATCTGAAAAGCTGTTAAAACTTCAGTTCCCACAGTTTTACATTGTCTAAAACCCCTGAGTTGACTTCCAGCAAATGCAAACTGGAAAATATGAAAGTATTTCTTGTTTGTCTGAAAAAGAAAATACAACTGAATGCAACTTCAAAAGTACTGTTTTGAATAGAAATTTTTTAAAAAAAGTTTTCCATTTCCCTAGCCCACCAAGGAGAACAATTTAAAATCTACAACCACCTGAGGCCTGTTCTGTTACAGCTTTCATTGTTTCTTACATAATAGAGTTGCTTTGAAATTCCATTTTGAAGTTGTCTTCCACTTAAATTGTTAATTAAAGAAAATGACGTTTGATAAAGAAAAAGTCAATGTAACCTTTCCACACTGGTTTGCCTTAAAGGAATTTTTTCCAAATGAACAGTGAGTCTACAACATCAGCGTAGCTGATATGAGGACAATAATTTAATATTAAATTCAGTAAGCCCATGTTTTTATCCATTTACATAAATTTCCTAGATCTATCTTACTATATATGTTTAACTTTCAGATGTGAGACTTTGATAGCACAGTGCAAATACATGATGCGAGTTAAGAACTGTATGTATAATCCAATAATATTTTTGATAAAACTTTATATGCATGCATTAAAAATGTTTTAAAGATTTAACAGTTAAGATTATTAACTGTGGTTATCCTTCAAGGAGGGGAGAGGAGGTAGGAACACAAGTTTCACTTTTTACTTTGTGTACCTCTGTTATTTGAATTTATCAATTAGCATGTGCTACTATAATATTTAATTAATCAGTAAAATTAAATATATAATGCAAAAGTGCACAGTCTATTATGTATTACTGTTGAATATTTGCATTCCACATACCTGAATGTAAAAATTTAAGAACAGGATGACTAATGTCAGCATGTAAGAGGACTGGAAGATGAGACAACCGAAGGGAAAGCCACACGGTTTCACGACAGCACTCATGGTGTGCGTGATGGTGAGCACGAACTGTACCTGCAGGGTGGCAGACAGGGCAGCGTTGTGAACAAGCGAGGCAGAGCCACATGCACACTGCGGGGAAGCTTCATCAGTTTGGACTGGAGGTCATTACATTAAGGGAAATAAGCCAGGCACAGAAAGACACATCTCACATGTTCTCATAGCTGGGAGCTAAAAGAACTGATCTCATGGATGTAGAAAATAGAATGATAGATAGCAGAGGCTGGGAAGGGGTGGGGCGTGAAGAGAGGTTGGTTAATGGGACAAGCATACAGTTAGATAGAAGGAATAAGTTCTAATGCTCACTGGCAGAGTAGGGTGAGTATAGTTAATGTATTGTGTATTTCAAAATAGCTAGAAGAGGATTGAAATGTTCCTAACATAGAAATGACAAGTGCTTGAGGGTGATGGATATCCTAAATACCCCGACTCAATCATTACAGTCTATGGATGTAATAAAATATCCCATGTACCCCATAAATATGTACAAATGTGTTAATTAAAGAAATAATAAAAAAAAATCAACTATGACTCTCGGAATTTGCAGGAATAAAACAAAATGCTAAAGCAGGCCACTATCGTATCCAGAAATTTAGTTGAAATTATATTAGCAAATATGTAAAACTGCCCATTTTTCTCATGGAAAAGTAGCAGTTAAAATTAGACAAAAATGATTTGACTTATACATTAACTTAAAAAATATTCACCTACATTCCAAATCAAGGCAGTTCCACGATAAGCTAGTTACATATACAAAGGACATTTTAGGCCATTTTTAGAGAAAAATAGGCAGCTTCGTTATACATAGAAAAGCCTGTGACTTCTAAGAAGACTGAGATTTCTGTTTCCTTTCCTGATTCACAGGCCCCATAGAGAAGAGCTGAAAGAAAGCATCACATACCAGTTGAGCCTGTGTGAGATATTTCTTCCACCAAAGATACTTGTGCATAGACGGAAACACAGAAAGTCCGTAGTAGGAGTACATAAGAATGTGGATAAAACTGTTCAGTGTTGGTCCAAAGAAACCTATAAAGCACAGTATAAAAATTACTACTTCTAGAAAGTAGGATTGTTCATCCTTTGTGAGATTCTTCCTCTGCTTTGTAATTGAAAATGAGTAACAAATACAGAGTTCACAATGATAAATTCCCCGGTGATCGTGCCGTTTGCAGCCTAGACAGGACGAACCTGGGATAGTTTTTCTGCCAGAGCGCTCACCAAACAGGTAGTTCCTTATCTACAAAGGTTTTACTGTCTCTTTAACTGTAATTTCTATCAGCTGGGACAAAAAATATTAAAGCTAGAGGCAGAATTTCTCTGAAAGAATTGTTTTTGCTTTAGTTAAACCTTTCATGAGACACTCTGTACCAAGAGCCTTTTGCACATGGCTGAACAGGATGCTAGAGAAACAAAGCAAATATATTACTCTTCATAATTAAGTAAATAAATTCTACCTGAAACAGGCTTAGGAACCAGGAGATGCCGGCGAAAGTGAGACTAGGCAGGAGAGAGAAGACTGAGATGAGGAGGAACTGGCCAGTGAGACCTTGCCAGTAATTGGGCTGTCTCAGGGCTTTTAAGGACAAGGGATTATCTGAAGTCCAGTTCCCTGCCACTCACCTCATGAAGAGTCTTCTCTACAACTGCTGCCAACGTGGGAGAATGGTGTATCAGAAAAGGCTATGTTCTATGCTGGGTCAACTAAGGGCTGAAAAGGATTTAGCTGCAAGAGGTGAGATGCCAGAGATGGATTATTTCCTGGAATTAAGGAACTCATTGTTGTGAGCATTAACCAATCAATATGAGAAAATGCTCAGAACCGTGCTGACCACAAAGTGAATGCTATACAAGTGTTAGCTTGGGATCCAAATGGTTGGTCTGTGAACTATCAACCCTATGGTGGGAGAGACTACGGCATTAGAGGACCATTTATTAGCTATGTCCCCTTGGATACATTACTTTGACCTGTAAAGTTTTACTTTCTCATCTGGAAAATAAGTATAATAATAATTACCTCCTAATGTTGTGATGAGATTAACTGAGATAATACACTATATGAATATGCTGGTTTAATCAATTTAAATTCTCTAGCCTGGTTTTCTAGACCTAGATTAGCAATCTGGAGAGATAAATGCAAATCGATAAGAAACAAAAGGTACAATACCATGCATATGGTAAGCAAGCCCTAAACATATATTGGCTGGAATAAGCTGTTATGCACTTGAATGTATAAAAGTTTCAGAGTACCAAGTAGCACAGGACTGGGCGACATTTCTTTACCTACTTGAGTTTTCATTTCCATCAGTTGATGAACAGTGAATAGTTATTGCTTATAATTTTTATAATCTTGAACAGAAATTGTCACACATATTCACAGGACTATGTCTTTACACAGTAATGATTTAAGGTTTAGATGCTTATTTGTAATGAAACTTGACAGTCATAAAAAGTACTTAACCTTGGTAATTCTCCTCTGATATTGATTATAGTCTTCCCTCCTTAGTAACAAAACTCAAGACACTAGATTCCATCCATCTGAGAGGAGGGTGAAAGATTTCTGTCTGCCCTCTGCACCCCAGGGATTTCCTTCCTCACGCTCTAGTTTCCAGTGGCACCTTCACAGTCACTGCTATCTTCCAAATATCCTGAGCATTTAATAGCTCTACAAGGTCCTAAATCTTAGGGAAAAATTATTTGAAGTTTTACATGTTCAGATCTTTCATAGAATATTTTAAAATTCTTGGGTACCAGACAGAATCAAATAGAAAGTGCTGTTCTCTCTAGCTCAGTATGTCTCAAGCTGTAGGTCATGACTGACCCCATCGTGCATGGTGACGCCAACGTAGTGAGAGTTGTCATCAGCTGTTTATAAAAGTGAAATAAGATTTTTAAATACCACAGTACATCATACAGAGCCAGGGTAAATACTATTTCATAAAATTTTTGTTTTATACAGAACACAAATGAGTGTATTGGATTGTGACATAAAATGTATTTCTTATTGTAGTTCATAGTGGAAAAAAAAAATTGAAAGTCATTGTCCTGGTAAATCACACAGAGATGTAATCTTAATTTTTCAGAATGTAAAAGAAAACCCTAACAGCTGAAACGCTCTAATGTGGTTCACAGTGACATATTTCCATAGGAGCCAAACAGCACAACGGGTTGGAGTGAAACGGCTCCAGCTGGGGTGTGTGCTTCTCAATCTGACATTTGGTGCAGGGAAAATAAAATATTTTTTAAATTTAAGGTTATACTCAGATTTTGCCAGTACCTAGGACCAGAAGCTACATGGCCACTAGCAGACACGTGCTTCCTGTTGGGACGAGCCTCTCGGCCTCCCTTCGCTCTCTCCTGATCTGCACTCGACGCTCAGTACGAGGCAAGCACCAGTGCTCTTGTAAGATCTGCTTCATAGAACTGAAATGAACAGGAGAACTTACTTTGTCCACAGGGTATCCAGTTCAGAACACACCACCAGATGTTAAACATAGAGGCATGATGATAGACGTGAAGAAAAGTAATCTGACTCGTTTTTTTCCGCAGGACAAAGAAAATCGTGTCGAGGAACTCCACTGATTTGGAGAAGTAGTACCACCATAACACCTTGGCTACCTATAAAAATTTAAGAAAAGGAGTGGAGGGGAAAGGGTGAGACATCAAACTGCTCCTGTGCCGCCTGCTGCCCACGCGCGATCCCCGTTGCTTCTCTTTCTCACACTATTAAAACGCTGGCTCACCCGCTGCCTTTGCCTCCAGTTTCTCCTCATTTCAAGCATCCACCTCACTCCAGTGAAAGATATCTTTCCAAAATACACATGTGACCGTGTTACTCCTCTGCACTGACAGAACTAAGCCGCCACTCCTTGCTGGAGGACAAACTCTCCCACGGCCTTGGCCGGCTGCCTGTCCACCGCCCTCCCCTGAGCACCAGACCGAGGCATCCCGGGTGCTGGGACGTGGTGGCACTGACACTCTTCTCCCTGGGTCCTGCACTCTTCCTGCCTCAGGTCTGGCGTCTCCTCATCGCCCTTTGTTAATACTCCACTTAAATGCTACCTTTTCTCTGGAACTTTACCCAGCTCTGTCCTTTTTCTTCTCAGGCTGAACAATGGCTTCTTTATTCCCAAATTACTTTATGCTTCATAATCAAGAGCCACAGCGGTGTAGTTAGTGTTAGGAATCTATCGGTAGATTGCAAATCACTTGAAGGCAGAGACTCCCTTCACATTTGCTCAGTGCCTAGCACTCAACACGTTGTTATTGTTTGTTACACTAAATTATAATTTTTCTCTGCTCCTCTAAACGTCTCATCTGCAGGGAAACACTTTTTTAGTCAAAGGCAAGGTATTTTTAACACTAATATTTAAACATGAGATATTTGTGGAGATATTACATAATTGGAATCTTGAAATTAGAATATCCTGCTCTACTGTCTACTTCCCCAGAAGATAACCATAAGATGTGGTGGCATCCATCTGGATGTTTGATGGGATAGTTGACCTTTAGAAATATTAAACCATAAATAAATAAATACAACCATTAGAGATCACATGGTATCTGAAAATGCCTGGTCTGTGATAATGCATTACAAACAAAATGGGTATAGAAAATTCAATATATCTTTATTTGTATTACATCTTTAAAGATGGACATCTTAATATTAAAGATTTTAGTTGAATGGTTTCTCCTATCTCTTGTTAATAACCCATGTTGTTTAATTATAGAAAATTTCAAACATTCACTAATGCAAGGAGAATAAGCACACTGAACCCTGTCTAGATCCATTATTTCACCAGGAGTTGTAAAACGGTGATTTTCTAATTCTGTCATTACTTATGCATTTTTCTGTTTTATAGAGAACTTTCCCTTTTCATCTATTTGGAAATTCACATATGAAAGGCAAGATAGATGTTTAATTCTTTCCCTTTAATTTTATTTTTCCCTAGAATGAATTGGTGTTCTAGCAACCTTCAAAAGTTAACATTTTTAAGGTATCATTTTAAACTCATGGTTTTTAATATACTTTATATATTCCAATCCATTCCAGTCAGCATTCTTTTTGATAATCAAACTGCCCTATCTTTAACCATTTGGGGTGGGGGGTCCTTTCAAGGTAGCTCCTATATCTTTTTGTCACGACCCTGGTAATCTCTGATAGCTTTGCTTTCTGTCATAAGATGTCTTGGGTTCATCTTCTATGAATATATATTATATATTTCCTGTCCAAACCAGGAAAAGGCCAATCTTCTAAGAACCCTAATCCTTTCTGGTAGAAAATTATATTTAGAGCACAATCTGGGTAATTATTGCTCCTGGTACTAGGTGGTCATAGACTAAGCCTTTTCTATAGACAGAGCTAAAAAATAAGTTGTTGGTTTTTTTTTTTTAAATAAAGTTAATTCTGATGTTTCCAATGTGAATCTATGATTACTGGGTTTTAGTTCAATGTTTTTATTGGCATCTCTTTTTTTCCATATTTTAAATATTAATTCCTAATGATATTATATACTTAATTTATCCTACACTGTATCTGTAACAGTCTCAAAAAAGTGATACAAGTATTTTTATTAACAACAAAAAGTTACTGAATACTGTTAAGATATATCCCACTAGGGATGTCCAGAGAAAAACTGTATTTTTAAAGTCACTTGAAATAATTCTTCTTTGGGTGCTTATGTTACCAGCTTAATAAATACATATATTCATTTAATTTAGTTTGTTTCCAAATTATGGGGGGGAGACTACCTTGCTTTCTTTTACATAACTATAAAACAAAATTAAATTTAAAAACACTTAATTCCAAAATCAAATATAACACAAGGTCCGTTCAGAGAAGTCTACCTTCCATCCTTATCCCCTCTGCCCTGTTACCTCCCCTCCAAAGGAAAGAAAATTATTAGCTTTTGGTTTATTCTCCCATTGTCTCTTTTTAAAAATATAAGCACATACACGTTCATATCATTTCTTGCACAAAAGGTACTATACTATAAACACAGTCTGAAAATTGCTTTTTCACTTAAATCTATCCTGGAGACAATTCTGTAACAGCATAGAATGCCTCTTCCTCATTCCATTCTGTACAGGCATCTGTCACATGGACATACCATGGTTTATTCAGTCAGTCCCTCATAGATGGGCATTTGGGAAACATTTTTATTACCCAGCATTTCTATTAGAACAGGAACTCCTTTCTTATCTAATCCCAGTCCTATCCTCATATCTGGAAGGAGAAAGCCTCCTCCTCTCCTTTTCAACTGATTGGCTTCTAATGGCTCACCCGGACATCAGCTGCTCCTGCACTGGCAAGATCTTGACACTGTAAGTTGTATCCTCCTTCCCAGCTGGAGAGAATGAGCTGCCAAAGAATCAAGAAAAAAAAAAAATCAACATAAAAATTTGAATGCAAAATGAATTTCCCATTCATGTCTCTGATTGGCATCTATTCAAGGTTTGAGTTTGACTCAATCCTATCCTCAAACACATATTATTAAGAGATTTAATTCCTGCTGTTAAACTGAAATCAATGGTTATACATATGAACATATTTTAGTTCTATTTATGTCAGCCAAAATAATAGAATTTAGCTATCATTGGAGCCACAACATTTTATGTAAGGAATTATATACTAGAATGTACCAAGTAAAATGTAGAATTTAATGTAAACAAATGTGAGGAAATTACACTAAAAATTTAATATTTTATATTGGTTTATATATATTTGATTTGATCATCTCAATAATTTTATAAAATATGTATATATTACCCCTTTACAGATATGAAAAACGGGGCTCAGAAAGTTTCCTAAACCATTTTCTTCACTGTATTTATGCTAGTTGGTAATCAATTTATGTCTGATTGATTTAAGATAGATTGATTGTCTATCTTTCCCATCACTCTCAAAAACAAAAATGCTACACAAAATCTATGCCTTTTTGGTTTTTTTTTTACTCACCTTTGTAGCTACAGTTCCTTGCCCAGTACCTGGCACACAGTAAGTACTCAGTAAATATCTGATGAGTAAATGATTTGCTCAAGATTACATGGAAAGTGGGAGAGCGATGATTAGAATTCAGACTTCCTAATTCATTGTTTAGTATTCTTTCCACAACATCATAAGACAATGAGCTTTCAAAAAATTCTTTGTTGAAAATCCTTTTAAAAAATTTTTCTCCCTGTAAAAATTTAAAATTCTAGAATATAGGGCATTTGGTATTGATTTACACACGGTATTATCATAGGCAAAAGGCCTACTGTTTGCTGCTGCTGTCTTAGGTGTGTAAAGGTATAGATCTGTTAAGACACACGTACAGAGCACAGAGGGACTGGATATTAAAGAATTGAACATTAAAAAGATATAGACTAGTAAGTAACATTTAGAATGTTTTAGAACCTTTGAGAGTCTTTTCTTCACTGTCCTGATATGCCTCTCTTTGCTTCTAACAAAAACACCTTTCAGTTAACATCACAATAATTAAAGATTCTCAGGATAAATCAATCCAGTGAGAGAAGAAAACCTTGGATTTTCCTGATGGGATCTATTGCAGCTCAGGTGCCCCCAATTACCCCAGGAGCTTTATGCTCCTGGTTCTCAGCTGGGAACCAGTAACAGGCTAGAGGGGATCTAGGAATACCTTAAAGTATATGTAAATTTTTGTGTGTGCCTACATTTTTCAAACTAAGAAAGTTGTTTAATTCTGTACACAAGGATTAATTAAGAACTTCTATGGTCAGGCTGTAGTTTTGTAGTAAGGGGCCCTAATCTCTACTTTGTATGCTACGATACGGTCTGTAGAGCAACCCCTGAGTGTGGAGAGGACAGGGCATATTCTGTTTCTCCTTGCCATTTCCTGCTTTACTCAGATTCACCCAGGCTGTTCCCATCCCTCTGGCACCTGTGCAGAACTACCTGACAATTTAATAGTATTAATATTACTAGAATTAAGCAGCCAAGCTATAGGAAACTGTGTGTGTCTCACCCTGGACCCTGATCCCCTGATGGTTTGGGTGCAGGAGCCATCCAAACGTATGTGTTGAAGAAAAGGAAACAACGCTGTCGAATTGGGTTAGCCTTAGGGAGTGTGGACTAAATTACTCCAAAATATACCTAGAATCTGTCACCTTCTCCCCAACTCTACCCTAATCCAAGCTGCTAGTATCTGTTGTCTGCAGTACCACAACCGTCTCTTAACTGGACTCTTTGCTTCCATTCTTACCCTCAACTCAACCTCATAGTCCATTTTCCATGTAGCAGCCAGTGATCTATTTAAAAAAGATACAATATCACTCCCCTCATTAAAATCCTCCAATAGCTTTCCACTACGCTTGGAGTACAGGACAAATGCTTCCAAGGGCCTGTGTAATCTGCCGTCTCCCCACCCCGTCTTGATCCAGTTCTCCTCTGCCCACTGTGACATTCCATTTCAGCTCCAATGTCATCTCCTCAGTGAGGTCTGTCCCGCCACCAGCCCATCTTTCTCTTTCCCACGGGGCAAAGGCTGTGTTCTAGAATCTACAACAGAATCCAACGCAACATAGGAACTTCATACATATTTGTTGAAAGACTTAACAATTATTGCAATGACTTCCCAGCCAAAGCAAACATCTGCTGGGGTGTAACAAATTAGCAAGGTTAAATCAATCTGCCACTTAAGTAGTAGTGTCTATTAAACATACCCCTAAAGTGTCAAAGAAAGACCTTATGTCTGCTCTGAAAGAAATGACAATCAAAGAGAAAACTGGGAGGGAATCAATGGTAGTGATTTTGAACTGGGAGAATCAAAAGTGTGAGAAAGAACAGATAAGCAATAGATAAAATTGGTAGCAGGGAATGTGCTCAGTACAGAGATGTTCTGCCTAGAAAAGACAGAAACCATTTTACTTGGTTATTCTAAAACTAAACTGTCGTTCTTGTTCCTGTTGATGCTTACTAATAAACAACCAGCACTTTACAATTTACTCAGCATTTTCACATTTACCAACTGCTACTGCATATCAGTCTGTGAGCTCTTCAAGTGCAGAAGCCATGTCTTATCCATCTTGTACCTTTAGGCTTCCTATTCATAGCACCTAGTAGGAGCTCAATAAATGTTTGCTGAAGAGAACTCATTAGTCCTTACAACTCACTCAAGAGCTATGTAGGATGTTGTACTTCCACTTTACAGGTAAGTTGCCTAAGGTTCAGAGAGCTTAATACACTGAAGGTGACAGGGCTAAAACTTAAACTCATGTCTTCTGACTCCATCAACCCAAGCTCCATCCAGACAGGGAGGTGACTGCTGCCGTGGTCAGACACGCAGGCTGGCCCTTCTGACGCAGATGCTACTTCTGAGAAAAACTCCAAGGAAGACTATCTTTCTTGTTACCATGTAGAGAAAACTAACTCCATAAATTGCTATCTTGCAAGCTCATCTAGTAAGCTAAAATTCACCTAGTAAAAATAAAATAAAATAAAAACAATCCTTTCAGAGTAAGGTAAATTAATGAGCACCTATGTGATATGATTTTAGAGTTGTCAGTGTGGCTTTCCTGACCCCAAATTCCATCTCCTGCATTCTGTTGCCTAAAATTCCATTACCACAGCTTCATTCTAGTCACTTAAGGTAATATTGTTAAGCATTATTAGAATGGTGCATATTAGAATAATGCACAAAATCTGGGTGAGAGAACCTGTATTTTAAGGCAAGGATTTATTTTCTTTAAGAATTCAAGCACACTAGGAAGGCAGCTGTATTTGTGCCATTATCAGCCATTTATAACTTGTATGAATGATTTTCTTCTAACTTTTCTCTAAGAAAGATTTTATGTTTTTATTTCTTTTGTCTTTTTTTGCTACAGAAAGTTTATTTAACACTTTTAGATTTTCCCTTATATTACAGTAAAATAACTTTTGGTTGTATAATCAGGGCAACATCACTTTTTCTTTCTCTTGTAAAATTACTGGGGTTGCGCTTACAGAGGAATGGAAGTACGTGATGTTACGAGGGTCACTCGAGCGTAGCTGAATGTCAGCCCCTGAGAAACAGCTGTGCCACTGTCAGAGTGTTCCAAAGATGTGCAGAGGATTCTTTAAGGCACTAGATATATATTTATATTTACATTTCAGTCAGACTAACTGAATTTGATATTTAAGTTAATTTTAAAAATATTCTGTTAATCACTGTCTATTCTCAGGCAAATTACATAACTTTTCTAAGCCTTAGTATTACAATCTGTAAATGGAAAAAATTATAACGTGAACTTTAGGGTCCATTCAGACCTAAAATTGTGACTCTAAATTACAATTAGACTAAGGACTAAAGAAATAGGCCCAAATTGGGATTAGAAAAATTCAAGATAGAAACAAGGACTTCTAAGACTTTCAGAAGGAATGATATCAAACTCTGGAACAAGTTCTTGAGGTCTTAAAGAACAGTATTCATAGCAACCTTGGATAGTTCCAGTAAGCTAGATGTGATTGCTTCTAAAAATCGCTCAGTTACTGGACTCCAGCTTTAGCTACATACACACTTACCTCTGCCAGCATGTACGCGGAGAGAAGTGTGATTGCGAGATTATATAAGGTGAGGATACTCCTGAGAGAAAGCGCAGGTCTGTTCTTCATGTATTTGTTACCCAGCCATATTGAAAGCAAATATATGACAGTAAGAAAAAAGGTAGGAAGGTAAGAGTCCAACATGAACCACCCTCTGACTCGAGCATCTGAAAAGAAACACACACAGTGAGAATCATGACGGTCACACTTCTGTTCAATTGTCAATATTGTCACATATATTGTATTTGTACATACCAAACACAACAGGGAACAATATAACACAGCATTAAGCATTATAGTAAAGTAACTATATGAATATAGTTAAATAACTATAGTAAAGTATAGTTGTTTTACTATACTTAAATGCCAGATTTAAGTTAGAGTTTAGGGGAAGAAGAAACCAGTGGGGGCTGATAGTTAAGGAAGGTTTCATGGCACAAAAACATGGCTATACCTGAACACTGAATGACAGAAAAAAAGAAATAAAGATGGGAAGTAACAGTTCTTGAATGCTTACTTCAGAACAGTTACTGTGTTTATTTACTCTAATTCAATTAATATGAAGTAAGTACTATTATGCCATTTTATGGACAAAAAAAAAAAAAAAAAAACAGCTCAGAAGTTTTAGTAACTTGCAAAAGGCCACACAATAGTTGGCAACAGAGTCAGGATGTGAATCGGTCACCTCTATCTCCCAGCTAATTACACCTTGCTGCTGTCCTCCCATGGAGACAATCCAAGCAGTTAGAGGAAAGAGGGCACACAGATATTGTATCCTCATTCATAAAACCCACACTGCCCAGGATTTATCAGGATCATTGTGCTGTAAACCAGGAATGGGTTTAGAGTTCCTCTGATCCAAGGAGAGCAACAGATTATAGTACAGCAAGCATGGGAATCTGAAGGTAGCCTTGGAGCTGACGATTCAGAACTGAGGGCAGAAAATAAAACCAAAGACCAAGAACTGGCCATGGGACCAGAAGTATAAACAGCAGGGAAGCAAGAATCTGGATACATCAAGGGCCCCTTACCCTGGAGAGTGATAATTTAAAAGCCTAAATAAAACCTGCATGATAGATCTATAATATAACTAGTAACCCCTGAAAATAATTATAGGCATAAAATGATTTTTGTTCTCTATTTTGCTTTTCTTGTTTGTTGAAATAAATAATTTGGCCCAGAAATATAAAAATTGCATGCTGTTTTTAATCTCTATTAATAGCTTCATAAGGGGCTGGTTTTGCCAACAAGCAATGCCCTTTTCTTGATTCTTTGGTTCTGTCAGTTTCAGGCCCTATTCCTGGCAGTCTACCCCCAGTCTCTCATTAAACCACCCATCCTACACATAGTACAATTTCTATGAGGAAAGGCCTTCTCGAGCTGTAACTGTCCCATCACGTCTTCTGTAAACATCTCCCCTTGATGATGAAGATGAAAAGGTAGGAAAGCTCTTCTCAGCATTCATGTGACTAACGATAACTACACCTTTCATACAACGGCTCACAATCACCTGTCATGAAAGCCTGTGCCGTGTGCCACTTCCTAATGTTCATCTCCTTATCTAACCCTACTCATCCTTTAACGCCCAGAGAAAGTCTGCCTTCTGAAGGGAGACACTTTCTACTGCTCTTTCAGAATTACAGCTACTTACTTGCATAACAAAATAATTATTATTTTATAATTTATATATTTTATGGTTATAATACTGTTACTATAACTAACATTTACTGAGCACTTATTCTGTGCCAGGCACTGTCCTGAAGCCTGTTACATGTACTAACTTATTTAATGCTCATAGCAATCTTATTATACATGGGATAACTGTTACCCTACCTCGTTATGGTGCTGTGGTTTGAACTGTATCCCCTAAAAAGATATGTTCAAGTCCTAACTCCTGGTACCTGTGAATGTGACATTATTTGGAAAGAGGGTCTTTGCAGATGTAATGCAGTTAAGGTGAGGTCATACTGGATTGGGGTGGGCCCTAACCCAGTGACTGCTGTCCTTATAAGAAGGGGAGGTTTAGATACAAGGATACGAAGAGGAGAATGCCATGTGAAGATGGAGGCAGAGATTAGAGTGTTGCATCTACAAGCTAAGGAACACCAAAGACTGCCAGCAACTACCAGAAACTAGGAGCGAGTCACAGAAGAGATTCTTCCCTGGAATCTCACAGGGAGCGCAGCCCTCCCGGCACCCTGATTTCAGACTGTCAGTTTTCAGAACTGTGAGAGAATGTATTTCTGTTATTTTAAGCCACCTGGTTTGTGGAACTTTGTTATGGCAGCCCTAGGAAATGGACAAATATGGTTTAGTACTTAATTGCTCTCTAACTGTTTCAGATGTACTAGTTTTACCTCCTCAACTACAGTATATGCTCCAGGAGACAGCAGCTAGGGCTTACATTACTACTGTGTTTCACTTACAACTGCTCAGTGCTGAATTAAGAGGAAACAGTCATTAGATGTATATCAGCCGGCACATGAAGTCAAGCACACACTGCAAAACTAATATAGCACCTGAAGTTTTTCACTTACTTTTGTCATGGTCCTATAAATTGTTTGCTAGAGGTGTTAAGGAAAATCATAATCGTGCCAACCAAAAGATGGGAATACTTGCAATAACATTTCTTATCTTTTGGACTTGAGAAATGTTATCTTTGCATCTGTGCCAGGCATTTGTCCAGAACAATATCCTTGATGGTCTAGGCAAAATCAGAAAAGACTTGGGGACATCTAGAAGTTTACTAGGTGACTTGCCAGTCAACTTAACCTTGTGTCACTTTTAGGAAGGGAAAAGGACTCTTGATGGCTTAGATGCTAGACACCCTGTCACTGTGGAAGTCACCTGAGTTGGCTGTCAGTTGTCAATTTTACAAACTCCTTGTTACAAAGGAAACTTCCATAAAAATGACCAATGCTGAGTAAACAACTGCAGTCTTTTCCTCAATTGATCCCACAGCCACGTGATTCCAGGTGACGCTAATCGTAACTGATGGTAAAGTTCAGTGTGAACTTGGCTCAGAAAGATTGCTGTTTAACTCTCTAGTGGAAGTGTCCGATAGAAAGCCAGAGTCACCGAGAAATCATAGCTCCCTTCGTATCCTGCACACCTAAGTGAGAGGGTGATGCCCCCTACGCTGAGCTGTTCTCCCCGCCCACTGGAACTGTAGGGGAGAGGACACGTTAAAGGAGGTTATGAAGGTGATGATCTGCGCCCTGCCTGCCCCATGGGATCATCAAGAGGCTAAAATGGGGGGGAGGAGGAAAAAACCTATGTGAAAGTATTTTTTAAGTTGTACATAATCATTACATTATATTAAAACCATATAGCCATTCACTTAGAATAGTTTATGGCCCTATATAGAAACTGTAGAATGGTCTAAAAACTCTCTAAGTGATTGTTTAAAGATTTTGAGACACAGAAAAACCTCCCCATTGCCCTCCTTCCTATCTCCCCCAATAATGCTGTAGTGAACTATGGACTGTCCACAGTTTTGTGAACGAGCAACGCTCAAATAAAACAAAAACTTTTGTCTAGAATTCACTCATTTATTTGCAAAATATGCAATGCCTAGTATTTTCCCAGAACTGTAATAATCCCTGGAGTTAAATGGTGAGTAAAATAGTCATGGTTCCTGCCTTCATGGGAGAAATAGCTGTTAACAACAATAAAGTAAGTGAAGGGAATAAACAGGGACTGAGACAGAGAATGAGGAGGGATCTGCTGCAGTCCCCCCACTACCTGCAAGGGGTATGTTCCAAGACCCTCACAGGATGCCTGAAACCACAGACAGTACTAAACCCTGTATATACTATGCTTTTTCCTATACATACATCCTATGATAAAGTTTAATTTATGAATTAGGCATATAAGAGAATAACAACAAGATAGAACATTATAACCATACTGTAATAAAATTATGTGAATGTAGTCTCTCTCTAAATATCTTCTTGTACTGCACTCACCTTTTTTCAGACTGCAGTTGACAGCAAGTAACTGAAACCACGGAAAGTGAAACTGGACGAGAGGGGACTATTGTCCTTTAGTGGGGAGAGCCCATCCGAAAAGGTAACATTTAGGCTAATACTTGAAGTTTGAGAAGGAGCTGGCTAGATTGGAGGATAGGGTAGGAGACACAGGGGGAATTCTAGGCTCCAGGAACAGTATATCAAAGACTTTTACATATTTGAGGAATTCAAAGACGACCCGGGCAGCTGTATCGAGGCCAGTGAGGGAGACTGCCACTCACTGAGCTGGAGAGGCAGCAGGGCTAGGTAGCACAGGGGTGCAGTCTGTGACAAGAAGTGTGGTTTTTCACCCTGAAGGCAGTGGGAAGACATTGATGAGTTTTAAGCTAGAGTACCACAGGATAGGATTTAGGTCTTTAGACTATTACTCCAAGAGTGGAAGAGGAGAGATGAGTTGGGAGGACACTGCGGTAAAGTGACTGGTGACAAAGGAACGATGGAGAGACATCTATGCTGATCCTAAGGGCCTGGGCAGAGAAACACACAAATCTTTCACGGGGATTCATCAAGGTATGTAAGAGCAGAAATATCATATGTGACTGTGCCTGGAGGAGGGAGGAAGGTGAACGGGTGCTGGACAGAGGAGAGGAAAGCAGCACAGTTTAGAAGAAAAGCTACAAACTGGCTTGGCCGCCAGAGAAACCCTGGAAGAAAGTACTGCGGTTCATTCTGTGCCCACTTCCTGCTCCTGGAACTTCTTTAATCCCAAGACAGACTGAGCGTGAAGAGAAATGGGGCCTTCTGGATGTTCTAGGAGAAGTATGTTAAAGGGGAAGTTAAGTTTCTAAATGTTAAGCACCACACTATTTTCAAGACACCAGAAATAACATAATCCTTTTCTATAACTAAATGGCATTCTTCCTTGTGTTCTTTCCACATTAAATTTTCAAGTAGCTCACTTACCTCGAGGTCCAAACATATTGTCCAAAAAAGCATTGATTTCATCATCAAAGGCCTTTAGATGCTCCTGAAAAGGGAAAGAAAAGAATGATTTAAGTGGTGGTGGTTTTTTGTTTTTGTTTTTGTTTTTTGTTGTTGTTGTGGTTGTTGTTGTTGTTTTAACTCTCAAAACAAGCCACTACCAATGACACGTAGTTGACAGATTCTCCAAGCGTTCCAGCTTCAAGGACTTTTGACTGCAAGGGCTTAAGGAAAGTGAACCAGTTAATGCAGCCTCACCTTTCACAAGCCTGTACAGGGTCGGAAGGAAACAATTCCTCTTTCATTTCTTCATGCAAGAGGAGTCCTAGAAAATAGGCTTGGCACATTTCAACACCGAAGGGTTGTTGACCTTAATTCCATTTGCCTCTAAAATGCTTACAGGCAAAGCTGTGCGGCTTCCACTGTTGCAATTAACAGGAGCTGTGTGAGCAACAGGGAAAGCCCATTCCCGCAGAATGTAAATGTAAATTTTAAATGAAAATTCAGCTGAACTGCATTTCATTAAGCTGAACCTAAAATTTTGAAGAGGACTTGTTTGTCAAGTAAGGAAACTAAGCACTACAGCTTTTTTTTTTTTCTATTTGTGTTTTGTTTTCAAACTTTTTTTTTTTTTTACTCTTACAGTAAATAGTGTCACTTAGGGTGCACCAAATTAATTATCATCACTTTAACTGGATTCAGGTTGGGGCTGGAATATTGCTGCTAAGAACCTTAAGGTCAGGAAGTGGGGGCTGCCAACTTGCCTTCAGCCACTCATGCTGGTCTGCTACAAAATGCTTCCAGTACCTGCTAAGGTGGTGTTCCCTCCCTGCCCCAGAGGTCTAGAGCCACCTCCTCAAGGAAAGGGAGGAAAAGACAGAGCACAACCCAGTGTTTCCAGGAAAGGGACCTTCTGAGCAGGACTGAGGGCCAGCAGAAAGACCGTGCTTGTGGAGCAGCACAGCCTTGGGATGTTTATCCAAAACATGCTTTAGATTCAACAGCTGCCCCCAAACTGCCTCACCCTCAACGTATAAATGCCAAAGAGGAGAATTAATTCGCTGGCATCTGACAAGAGGAGCTGCCCATTTGGTGATTGGCACCTGTCACCTGAACCTATTTTTTATTTGTGACTTTGATCCTGAGAGAAAGTTCAAGGAAACTTAGGTCTTTGGGAACTTTAGGAAGCTTGGGAAGGAGGATGGAGATTACAGAGTAACATGTACGAGCACCTACTACTGCTGGCCACTGCTCTAGGAACTTTATTTTCACTATTTCATAATATCTCTATAAAACGTATTTGAGCTAAACCAAGCTCGAAAGTTTTCAAAGAGCATTTGTGTCTTTGGTTTCCACACACGGTGTCTCAGGAGACTTCCAGACTTGAGAAAGGTCAGTTACCTGAGGTCTCGGTGTGACAGAATATGATCTGTGTTGCCATCAGCATGGGGCAGACCTATCCAGAGGCCTCTCAGTTTTGAGCAATAAACATTACTCTCGCAAATGCACTCGCCCTCATAACAAATGCCAATGAAATCTTTCTTCCACTGCTGCATCCACGAACAAATGTTTAAACTTTTTTGATTTGTTTGCTGAGGCTCAAAATCCATTTTCCAACATTTGTAGAGCAAAGAAAACTCTAGCTAAATTAGGTCACAATGCTCGTATTTTCGTGTTATTTCTATATTGCATAAATTTAGTCATAGTGGAAGAGTAGTAGAAACAAAAGTAAAAGAAGGGAAGATATGAAGAAAGCAGAGAACAAGAGATGAATAAAAAGGGGCATTTTGTTTTTTCACTCATTAATTTATTGACTCACTAACCAATTATTTGAGTATTACTATATACTAGCACTATTTTAGATGCTAAAACACAAAGTCAAATGAGACATGATCCTTATCTTCACATAGTTTTCACTCTAGACGGAATAATACATAAATAAAAAATTACAGTGCAGTCTTAAATAATATGAGAGGTTTACAGAGATCTGCTACAAGAGGACAGAGAAACACTTTAATTTAGATCTCTTAAGAAGATGAGGCTGTGGCTGAATTTTGAAAGACTAGTCTAGGACATTGTCTAAATGGAGAGGGAAAGAAAAGACACACTAA